>NC_054840.1:22559126-22862126 GCF_018345385.1 Vulpes lagopus
AGGATAGAGGCAACTGGGATTCTTAAAACGTCCCTGCTCCTCCCAGTAATCTCTGCACAAGGAGGAGGCCACTGGCAGCCGGTTCTGGCATCCTAAAGCTTTCCTGGGATCTGGGGCTTCGCGGGCCTCAAGTCCCAAGGGAGCTGCTCAAAAGTCTCTTCTCCTTTACCACAAAGGCGAACAACGGTAGCAACCGATGCCATCCGGTGCCGTTCATCCCAAGCCACGTACTTCCATACACTGTCTCAGTTCATCTTCGCAACAGCCCCAGGAGGTATTATTATTAATACGCTCGTTTTATAAATGAGATAAAGTGAGAGGTGCCAAGAAACTCGCCCCAGCTTACAGCTAGTAGCAGGGGGTCTGGACGGGAGCCCTGCTGCCTGGCTCCAGGGTCCGCCCCGCTGACCGACCCGCACTGCCTCCCGCAAGGGCGGGGGGTCGGCGGGGGTTTGGGAGGAGACAGACACGGCGCGAGAATGTTGCTTCGTCTGAGTCGTAGCAAGTCAAAGCTGGAAGATCCTCGAGGGGCTGGACCCAATCCGTCACGTTTAGATGGGTAAACTGAGGTCCAGAGAGCAGAGAGACCTGTGGGCGAGCTGGGCACAGAGCCAGAAGGGGAGCCCAGAGGCTGCCCCCCCCCCAGTGCGCATGCGCATAAGGAGCGCCCTGGCGCCACCGCCTCGGTCCTCACGCGCATGCGCACGCTGGGGGACCCCCCGCCCCCTCCAGCTGCTGCGCGGGGAAGCGCTGAGCAAGAAACTGAGAAGAGAGGAAGGTAAGGGCTCGTTTTCCAGAGCAGGAGCAGAGGAGACCGCAGCCAGGCCCCGGGGGGGACGGGGAGCGGCTGGCAAGCACCTCGCAAGTGGAAACGGACCTGGCCCTGACCTGCCCGCGCGCATTCTCGCATTCGGCGGCCCTAACGTGACGCTGAGAGATGTCCCCCTACCCGAGGGGCCTCCGCGCGGCTCCGGGAGGCGGGCAGTGCTCCGGGGCCGGGGAGGGCCATTTCCCCTCGCGGGGCTCAGGTGCGGGGGGACCAGCCGGGGCACCAGCCGTGCCAGGAGCATCTCGGCCAGCCAAGGCGCTGGGGACAGAATGCGCATCTTCTCAGGTGCCCCTGCCCTTAGCCTGGTGGAGAGTCCGACTGGGGTCCGGGATCCCAGGAGCCTCGTGACGAGGGACGTGAGTCATCGCCACAGCAACAGAGCCCCCAGGGACACCTGCCAGGAAAAGGCCACGCAGGGAGACGGAGAGGTGCTATTATGGAAACCTGTTTGTTTATTTTTATTTTTTAAAAAGAGTTTATTTATTTATTCACGAGAGACAGAGAGAGAGAGAGAGAGGCAGAGACACAGGCAGAGGGAGAAGCAGGCTCCATGCACCGGAAGCCCGACGTGGGACTCGATCCCGGGTCTCCAGGATCGGGCCCTGGGCTGCAAGCGGCGCTAAACCGCTGTGCCACCCGGGCTGCCCATGGAAACCTGTTTAAAGTCATCTCTCCAGTCACAAAGTAAGAAATGCTCACTGCAGAAAGTGAGAGAAGAATACACACGACTGCATAAGAGTAAGAAAACAATAGACAATATCTGTATGAATATGTTGGCCTTTTTTCTCCCCAAATCTTTTTTCCCCTCAGTTATAGACTGAACTACGTCTTCCCACCCCCCACCAAAATTCTTATGTTGAAACCCTAACCCTCGATGTGACTATATTGGAGATGGGGCCTTCGAGGAGATAATTAAGGTTTAATGAGGTCACAAGGATGGGTCCTTCATCTGATAAGACTGATATCCTTATAAGAAAAGGAAGAGACCCTAAGATCTCTCTCTCTCTCTCTCTCCACATGTGCACCAAGGAAAGGCCACGTGAAGAGGCAGAGAGGTGGCCCTCCACAAGCCACGAAGAGAGCCCTTATCAGAGACCAAGCTTTATGGCACCCTGATCTTGTACCTCTGACCTCCAGAATTGTGAGAAAATAAATCTCTGTTGTACAAGCACTCCCATCTGTGGTATTTTGATGGCAGGCCTAGGACACTGATAGACTGTGTGTGTGTGTGTGTGTGTGTGTGTGTAGATACTGATATCTTAACTATTGAGTCTAGACTTACTGTCTTGTTAAACTCATACAACAATCAAAGTCCATGTCTTCTTAATCCTCCCTCACAGTATTTCTCAGCCCCAAACAGGGCCTGAAAAGGAAGCTGTCAGAGGTCATATAACTGGCCCAGGATTGCACAGCTAAGAAAGGCTGGAGCTAGGGTACAAATTAAGGACTGTCTCATCTTTTCCCACTGTACCAGACAACCTTCATTCAAGACAGTAAAAAGTCTGTGTTCCAGCTGCCAAACTGGCAACTTTGCCAGAGTTACAGAAGTAGTCAGCGCTCCAGGAAGACACATGGAGCGGTGGTAGAGGTCCTGAGCAGATACGAAAACTGAAGGCCTGACCATGGTAAACTGGACCTGGACAAGAAGCAGGTGCTCTCACAGAGAGAAGGGCACCTCAAGTGGAAGACCACTGCAAACCCCAAATCAGAGGTGCCTATAATTCCCCCTGGCATCCCAGAAAGTCATCAAAAGAATCAGCAAGTATAAGAAGAATTGATGTTGGAAAGTACTTCACTGTCCAAGCTGGAGAGGTTACAAGAATAAAGCTACAAAATTCAGCCACAAAGGACTACTATGCCACTATAACAAAGGAAGAGGAAAATTTCTACAAGCTAATGGAGTGATTTCGAGAAGACACTCGGAGAGAAGCAGTGTAAAAGAGCACACAGAGCCCACTGCACTATCTTCTGTGTAAGAGCCACGGGGACCTCAGAAACCCTATACACTGTTTGTCTTGACAAACACAAACGCAGAAGGACACATCTAAACACAGTACAGTTGGCTGCCAACAAAGGGTGGGGGTAGAGCAGGGCGGGAGGAATGTTATAGGGGTGGTTAACACTTCTCTGTAGCTTTTCGGATAGTTTTGAATTTGGAGAGCATGTTAATATTGTGCATGATTTAAAAAGAAGGAAAAGAAAACCCCAAAACTGAAACAAAATGGATACAACAGAATTTCAAAAGAATTCGACAATCGCAGTGAAGAGAAACACTTCGGAGGGAGGAATCCAGGTGACTTAGGTATAAGATACATCATGTGACTGTGCGACCCCAGGCTTGGGCAGCATGTGGAGGAAAACTGCAAATCCATCCTGAACTCCCTCTGGTAGATTTGGAGTACGGAGAGATGTGCAAAGTAATTTTCAAACTATCTTAGGGGTATTACCAATGCGAGCAAATAAATAAATGGGCACATGTGTTAGATGCAGGATCCTCACTGTGAAAGGAGGGGGAAATGCAAATATAGAATGCAGAAGGCAAGGGATACTTTATGTGGATAGACTGAATTCAGTCGGGGTCTATCATTTCTAAAACAGGCATATCTGCGTGAACATGCATGTGTCTATGCAGATGTGTCCATGCACACACGCAGGTCCGTATATGCCAGTAAATACATGAATGCGTGTATACATGTACTATTTCCTAGTTCTTTGTGCTATAAGAGCCAAGAAGCAAAGATACTTCAGTAGGCATGAACCACCTAGCACCCAGATCTTGGTTTCTAATATCAATGTTTACTTAAAAGAGCCAAGATTCCTTGGAAAAAATGACATATTCCAGAGCTAAGGTAGGTTAGTATGAGGAAATAAAACTTTCCTCAATATCTCAGTGCTCCTGCTACAAGCCCTAGATGCCTATACTCTTCTATACCATCAGAATGAACTCTATAGCTATTTGTCTAATTAGTTGGTCTGCTCTGGTTCAAAACATAATTAAATCTCTTATCTCCCCAAGAAGGCAAATGGTTATAGCTCAGACGATATATCTAGGTTAATACAGAGATATGCTAAGAGGCCAGGAAGCCTGGTGCAAGAGGAAAGAGGTCCAGGAACTTATAGACGTCTCTGGTTTCACATCTGAGCCGGTTTATATTCTAAAGGACTGGATTAAGAAGGGTTCCCTTTGAGGGAGGGGACAGCTACCTCCTGCCTCTTACAAGTGGCGTGTTAGAGAGAGGGGAGAACCACCCACTTTTTGTGCCTTGCCTATGAAGTACCTTGCTAGTCATGTAGGACAACTGATGTGGCTCTCATTGCATTGCCCTAGAAGTCAGAGCTTGAGCAAGGAAGAACTAGTACGTTCATTATCTGTTGTACAGTATTAGATCAGAAATCTATCTCTGATCCAGAATACACGTGTATATATACATTCAGCATAAAACTAATAAAGATGAAACATTTAAAACACAACAGATAAGTACAAAATTAATTGGACTACCTTGTTATGCCAGAAGATACCGAACTTAAAAAAAAAAAAAAAAAAAAAAAAAACTAAGGAGAGCATGCATGTCACAGGGAAATAGGGGCCAGCTTCAAGGAATTCCCACTGGCCAAATCTAAGACTATTTGAACGCCAAAGTAATTCAGAACAATGATGAATTACAAACCACCGGAAAAAGAGGAATCCATGAGTTCTTACCAATCATAAATAGAGAAAGGAGAGGAGAGAGGGAGAAGATACATGGAGGAGGAGAAGGGAGGGCTCTCACTCACAGAATTCCAAGTGCCAACCTAATGATGCAGAACAGAGAGAGCTATAGTTAGAAGATTACCATTTTGCAAGCATCAAAGGAAAGACTGGTTCAGGCAAAAGTGAGCCAGGTATGCTAAATATAGGAGGAAATTTTGATGAGGAGAAGAATAGTGGCACAGTGGTAAAGTGTTCAGCCATAGACTATAAGGGAAAGGTAATAGCTATACAGTGGAGAAATCAGACAATACCTTATCCAGGTGATCAGAATTAAAATCAGCTGAAGGGCAGATAGACTTTGGATGCCTCCTGGTGTGATGCTCTTAGGAGGACCCAACATCATGTGTGTGCTTTTCCAGCCAGGAATGTATGAACCGAATCTAAGATAGAGAAGGCATCGGAAAAACCTCAAATAATTTATTTTTTTGAAGAAGGACTTCATTCTTCAAAAATGTCAGTGCCTTAAATGAAGAAGAAAGGCTATGGAAATATTCCAGACGAAAGGAGACTGAAGAGGCACAACAACTAAATGCACTACCAGATCATGGACAGGATCCTGTACCAAAATAAATTAATATATGCCATAAAAGACAGTATTAGGTCAATCAGCAAACAAACCTATCTGGAACTCAGATTAAAGTGTATCATCAGTGTAAACATAAAAAGTTGATAACTGTGCTTTGATTGCATAAAACAATAATCTCGTTCTTAGGAAACAAAGCCTAAGGTGGTGTATTAACTTAGTCCATTCAGGAACTACTATAATAAAATACCAGAAGCTGAGTGCCTTAAAGAGCAGACATTTAGTTCTCGTAATTCCAGAGGCTGGGAAGTCCAAGGTCAAGGTGCCAGCATATCTGGTTCCCCAGTGGGAGCCCACCTCCTGGCTTGCAGATGGCTGCCTTCTCCATGTCCTCATGTAGTAGAGATTTCTCTCTTCTTCTGAGGGCATTAATCCCATCATAGAGGCCCCACCCTCAAGACTTCTTTTTCATCTGGTCATCTTCCAAAGGCCCCATAGCCAAGCACCATTGCACTGGAGGTTAGGGCTTCAACATATAAATTCAAGAGAGACACATTCAGTCTAGAACACTCTGCCCCTGGATCCTCCAAAATCACATCCTTCTCACATGCAAAATAGATGAATTCCACCCAACCTCCTAGATGTCTCAATTCATTCCTATACCAACTCTAAAGTCTGAAGTCTCATGTGAATATTATGCAAATCAGATAAGGGTGAGACAGTTCATCCTGAAGCAAAACTCTTCCCCAGCTGTGAACCTATGAAACCAGAAAAGTCATGTACAAAGTACAGTGGTGGGATGGCACAGGATAGACATTCCCATTCCAAAAGGGAGAAATCAGAAGGAAAAAAGAGGTGACAGGTCCCAAGAAAGTCCAAAACCTAGCAAAGGAAATACCACTAGATGTTAAGGCTTGAGAAGAACCCTCTTTGGTTCAGTGCTGTGCCCTACGGACCCACGAGGGCAGCGGTCCCATCTGTGTGGCTCTGCCAGGCCACAATCTCACAGCCAGGGCTCTGAGCAGCTACCATCTGGCCTATTAAAACCAAGGCCTCCCTCCCACCTTTGAAACCAAGGATGCAACCTTGATGATTTCTGCATCACCTTTGGGATCATGCTTTTCCTTTCATGAAGAACAATGCCCATTCGCAGCCCAAGAATATAGTTCTGGCTCGTAGGACCTAAGAGGCCCACAGCCTTCCTCCACTTTGTCCCGTCTCCTTCAGCTCAAGCTGGCAGAGTTTCTGCTGTGGTGCTGAGTAGGTCTGTGGTTCACACCCTTGCTGATCTCCTTATCAAATGGTTTTGGGGCCACCCCTTCATTTTCTCTTTAGAACAATTTTTTCTTTTTCTTTCTTTTGCCATACAGATATGCCAAGAATTTTCCAAACCTTTAAGCTCTGTTTCATTTTTGCTAAACAATTCCTTTTTTAATTCATTTCTCTCTTCTCACATTTCACTAAATGAAGTCAGGGGAAACCAAGCCAGTCCTTCAACACTTTGCTTGGAAATCACCTCAAGTAAATCATCCAATTTCTTTGCTCACAAGTTCTACCTTCCACAAAACACTAGAACTCAGTTCAGCCAAAATCTCTGCCACTTTCTAACAAGGATCACTCTTTCTCCATTGTTCGAGAACATGTTCCTTATTTCCATCTGAGACCTCACCAGAAGGGCCTCTGTTATCTGTATTTCCTCCAACATTCTGTTTGTGATTATTTACATCTTCTTTTAAAAGATGGAAACTCTCTCTCCTGCCCTCCTCTCCTCTTTTTGAACCCTCACCAGAATTTCCCTTAGTATCTATATTTCTAGCATGCCCTTCAAAACTCCTCCAGCTTCTACCAATTACCCAGTTCCAGAGCCACTCTATATTGTTAGGTTTTTGTAATAGCAAAATTCTACCGCTCGGCACCAAAAACTCTTAGCTCAGGCTGCTATGACAAAATACCATAGACTGGGAGGCTTAAACAACAGACATTTACTTCTCATGGTTCTGGATGATGGGAAGTCCAAGGTCAAGGTGCTAGTAGATTTGGTTCTTAGTGAGGATGCTCATCTTGACTTGTAAATGGCCGCCTTCCTCACATGGCATATTATGGCGGGAGTGGGGGCCCACGCTCAAGAACCCATCTAAATAGATTTGTCTCCCAAAGACCCCATTTCTGGATATAATCACACTGAAGATTAGAGCTTCACTATATGAATGGGGGAGGGCATAAACTTTCTGCCCACACCAAGTATTTAGGGATTGATGTCTACAATATATACAACTTCCTCTCAAATGAAAAAATATTACAAAGAATGAACAGAGCAGATGATGCAGCAATGAGGTAAAACAAAGAAATAGTGAGTGCCTCTGGATTAACAGTATACAGGCATTCTTCCTATTAGATATATTATTGCAACTTTTTTTGCAAGTTTTAAAGTACTTCCAAATAACAAGTCCAAAAAAAATTTTTTTAAGAACTTAGAGAAGTTTGGAGGCAGTCCATTGAGTGAGCCGAAGGTTCTCTAGACTATGCTTCATTCAACAAATATTTATTGCATGCCTACCACGTATTGGGCACTGGTCCTGGTACTTGGGTATATACAGTGAACAAAACAGACAAACACATCTCCTCTCGGAGACAGAACATCATGGTGGGAGAGCCAGGCCACGGGTGAGATGGGTAACTCCAAGGAGGGAGTGAGAGGCGTGGACTGGGAAGGTTCCAGAAGAGAGCCAGTGAGGAGTCTGACCCAGCTGTGAGGAGGCCTTCATCCTGTCCAGGCCTGCCATTACCTTCTGTGTTGTGCAGGCCACCTTCTCTTCCCGGGCCTGGGTCATCTTGTTTGGAAAATGAAATGACCCAGTAAGACCCTGAGCTCCACAAGGGCAGGGAGCATGTCTGTCTGTTTTACTGCTATTGTGGGCTGCTCAATTCCAGCTCCCTTCACAGAGGCTGGCACAGGGCAGGTGATCAAATAAGAACTTCTGGAATGAATTCATGGCTCGTTGATCTTCAAAGTCCTTTTAAGCTCTGTGAATTCCAATACTGCTTGAATCACCCCAAAGGATGTCTCCTATCACATCAGACATCACATCATTTTCTACAGACATTAAAAGGATAATGAGAGAAATACAGTAAATCTTTTACAAGAGGATAATGAGGAATTATTATGAACAACTTCATGCCAATAAATTCAATAACTTAGAAGAAATGAACAAATTTCTTGAAAGATACAAACTTCCAAAGGTTAGTCAAGAAGGAACAGGTAACAATGAATAGCCCTAAATCTTTTCCTTTTTTTTTAAGATTATATTTATTTATTTGACAGAGAGAGTGAGAGAACACAAGCAGGGGAAGAGGCAGGCAGAAGGTGAAGGAGGCTCCCTGCTGAGCAAGGAGCCTGATGTGGGGCTCAATCCCAGGACCCCAGGATCAGGATCTGAGCTGAACCCAGACGCTTAACTGACTGAGCCACTCAGAAGCCCCGAATAGCCCTAAATCTATTAAAGAAATTGAGTTTATAGCTAAAAACTTCCCACAAGGTAAATTAGGCTTTACTGACAAACTCTACAACATGCAAAAAAAAAAAAAGAAAAAGAAAAAGAAAAAGAAAAGAAAGAAACATACCAACTCTACACAAACTCTTCCAGAAAACTGGCAAACAAACTTTGATCCAAATCCCTCCTCTATCACATCTTTTCTGCCCTCCCCTGAGCAATTCACTCAGACTCTTTGAACCTAGGTATCCTCACATAAAATAGTGGTTGGTGATCACGCTTCACAGCACTGATCCCAAGATCAAGTGAGATAAGATATGTATGGGCCTCAGACAGAAGAAGTATTAAAGAAGTGGCACCAGCTGTGGTCTCAGGCTAAGCCTCAGTAAGTGATCTGGGAATGTCCCGGTTGAAGTCCAATCAGGACGCCCTGTTGCCACATACGACATAGGCTTTCTCTCCCTAACCTGGAAGAGGGCTTCTTAGGCAAACCTACCACAGCTTTAAAGGAAATCTTCGCAGGATGGATACTTACCTCTCCATTAACCACCTGGAAGAAATGCCTAAGGAGGGGCAGCCTCCCAAATCCAAGAGAATTTCAGGGCTCCTCCAAGCTCCCTCTTCTTGATCGCTGCCCCTACAGATCTGGAGATCATACCCATTCTCTCTGAAGTCACAGTCTCCAGCTCCAAAGTGGCCAGCATGGCCTGGAAATCCTGCTCCATTCCTCTGTCTGGCTCCTTCCTCTGCTCGCTTCAGGCCTTCTTTGCTCAAACCTCCTCTACTGAAACCTCACTTCCCCTCAGTCTCCTTACAAAAAAAAAACCAAAAACCAAAACAAACAACAACTTCCCTTTCTCTACATCCTACTTTTTTGGAGAAAATAGCAGCCCTTTCATCCTTCCACTCCAAATGGTCTCTTGCTACATCTTTCCTAGCCTTCTTCTCTTCTGACTCCCTCCTGTGGGGGGCTTGATTCTCAGCTGGGCTTTGGATCAATCCCTCTACCCCATCACTTAGGTATTATCCCCTCTTTTTAGTATATTCAGTTTCTCCCTCCATCATTTGGTTTCTCCTCATTGACCTAAAAGAAAATTATGGTGGCAAAATATACCTACCATAAAATGTACCATTTCCACCATTTTTAAGTGTACCGCTCAGTGGCATTAAGTGCATCCATGCTCTCATACAACCATTACACCATCCGTCTCTAGAACTTCTTCATTGTCCCAAAACAAAACTTTCTACCTATTAAACAATAATTCCTCGCCACCCCCAGAAACCACCATTCAACACTCTGTCTTTATGAATCTGATGACTCTGGGAAGCTCATGTAAGTGCACCCACACAGCACATGCTCTCTTGTGACTGTCTTCCCAGTGACTTGTAACCTTACTCAGTTCTCTCCAATCTAAAAAAAAAAAAAAGAAAAGAACAGAAACTGGTGCTGGAACTCTCGACTCTCTCGGACTCCCTGCC
The DNA here is from genome assembly GCF_018345385.1 of Vulpes lagopus. Lineage (NCBI taxonomy): Eukaryota > Metazoa > Chordata > Mammalia > Carnivora > Canidae > Vulpes > Vulpes lagopus. The sequence goes on from NC_054840.1 coordinate 22,569,200, forward strand.
CTGCTTCTCTTCTGCCCTACAGAGCTAGCCTTCCTGAAAGAACTATCCACATTGGCCTTCCCCACTCACTCCTGACCCTAGGCTCCAAAATGGCATATGGCATCCCTGCTCTCCCAAACAGCTGCTGACAAAGGTCACCAGTGGCCTCCCTTTGGCCAGAGAGAAAACAATGCTTTTCAGGCCTCACCTCAGTGGGCCTTGGTAGCATCGGACATTGCTGACTACCCTCTCTTTTTGTTTTCATTACCCAAAGCCCCTGCATAGAACTTCTGTCTACACCCTGTCCCTCATGCTTTCATTTGGCCCCACTGTTTCATTGCCTCACATATAAAAATGACTGGCAAAGGAACACCTGTGGCTCAGTGGCTGAGCATCTGCCTTCGCCTCAGGGTGTGATCCCGGGGTCCTGGAATCGAGTCCCACATCAGGCTCCCCCCAGGCAGCCTGCTTCTCCCTCTGCCTGTGTCTCTGCCCCTCTCTCTGTATCTCTCATGAATAAGTAAATAAAATCTTTTTTTTTAAAAAAAAAAAAGCAAATTCTCACCTCCAGCCCAGAGGTCACCATTGAGCTCCAACCCCCTCTGTAGAGCTTCCTACTTGACATCTCTTCACAGGTCTCTATGAGGCAGCTCAGATTAACCCCATCCAGAACCACAGTTTTTAATCCTACCCTCCTCTCTGACCCTAGCCCACACAACCCAAAATGTCTTCAAGCACTTGCAATCCCAGTGACTTCCAGCCGGCCAACAACACAAGCCAGAAATCCAGTAGCACCTGCAGCCCCTCTCCCTTCACCCCCCACTGCTGACCCACTAATGCCTCAGGACCACACATGCCAATCCATCTCAAATCCATTCCATTCCATTCTCATGCTTACCCTCATTTCTCCTCTGCAGCAACTGTTAGCATTGCCCTGCAAGAGCCTCCTAACTGTGTCTCCATGCACCGCAGGGCTCTGATCAGATGGATGCCAGCAACCTTTGCAGAGAGTACGTCTGGTCATGCCACAGAGATTAGCCCTGGCTGCAGCACCAGGGCATGGCTCCCCCTTACCTTCAGCCTCAGTGCTCACCACACCCCCACACATGCTCCCCACCCCCTGGGCCCTTATCTTCCCTTGCCCTGTCCATACATGGCCTCACATAGGCCGTTGTCTTGTTAGGCAAGACCCTCGCTCTTCTCAACTTCTATACCCACACAGCTGACTCACGTCCTCACGACTCCTGATGTCCCTGACCAGGGAGAGTTTCCCCTGAATGGGCTCTGGGAGCACCTTGATCCTGTCCTTTGTAGTTCTCTGTTGCAACCGTCTGTCTCTGCATAGCAACTGATTGCAGCCGTAGGTGGCAGGTGAAGGCACCCAGCCTTCTGGGCTCACCACTGTATCCCCCAAACCCATCTCAGCGCCACCCCACATGAATGTAAGAGTAGCTATCATCCACTGACGTATATGCCAGGTACTAGGGGCTCTCCGTGGTCTTCTCACTTATTCCTCCTAACAACCTTGTGCCATGAAGAAGGTACTGCTATTCTCCCCTCCACGCCTGAACAGATGGAGGCATAAGTAACTTATGCACGATCATTTAGCTATTAAGAAGTAGAGCCAGGTCTCAGCCCTAGGCAGGCTGACTGCAGACCGATGTGCTGACTACTGCATTTCACTCGGTACTGTCCATATTTGTGAAAGGGGGAAGGGAGGGACAGAGGGAGGCAAAGGTGGATCTTTGGATACCACCTTATACAGAAGTAGAGGTCAAGCTGTAGCACTTCCTGAGCTCTCCCACTCCAGGATTTCTTTGACTGGGGCATGAGAAGGAAAAGGAGAAAGAAGGGAAAGCTCATCCCACCTTCTCTGCCTGATTTTCTAGACTTGCCAGGTCCAAAAGCAGCCATGAAGCTCCAGCCTCATCTCCTCTCAAGGGCAACACAAAGCCATCCCCACCCCCTTGCCAGTGAGACCTATTTGGATGTCTCCTTCATTGCCTATGTATCTCTGTCCTGCCGATACCACTTTTAAGAATGCCTATTACTCTTTCTCCAAATCCTACCCATCTTTCAAAGCCTACTCTGGTGCCACATGCTCCGGAGCTCCATAGTCTCTTGCTCACCAATCTAGTTCTTTTATTCTGCCCTCTTCTAGTTTATAATACAAGTCATATAAAACCCAAATATGAGGTTAAATAATAAATAGGAACTGAAAACACATAGAGTCTACCGAGGATATTACAGTGACAAAGAGTGACATTATCACCAAGGGATTTGAGAAAGAACAGAAAACAAAATGGCAGCCACTTGCAAAGAAGTTAAGTTCGTCAATCCCAGTCCCTTCATAGAAAGGTTCCTATGACTGTGGGCCTCAAATGGAAAGTGGGCCATGCAAGAGGCAGTTTCTGCCCAGCTGGTGAGTTCCTGAGGGTCAAACAGTGAAGAGACTGTTGTCTGAGGGAAACAGAGGTAGGGCCTTGTGCCAGAGGGGTGAAGAACTGGAACAGTTCAAAGGGCACTTATGATCACTCCCAGGATGTGCTCCCCAGCCACAGAGTCCCAGGCAACATAGAGTCTACACACTGACATAAAAACACCCAAGGTTTATGTGCTTACACAGAGAACAACAAACATTGATAGTTGTGAGCAAGGTGAATGTGTTTGTAGACCTCTCACGCTAGTTTTGATATATGGGTCGTTTTGTTTTTTTGTTTTTGTTTTTGTTTTTGTTTTTTACCACTCATTAAATTTATTAACAGAACTTTGTGGCAAGAGTATTTCTCAAGTCCCCATTAGTTTTGAGAAATCAGTATGTGCTACCTGGAAACACTTCAGGAAACTAATTCTCTTGCAGAATTCATGAGGGCAATGCAACACTTCTAGTGCCATAAAACACATCATCATCTGGTGCTGATGTCTTATGATACTTGTAAACTATTTTATAGCTTATCAAACACACCCACATTTATTGCTCCCCTTACGTTTCACAGTATCCCTCACTCTGATATTCTCTGCCACGTTGTCCCTCATGCAATACTCACATACAACCTGGCAGCTATGGAGACAGCAGAACTCTGCTTTCTCGGGGCACTGGACACCTCTGTTAATGCCATCTGATGCCTTCGGGGCTTTTTCATGAACACATCACCAGGCTGGGTCTTAGAATGACCTCAGGAAGGTCATGGGACTTAATTTGGCAGTTCTGCTATGCTCCCAGTAGGTGGGTTCTACATTAGGATCTATACTGTGATCCTTCTCTTACTCCAGATCCACACAGAAGAAATTTTACCTGAGAGTTCATCAGGCGAATGGTGGTTTTCGTGCCCACATCTTGTTGGAAACTGGCTGTGGGTGCCCCATTAAACCTCAGGACTGCGTCATGATCATCTATAAACCACAAGGAAAGAGAAAAGAGGTGATGAGCACCAGCAACATGCAGAAACAGAGGAAGGTCTGGAGGGAGAGAGGGGAGGAAGAAGGGGAGGGGCAAGAGAATACTACTTCCTAATCTTTATCCCATCATGATCCCCATCACAAGAGAAAAGGATCATATTTATATGGGGCATTCTGGTACAGTTTGTAGACAGAGATGACCACCCACCTGCCTGGCAAAACCTAACGAGGCTCGTATTGTTGCATCCCTGAAATCCATTCCATGACTCCAGTATGCCTGGGCACGACAGAAAGGTGAATAGGGCCAGCGTGCTACCTCAGATGTAATCACTATTCCAGTTACCAAAGGAGCAAACCAGATATTCTCTTGGTGTTACCAGTAGGTCACACTTCCACCTCCATCAGAAAAATGAAGACGCTTCCCTAAGCTCAGTGTAACCCACAAGTGCAAAGTCCGCATAGCACTCTGAAAAGCTTGCAATGCTCAGTAAATTGGAGAGATTTACTATGGTATCCAAGACAACTCCCTGAGTGTTCCATTATGAACCTGAGGCCCAGGAAGGCTCAAAAACCTGAGTGGTGGTAGGGATGGAATAGAAGGTCAGAGATCGAAACTAAATCCCACATTTTCTATTTCTTTGTCAGAAATAGTGTCCTAAATCCAGGCAAAATCAGACAGATCATGTTTTTAAAAATTCATTCACTCCCTGGCTCTAGTTCCCTGTCCCTTGTAGCTGTTTCAGCAGAGATTGGAAGACTTGGAGAATTTTTTCTATTTGGCTTTGACCCATCTTCTTAGGGAGAGGACTAATGACTTTTAAGCTCTATCCCAATCCTGAGCCAACCTCCCATGAGCTCATCCTAACCTTACTTGATTCAAGCAAGTTTAGGGTTCACCACTGCAATCTGCACAAGGTTTGGAGGCCAACCCAATTTTCTGTCGTTTTATTTCCCTCCTCGTGGGAAATTTATTTGGGGTGGTTCTTCATCCACAAAGGTGACACCAGAAGGTGAGGGGCGGGGAGGAACTTGGCTCAACACAAAATGATCTGTAAAAACAATGCCCATGGAATTAAGAGATGAAAGCCTCCCTATTTACTTCAATTCTAACATAGTTTTTAAGCCTCAGGGGTCTAGACATATCATCTAGTCACAAAAACAACCCTATCTCCATCCTGGGACAAAACTCATCAAAACGGTTTGAAAATTCCATGAGATGTACATAGTCCAAACTTTATCAGCCTCCAGGGCAGACCCCCTGAACTGCAAATAGGGCAGAAGGCACACCTTTACACAACTCAGGTTGCAACACGCTTGTCAGTATCAGCCACTGGCTTCGAAAATGACTGGCAGTAATCACACCAGAAAAGCAGATCCATCAGAAGCTTCACTTGGTCAGCTTCTCCATTTCACAGGTGAGCAAATGACTAATCTGAGCATCCCAGTACCCAAACAGGACCAACTCCGACGGAGTCACTGAGAACCGGATAAAAGGATTATTTACAAAGTTGTAGGCAGAATTTAAAGAAATCCACAGGGAACGGCCAATACCCCAGGGTTGGCTGCAGCAGGGGCCACTACTGGCCTGCCCCAGATGTGGCAAGAAGAGCAGAGGCCCCGAGCTGAAGAAGGCCACTTGTGCATAATGGTGGCCCGTAGGGAAACACGGCTATAACTGATGTCCAGCCAGCGAGGATGGAATCGGTACCCCAACCTCTCTCTCCTCCTTCCCTTGGCTTCTTGGCCTGAGGGAAAAGAGAGAGAGACTCAGAGACAGAGAGGCACTTGAAAGGGGCCAGACTGTAAGCTGAGAAAGAAGCAGCCTGTGAGCATTCTGCAGTGAGAGAGCTGGGGGGGGGGGGGGTGGAGGGAGTGAGGGACAGACACCCCAACTTCACTCTCTTCCTTCTCAGTTTTGGAGCAGGACTTCTACTGTCTGATCCCAAATAAAACCCAGAGAGCATGGAAGCCCAAGTGACACAATCCCAAATTTAACCTCTCAGGGCCCAAAATGAGCCAAAAAAGGGAAGAGCATGGGGCCGAGGGGTAAATGGAGAGCATCCAGCATAGAGGAGGCTTAGGAGCCATCCCTGGTACTGACCATAAGAAAAGAAAAATGTATTTGTTCACTTAACAAATACTGATTAAGCACCTACTCCCGTCAGGCACAGTTCTAGGCACTGGAGACAATGGCTGTGAGCAAGAAAGACAAGGTCCTTGCCCTCAGAGCTCTTGCCATCCACAGCAAGGAGGGAGCCAACAAAGAAGCACAACCAGCTACACGCAAGACGGTTACAGTCTGTGATTAATACCACGGCACAAATAAACTAGGTGGTATGACAGAGATCCTGCGGGAATCTCCTGTGGACAGAGGGAGGATTCAGGAGCATGCCTTCAAGCTGAACCCAAAGAAGGGCCACCCACGGGGAGGGTCCCGGGAAGCACGTTCCAGCCAGAGGAGGCAGTGTCGTCGGGGCCCCAAGGACAGTAAGGACTTGGCTGGAGACGAGTGAGTGAGGGGAAGAAAAAAAAAATGCAGCTAAAGAAGCTGGCAGGAACCAGGTCACACAGGGTGTGGAGGCCAGGTACGAAGTCTGGATTTTATTCTAAGGAGAAAAAAAAAAATATCAGTCAAAGAAGATAACTCTAAAATTGACTACTAAATTGGGCTCCTAAAGAAAGAGGACAGCGGCCTTGTTCACCAAACTATCTTTTGCTATCGGAGGCTGAAGAAGTCCTCAAGTCAGACAGGCCTCTAGGAAATCACCAGCAGAGAAATCCACAGCCACCGGGACCCCCGCAAATGAGCCTTTGCCAGGGGGAGGCTGCAGAACACAGCGGCCACCACTGCTGTTGAGCTTAGAATGAGAGGACAGAAAAAGACACAAATTAGAAAATGCGGAAATAAATGCACCACCGTGTGCATGTCTAGAATATTCAACAGAGTCAGCTCCTTAGTAAATTCATCAATACACCAAAATCCACGGTCTGCAGGTATAGTAGCTCTAAATAGCTGGGAATTGGAATGGAAGGGATTTTATCACAATTTAGACCAAGCTTTTTTTAGATTTTCAAATTGGCTTCATGAATCAGGTAATCACATTTGGGAGGCTATATTCTGCTCCCGGTTAGGAAAATTAGATATAATACACATCAGGGCCGGACAATTATGGCCTTTGAAGGCAAAAATCTAGCCTGTTCTCCGTTTTGGTTAATAAAGTTTTACTGGAACATAGCCAGGCCCGTTCGTTTACTACTGTCTAGTTTGCTTTTGCACTATGACAGCAGAGTTGAGTAGCTGCGAGAGACACTGTATAACCTCAACACCAAAAATATTTGCCATCCGGCCCTTTACAGGAAGTGTTTGCTGACTCCTGATAGAAGCAATCCTATTTTCTGAGCTACACAATCCAAGGATGTCTTCTCAGACCTCACTCTGCACAGAACCCCATCTGCCCCAAATCTACCCAAACTCTGCTCCCCTTGCCTCCCATCGTAAGGCATACACCTGCTTCTCCCTGTTCCTTCTCTCTGGCCTTCAGAAAGCCTGCCTTCCCTGTTCTTTCCCTTACATCTTGTCCCTTACATCTCTACACTTTCCAGAGGCTTTCTCCTGAGCCCTCTCTCCTGACTACAACTACCGCCTAGGGACAAATGACCCCTGCCTGAATCTGATCTCCCTGCCCACAATGCCCCCCCCCCACCTGACCCTTCCCCCAGAATCAAAAGCCTAACCACATAGATATCTACTCAGAGAAATCCACAAACACTTCTGATTCAGGCCCTCCCAGACAGCACCTACCCTCCTCCAAAAGCATGCTCCCCTATGATTCGAGATACCCTCCCAAGCTAGAGACTCTGGCTCCCATCTGTCCCTCAAGGTCATTTCTAGTTAAATAATTTCTGTCTCTTCTCAAATCAGACCTGTTCTTTCCACCACCACCACGATCACTGCTCCAGCAGGCCTGGCACTTCTCATCCGGAAGTGGCAATAATCCCTGAGAATAGATTACATAGCACTCCCCATAGACAAGGGGGTTCAGAGAAATGAGAAATCCCTCCAAAATGCACATGATCTCATCACTAGCTTGCTGAAAACCCTTCTAGGACTCTATGGCTTAAAGAACAAAACCCAGAGTCTTTTCTGTGACCGTCAACATCCTGTGGGGGCAGTCCCTTGCCTATCTTTCTGGCCTGGCTCCTCAGCCCCTTCACCCTACAGGGCCCCCCAACATGCTCTGCATTTTGTCCCAGGCAGCCTTTGCCTCTTGCTTTTGCCTCAACTCAGAGTGTACTTCTCCTTCCCGCGGGAGAGAAGTAAGCAAGAATATCACGGGATTGCTTTTTTTCACCTGACAAGGGATTCATCACACCAAAAACTTTATTATAAAGCTACAACTGGGGCACCTGCGTCACTCAGTGGTTTAGCATCTGCCCTCAGTTCAGGGAGTGATCCCTGGGGCCATGGGATTGAGTCCTGCATCAGGCTCCCCACAGGGAACCTGCTTCTCCCTCTGCCTCTCTCTGTGTGTCTCTTGTGAATAAATAAAATCTAAAAAGAATAATAAAATAAATAAAATAAAATAAAATATAAAAAATAAAATAAAATAAAATAAAATAAAATAAAATAAAATAAAATAAAATAAAATAAAATAAAATAAAATAAATAAAGCTACAACCCCTGCAGGCACAAGAGCAGAGCGAGTGAGCATGCAGGCCTTGGAGTCGAAGGACCCGGTTTCAAGTCCCAGTCCACTATTTATCCGTTACACAATCTCTTTGAGCCTCAATAGTCAGCTAGTAAGTTAAAAGGGAACAATAATCATCAGTTAAATGGGAACAATAATCATCCCTACATCACAGGATTACCGAGGAGGATTAGAAAGCAAAACATGCTGGGTGCACAGCAGGTGCACAATAAGCGTTACTCCGATTGGTTACAATGTTTGAGAAATATGCTTATTGTTTGAAATGAAAACTCAAACAAATCTAAGTCACCTTACATGTACATGTAACAAAAATAATTGAAAATGACTGTGCCCACCACGGTTGGCTGGTTTCAGGGGCTACTGGAGATAATAGTACATTATTACAATCCCTCTGGTAAACAATTTTGCAATGGACGAAAAAAGAGCCATAAAACTTATCTTACTTTGGTCTTCTAGCCCCATGACTGTGGATATTTTCCCTTTGGTCACTTAAGTTACCTGCACAAAAACCCTGTCAACAGTACAATTTGTAAGAGCAAACAATTCAAAACCATTCGGTACACTCAATACCCGGCAATAAGCAGAACAAATTCCAGGTATAGTGGGAAGGCCATGGGCCTGACACACTGTCTGATACTCCCAGGCCTTCAGCAAAGAGCTTTCCCCTTTGTCTTCTGAGACCCGCTCTGTGTTGTTGAAAGATCCACAAATGAATAAAAGAATGAATGAATTCCTTAAAACATTTGTTAGACTAAATGCCCAGGGGATTGCCCTAAGAAAAGGGAGGAGGCTGGAAGTCCAACATGCAATGTTTGTTACATCCCAAGAGCAAAGTCTTCCCAGGGTAATTCATACCTGAAATTATAACTGTAGTCTACAGAAAAAAAAATTATTTTACTGTGTATGTAAGTCACTTGCAAACTTTCATGGAGTGCATAAAGACTGTAGTTCCAATTCATAGAAGTATCAGGCTCTGCCTCAAACTCAGCCAGTTCCAGCCAGGCCGTCAGTGATGAGCTAACACAGAGAGGAGGATCAGTTAGCACCTGGGATATTGGAGACATTACCATTGTAGAGCAAAAGTCAGGAAGAAAGAAAGGAATTTAGTTCCATTATGGGTGAACAAAAAGCAATCACACGGAGCTTCTAGAAAACAAAACCCAGAGGAAATCAAAAAGGCAAACGCCAAAGTTGGGGTGGGGCGGATTATCCTGGCAGCCTTGATTAGTGAGTGCTGCCTGTTTGGGGAGGCACAAGATGTGACCTCATCACTTCTCTCTGCTCCAGGGAATCCAATTTGGGTCTACTTTTCTGCCTTTGAGAGCTGTGGTTTCAGACCATTTTTCCTGGCAGTCTTAAGGAGGGAATAAAAAAGGAGACATATGACCTCACCTGCTCCAGTACCTTCCAGAGCCGGACAGAAGAGCAAGGCTTCCTGTGCTTTTTGCTTCCTTTAGCCTGATTCATTTCACAATAATGGAAAACACAACTAGGGAGCCTTAAGCAAGGCCATTGCTTTGTGCTGTACACATGTTTACAAACATGGACAGACTCTCCATCTTTATGAAACTGTGAGGATTTCAGAAAGAAAGAAAGAAAAAGCAAGTTGATATATTCTGACCAGTGGCTTTTAGCCAAGTCACAGAGAACTCTCAGAAAAATCGATGGGAAGTTATGGACTTTCTCTCTGGAACAATGTACGGACTGACTTAACACACACACACACACACACACACACACACACACACACACACTTTATACACACCTAATCCACAGGTATTTTCCACACAATTTTAGGGACTCGTGAACCCCCTAAGTTTGTCCATAGCCCCCAAGTTAAGAATTCCCACTCTAATTAGTGATTTTCAAACAGAAAGGCTGAAAATTACTCAGACAGCTGAGGCCAAAAGAGGCAATTAGTCCCCGACTAGCCAGTACAAGTACAGAACTTCAGAACCTGAAGATACAGGAGAAATCAGTGCTTCTACTGTTTTCAAGTCAATTATAGGGTTGTGCTTATCACTCAGGGCAGATTTCACTTTTCCAATGGTATCGTCTGTAGAACAGCAATATTATACACAGAAATGCTGGGTGCAATCGTCTAGGCTCTGGCATGTTGGTTTTCTCTTTTTCTCTTCTCCCTTGACTATATAAGAGCTACTTCATTTTAACTTATAATGGTGATCATGTAAGTAAGACAAAAAGGAAAGAAAAATGTACCTCTTTTACTGGAATAATGTTTATGATTACAAGTGAAATAAGGCATTTTTTATCAACATAAAGGCAACCTTGGCTTATACAACCTCTTCTCGATCATGAATACTGACATCTTTACTGCACTCACTACCAATAATAAATATATTTTCCAAAGGGGGGAAAAAAACCCCAGAGAAAACAGAGAAAAGCAAAGCTGTTCCCATTGATAAGGGTGCTGGGGGCCCGGATGGATCCTCACCCTTTCGGCTGCCCCCCTGCTCCCTCTGAGTCCACGAGAAGGCCAGAGGACACCGCGGGGAGCGCAGCACTAGCTCACGGGCCAGAGTGGGGCCTTGCCAGTCCCGTCCACACACCCCGCTCCATAGGAGGAGTCTTCACACTCCAGAACCCACCTATTTCTCGGCCCAGCTGGGAGGACTTCAGGGATCCGGCTGAGGAGACAACAGCGCACCTGCCCCAAGGCCCAGCCTTGGTCCTAATGTTCTCCTTGGGTAGGAAACCCTCCCATTCAGAGGTGTTGAAGGGAAAATCTGTGGCCTCTACCATGGAGACGTTCACGTGGTCCCGGAGATGGCAGTGCAGGGCCTCCGCACTGAGCTTGACCCCCGGCCCTGGCCCCTTGTAGGACACTTTATACTTATTCATGTTCAGATAATTTCTCCAGATCTTCTGCAGCCTGGGGATGAGGTTTTTGGAAGAGCTGTCCTTGTTCCACACCTGGAAGGAGGCCTCTGACTTGGCCTTGACTGGGCCCCGGGGACTGCTGAGGGCCTGGCTGGCCCTGGGGAGGTTCTGAGTGCTGCTCAAAGTCGCAGCCTGTTTCTCCAGCCCTCTCACCACCTGGAATTCCTTGGTTTGCAACTTGAGGGAATCATAGAAGCTCCCTTTCTTCTTCTCCTTCCACACACAGATGACTGCAAACAGGAGAAAGGCCAACACGCAGCAGCTGAACTTTTTCTTCAGGTTGGTGTGAATCATAATGAAAGATGTGTTCAGGGCAGCCACTCTGTGCTGAGTAGAAAACGAGCCTAAAAAAGGTAAGAGGAGGCAAAAAAAAAAAAAAAAAAAAAAGATGTGAACAAAATCTAGTGACCGGCAGGAGGTGGGGCAATGAGCTGGGCAATGGATTCAGAATGAAGGGACTCATTTCCAGCCTGTCTACCTTCCACCAGGCTCGCAGCCTGCAGCTCCTTGGAGCCAACATTCAGCCTCAGTCTGAGCTTTGAATGTAGGCCGTGGGCCTCAGACGCTCCCTTTTTCCTCTCTAAGCCATAAACACTTTCTGTATTCTCCGACCATTCCTTCTCACACACTAGCTCCCTGACTACCTGAGCTTGGTGAGGTCAGGAACCATCTATGCATCGCTGGTCTCCTGGGGCCTTATGCTATCTGTTCAACAAAGGCACATATGCTTGGAAAACAGAAGGAAAAAAAAGGAAGAGCAGGATGACTGGTCTACCTGACAAGAATCCAAACTCCCAAAAATGCGTAGAGGCCCACCATCCTTTTAAAATTGCCAGAAAAAGGGGATCCCTGGGTGGCTCCGTGGTTCAGCGCCTGCCTTTGGCCCAGGGCGTGATCCTGGAGTCCTGGGATGGAGTCCCATGTCGGGCTCCCTGCATGGAGCCTCTTCTCCCTCTGCCTGTGTCTCTGCCTCTCTCTCTCTCTCTATGTCTATCATGAATAAATAAAATCTTTTAAAAAAAGTAAGTAAAATAAAAAATAAAATTGCCAGAAAGAGGGATGCCTGGGTGGCTCAGTGGTTGAGCATCTGCTTTTGGCTCAGGTCGTGATCCCAGAGTCCCGGGATCAAGTTCCGCATTGGGCTCCCTGCAGGGAGCCTGCTTCTCCCTCTGCCTGTGTCTCTGTCTCTGTCTCTCTCTCATGAATAAATAAAATCTTTAAAAAAAATTTTTTAAATAAAGTAAATAAATAAAATTGCAAAAAAGAGACCTCTGTCCAGAGACAGTGCCAGAGACCTGGGACGCATCTCTTTAGGGGTTGCGGTGTTGGACTCCTGCTTGAGAAGAAGACCACCAGTTAGCTTACAATGTAAACTCAGCTTCATGGAGTGCCCTGCGAGAGCACTATCAAGTGGCAAGGAAGCAGCCTCACCTCATGGTAAAGGAGAGGACATCCTGGGAAGACAGCAGGCACATAACCAATTAAAGAGATAAAAAGAGAGGTGCCTCAAGCACGTCAGGTGTTCTTTCATGTTATTTCGCCATAAACCAGGGCTCTGTCATGTACGGCTCCAGCCAGCACCACGCACATGACAGTCCAGCAGGAAGGGCATCCTCTGTGCTGTGCGGAGAGGCCCTGACCATCCCTGGCCAGGAGGGTGTCATAATCTCCGTATTTATAGATTAGAAGCCTGAGGCTCTGGGAGGTTAAGAGAAGTGCCTACCATCACAAAGCTGAGTAAATGGTAGTGATGAAGTTCAAATCCAAGTGCACTTGATTCCATAATCCATGTCCTTTTCAGCATAAACATGCACGAAACTGCTGAAAGTTCTGGCAAATGGATTTTCTTTATACAAATAGAGCCTAATGGTCCCTTTCATATCTGGGTAAAGCCCTACTTTGTTTTCCCAGAATTTATTGTGTAACTGAACGGAAGATGGAAGTACTTTGAACTCAAACAATGTCTGTATCTTTTGGAAAACATTAAGTTCTTTCCTAAATAACTGAGTCTATTTACCGTAATGAGTCTAAGTAATCACCTGTGGGGTTTTGCTAACCCACTAGGGATCCATAGTTTCTTCTCTTGGAGCCCAGTGCTAAGGATATCCAGGACAAGGGGTAGGAGTCCTAGACTAGATATTCACAAAACCAGAGTTCTCTCCCCATTATTGGTGACTTTGGGCAAGTCACTAAACCTGTCTCTACCTGGGTTTTCTGTGAGTAATCTCTCTCTCACTCAGGTGTGCTGGGAGGACCAGCAGAAATGGTGTTTAATCTAGATCATCATTGCACAGGAAGTGTTCTGAACACAGACCAGAGGGCAGCCCCTTGGCTGAGGGCCACATGGAGGCCATGTGGGACCCGGAAAGATGGCAGAGTAGAACACTGGCCATGATTCCTCAATCTGAGTTTCAGGTCCTCCTCTGGACTCTTTAATGTAAGTGACACCCAGGCTGCTTCTGGAATCCATGGGCAGTACCGGTGATACCGTGCTTCCCATCACCCCAGACCTCAAGAGCCAGTGGATCTGGGGAGAATGGGTGCTTGCCTGGAGCCGTGGAAGTCTGAGAAGTGATACAATGTACATAGAGGAAAAAAACCGCAAACATGGGATCAAGAAATGGGTTGAGGGGGGTGCTGCTTACAGGTCAGAAAACTAAGGAACTCAATTTCCTCAGACACTCGCTCAGCTGATCACATGGCTAGGGTAGCTAAGGAGCTCAAGAAGAAGGAAATGGAACTCAAGAAGAAAGAGAAGGGTGCTTTCCATATGGTAGGCACTTTAGTTGCAAGGTCTAATTTAATATTTACTGTGACACAATGGAATAGATATTCACGGCCCCCCTGGAGAAGATGAAAACACTGAGGCTTAGTAAAGCTCCAGGGCTTCTCCAAAGTCAACAGGTGGTCGGAGCCAGAACCGGAATTCCAACCCAGGTCTGTCTGACTCTAAAAGTTCACGGTCTGTGCGCTCAAAGACAGGCATCTATATTAAAAGACAGAGAAAAGTGTTGACCAAACAGGACTCAGAAATCAGGGGCTCTAAGAGGGACAAGCCAATCTGTCAGATGATCACAGGAAAACCACCTCTGCCATAGCATGTCCCAGCCCTGACCCGCCTGCATGCACCAGGTTACCCTCAGGCAGCTCCTTCACAGTAATTAGGCTTTTGAGACCCAGAATAACCCTGTCATGTAAGCAGAGCAAATCATCTTGGCTCCATTTAGAGTTGAAAAAGCTGCAGTTTTATATATCCACGTTTATTATTTATTTAATCTCCACAGTTGCATGAGTGATTTGGAAGTGGCACAGTTGAGAGCTGGGATTTAACTTTTATGTGTATAAGGAAAGTGAGACAAGAGGTAGGGAGGCAGGCCCCGATTCACTGCATAGGAACTCAGGCTCGGAAGGAGCCGGTGGTCACCTTCCTGCTAAGACTGACTCTAGAAGGTTGAGGGTCTCAGAAGAGCTCCTCCAAAATGCCAGGCATAATAGTCCTGCAACTTTGAGACAGCCCGAGGCTTCAGGGTCACGGCACCAGGACACTCATCTGAAAGCTCACCTCAGGGCTCCCTAGGTGTCCTGACACCACCCTCTCTTGGGGCTCCCAGTCCAACGGCTGGCTGGAGCTTCTGCTCATAAGACACAGAGAGCTTCAAGACCCTTGTTTCCCTCTCTAGCTGCTCTAAAGAAACACGATGGAAGCAGTTTCCTTTAGCCGAAGCTGAAGGAAAGGAGTAGTATATTTTTTTCCCCTAATTCTTTGGGAAAACACATCAAGCTTTGGATTTTCCAGATGTCTTAGCCTCTGGGCCTTTTCACTGCTGTAGTCTCTCCCTGTCCATTTGCCTGGCAACTAGACAGTGTTACCTTTCTATTTCTGACCTCCCATGAAGCCCCCTCCCACTCGTTTTTAGTGTTTAGCAATGCTCACTATTCCTGCTGACCGCCAGCTAGAGGGGAAACCCCCCTGGCTCATTCCTGAAACCCCAGTGTCCAGCACAGTACCTGAAACTGACTGGGTACTCAATAAAGGATTACTCAACTGATGGGACTATATCAATAAATCCTTAACCATCCCCACCAGGCTTCTAGAAGAATATGGTAAGAGCCCACATTGTCACCTACAGAGAACAAGCCAACACTGAACCAAGAGAAAATCTCAAAGTAAGGTTCCTGCTCTGATTTACTCATCACTACATGAGTACCAAAGGTGGGCTTGGCACAAAGTAGGTGCTCAAAAATGGTGGACTGAACCCCAGAATAACTTCAAGTCTAATACTTGCCAGTTATAGACACAGGAAAACCATCGATCCCCACCCCTCACCGAATCAGAACTAAAAAAAAAAAAAAAAAAAAAAGATGAAGAAAACAGCAAAGCCATAGTCAGACATTGAGACTCTGACTTCCGGCCACACACTCCATTGCCCCATTCTTCAATTAGGAATGTACCCCTTTGCTGCTCCCATAGCCCATGCCTTCCTTACCTGCTTTTGGCTAATCCCCCTGGGGCTGCAGGCCCTGCAGGTCCTCAGGAATCAGTGCTCTTCTCCATGGGAGGAATGTATGCTTTATTGGATCTGGAGGCCAAGGCTCATTTTTCTCTGGATGATCAAAAAACATCTGCAAAGGCCAAAATGAAAAAAAAGAAAAGAAAAGGGAAAAAACAACAAAGAGGAGGTTAGGGGCTGGTTTCCAGCAGGGTCAGGGTTAAATATTAACAAGGTGGACAGGCCCCTCAGCTAGTTTCCTGGCCTCCACTACAGCTTGATCCAGGAAGCCTGGAGAGCTCAGAAAAAGAAACACAGAGACAAGAGCCCATTATAGGTGCTGTGCTCAGAGTCGTGAGTAGCAGAGAAGGCCTAGAAATAGACTGATACTAGATAAGAACATGCTAGAAGGATAAAGCAGTCCCCACAGACCAATGTAGGAAGGAAGGATTATTCAGTCACTGGTTTGGGGATACATAAATAGTAATTTGGTGAGAGAAGATTCGGATCATCCCTAAATACACTCTAGACAGATTTTCTTTTATTTATTATCAAAGAACACTTTCTTTGAAATTTCGATCAGTATAATGCTAACTAGAAAAAAGAGATTGTAAAACTGTATATCATATTCTAATCAAATCCATGAAAATTGTTCTTTAAGGTACCTGTAAAAAGAGAAAGGACTAGAAACAGAACAAGATAAGATAACCCTGGACGGTAGAATAACGAATGGGTTTTAATGTTTTACAATTTTTTGTATATTCCAAAATTTCTAAAATGTACATGCATTACTCTTAGAGTTGGAAAAAATATTATAAAAATATAATTTGAAAATGCTAAAAACAGACTTCTATATTTGTCAGCTCTTTCTTCTGACAGAATATAGAAAAATAATAAAAGACAACTTTAATAGTCACTTGCATGAAAACTCTCACTTGTCTCCAAGAAAATGCTGTAATTAAAAGGAAATAAAGAGTCCAGCTGTGCAAAGGGTAAAGAGAGTCAAAGCTCCTCAAAATAAACAGGCACTCCACATGAATGGACAAATCACAAAACAGGAAACATAATTAACAAGCATATAAAATGATGATGAATCTTGATAGAAACCCAAAAGCGACAACTGGCATGTTAAGATGCTGGTTTATAAAAATAAAAAAATAAAAATGCTGGTTTATAGAATTTATATCAGACAGTTTTCAAAATGATTAATATCATTACTGAACAGGTTGTAATAAAATTGGTATATTCTGAGGGAGCAGTAAAAATTAGAAGGTACCAGGTCATAGAATTAAGAGCTTATGACCATCAACCAAGTTACCATACTTGTAGGAAATAAGACAACAAATGATTGAAAGAAGATCAAGACGACATATTCTGGTTTCCTTGCACATAAATGACTCCCTACCTTCCACAGTAGTGGTGAGATTTAGAAGAGGATCAGTGGGATAAATAAAGAGTTTTATAAAGCAATATGTACATGCAAGAAAAAAAGCAGTTTTCAATTACAAAGTGATTTCTAATGGTGAAAATCTAAGGCTAACAACTAAGCTTTCAGCAAAAGGGAAATAGTTAAACCAGGGTACCTCTACCTGATAGACTATACACATATATATTATGTATTAGCAATATTAATTTAAAATATATAAGGTAATATGTGATAATATATATAATTGCATGTGAATTTCTGTAGCAATAAGGGGGGAAATTCTTCATATATTAAAACAAAAAAAGTAAAACAGAGAATGTTATCTCTGCAAAAATCATTGTGATGAAAAGTTACTCATGTTCAAATAACTAGAAGAAAGGTACAAGATAATGACCTGAAAACAGCTGAGGAGCAAGCTGAGCAAGGAGTCCTCTCTCAGTTTGACTTCTTTTATTACGCTAATTATGTTACCAGAATAATTAGGCAAAACAACATGTTAGGAACAATATTGAAAATACACTTGGACCCTGTATATCAACTCCATACCCACTCCTGGGCTGATCTCAAAGCCCGTCCTAGGAGACGCAGTACGAAGAGATCAGAGGAAGTCACAGTGGCCACAAGTGGCTCCATCCCATGACCTAAGGGGAAGCCCCCACCTGGCAGGCCTGGGGTTCAGACTGGCAGGTGGGCAGGTGTGGGCACCGGGCAGGTCTGACGGGGCAAAAGTGAGAGGTGTTGGGGTGATCTTGTCAAAAACCCAGGGCTCTCATTAGTTCAAAGAACTGGCTCCTGGGTAGACTCCTGGTTGAGTCCTAGAATATCTCTGATAGCTCTACCTCTTTTCATGTCACATATGTGTCCTTCGTGGTGCGAGTCTGTAATTATGCATGCATTCATATTATTATATGATTACCATCTGGCTCCGCTACTAAAAATGTAAACTCCTTCGGTAGAAACCTTGCCAGCCTTCATTGCTACTATCTTCAATGCCTAGACGAGTGTCTGGCACATGGTAAATACTCAATCAGTATTTGTTGAACGAAGGATCACCAGCTCTTAAGAGGTCTACGCTTTCCTCAGGCATCACTGATGGAAAATATTCTTTCTTGGCACCCTCCTGAGGAACACTGCAGGTAGGCCCCCTGCCCTTTAGATGATGCCTCTAGCTTATGAATGTGGTTTGCTGCCATTCCCCTAAGCTGTGGGGCAGGTGACTTCAGTTTGAATTCAGGACACAGACAGCAGAAGAGTGCAGCTAACACAGATCTTCCTCCCCTTATCAATCACATCTGCTCAGAACAACTTCGTCTCTTAGGAGATAACAACCACTTCCTGCGCTTGATTTCTAAAAACTGACTAACTGAAACAAAGTAGAGCAATTGTTGATGTACATCTATCATACGTGATGGGAGTCTTCCAGAAATTTCACTGCTGTTCATGAGATTGCAGCTGTGGTGAACTTCAACCAGCCTCAGAAGTTCTACAGAGGCCTCAATTCTCCAGGTGAGAAATTAGAGCAATCAATGACAATAACAGTTACCACTTACTTAGCACCAGCTATGTGCTCAGCACTGACTAGGGGTTAAGGGTTAGAACTCTGGGCTGGGGGTGTTGGTGGTGTTGGTGGTGGTGGTGGTTAGAAAGATCAGGGCAAGAGTTCAAACCATCTTGCACTAGTTATATGACCTCCGGCAAGCTACTCAACCCTCAAAGACTCAGCTTCTTTATCTATAAAATGAGAATACTAATAAAAGAGCCAGATGCACCTGAGTAGCTCTGGTTGGGCGTCGGTCTTTGGCTGGGGTCGTGGTCCCAGGGTCCTGGGATCGAGTCCCACATCGGGCTCCCTGTGGGGAGCCTGCTTCTCCCTCTACCTATGTCTCTGCCTCTCTCTGTGTGTCTCATGAATAAAAAATATAAAATAAAATCTTAAAAAAATTAAAAAGCCACTCTCATAGCATTATTTAAATAAACAAGTAAGGGATTACACTCAAAGGGATTACAATAGGGCACGTGACAGAGATTATACACATTATTTCATTGACTCCTCACCAGGCCCTACCCAGTGCAAACCATTACTGTCCCAACTACAAATAGGGAAACTAAAATAAGGAAGAGGCGTAATTTTCTCAGACTAACTCACTTGTGACCCTCCAAATGTCCTACTCTTTCGTCCTTTGTCCTTGGTTGCCTCACAAGGCAAGTTCCTTCTGATGAAATGTCCTTTCCTACCCTGTTCACACGAGGCCACAGCCACTCAGCCCCATCTCCCACTCCCTTCCCACCCCCCCATACCAGCTTAGGTGCCCCTGGACCCTGAAGAGTTTCTTAACCCCACAGAGATCAAGACTCCATGGTGCCTGTTCTGGCGCTCCAGAGACTACATGACATTTATCTGGTAGCAGGTCTATCCCACCCAGACTGAGGTTCCCTTAAAGGTTTATTTCTGGCCCCTCCACTTCTAGCCAGGTCTGAGCCATAAGTGGGACGTGTTCAGTCATGTCTGAATGAAAGAATGAAGCTGGCTCCAATACCACCCTTCCCCATTTCCCATGTCCTTCGACTGCTAGACCGGCACTTGCTCAGCCACCCATCACTGCCAGTGGCTAGAATCACCTTGGCAGCATTGTCACCGCAGAAGTCCATTTTGTCTATTGGAGACACGAGTGACAGGGAATTTACACCCCCCCCGGGGGGGGGGGGCACTCAGAGTGATGTGAACAGCTCTGCCCCTTAGAAGGTCTTAAAATGAAGAGAAATCAACTCCTTGTAAGAACTAATCCAGTGGGTTCAGCTCTGCCTTTTGGAGCCACTGAGGCGTGTAGAGCCTGTGCCTGGTGCTGAGAACTTCACACAAACTTGTTTCATCCTCAGACAAACCCATGCAGGCCAGGCTGCCTGCGACCCACTTTGGTGAAGTCATTTCCCCTCCACCAGGACACTCTTCTTCGTTCCTTGAATATTTTTGCACTTGGCCCACCATAATCCTCCCCGCACTACTTCTGTCCTTCTTTTTGGGGATATAAACGTCTACCTACAGAACCATTCTAGCTCCCTGGTCTCACAGTTCTTTGAGCTCCTCTACTCCAAAGACTGTGACTTTAGCCACTCACCCCCAAGGTCATATCTCTGATCTTATCATTTTCAAAAAATGAAATAAGTATTTCAATCACCCCAATCACCACTCCTATCTTTGTAGCTTAGTCCAACTAAGCTGAGTACCAGCTGGTACTGAGTACCAGTACCGACCCTCGACTATCTTCTCTGGCTATTCCTACCACCTTCTCACTATCTCTCACTTCATTCATATTCTCACTTCCCTTTCTACCCAGCTTCAACTCCGTGGTCAGGCATTAAACTGGCCTCTCTCGTCACACAACGTTGGATAAACCCCAATTCTGGTTAAATCCAATTCTCTGTCTTCCTCCACACCTGCCGGAGTGCAGCTGCAGGGCTAAAGAAAATCACAAAGTAAAACTTAGGGATTTCACCTCAAGTTCATGATCACTAACTTCAAGTAGCACCTTCATCCTTCCTAGCAACCACATGTTACTTTTTTGGTCAATTCACCCGCCACTCTCCAAGAGAACTATCTGACTTCCTCCCCATGAAAAGTCCCCTCATCTTCCACTTCCCTTGATGAATTTGCTACTTATTCATAGAGAGAAAGGAAGCTATCAGAATAGAATTACCACAGACACAACACACCTTTGTACCACAGCTCCTCACCTTACTTGCATTTACGCCCAAATGATCTCGTGTTGCTATGGATGAATTGGTGGCACCCAACCCTTGGAATACCCAACATCTGTTCCAATAGATCCTGTATATTCTTGTCTACTTAAGGATATTCTTCTACAAAATCTCCCTTTTCTTCTGCATCATTTGTAGCCCTCTCTCAAAGATCATGCTTATCAGCACATAGACATGCTATTGCTTCTCCTATCTTAAAAAAACAAAACAAAACAAAAGTCTCTTGATTAAGGCAGCCACCACCTGACCCTGATCAGTCTTAGCATCACTAAGAGTAGGGCACCTCAACAGTATGTGCCTTCTGGTGTGAAGCAACAGGAAGCACACGGTGCCACCTCTGAAAAATTCTCACCCGAAATGTTTAGTTGGTATATACTCAAGCCTTTATATGTAATTCCAGGTTTTAGAAAACACAGGAGCAAGAAGAACAAGGTACCTGACACAAGAGAGAAGTTATCAGACAGACCCAGAAAGCAGGGCATTCTACAGAACAACTGAACAAGCTTCATCAACAGGTCAATGGGTGGGAAAAACAAATGGCTAAAAGACAAAAACATCATGCAGACTTGGCTTGAATCCTGATTTGAACAAAACACCGTTGGGGGCAAATAGGGATATTTGCATATAGATTTGCTATTATATGATATTAAGAAATCATCCTTACTTTTGTTAGGCATATAACAGTAAGTATTCCTTTATTATGATTACATAATGTGCTTATGTTTTTTTTTTAAGTCTTATTCAGGTGATATAGTTAGAGATGAAATCTCCTTTAGAACACTTCAGCCAAAAAATAGAGGAGGAAAACACCAAAAAAATGCAATGTCATATGAAAAAATGTGTTCAAATTAAGCCATGTAAGGAGTAAGAGTTATTTGCAGACTCTTTCCGAACACTATCATTTGGGAGTGGGAGAGTTTGAAAGAGCTTGAAAGGAGAATATGGGAGACAATCTTTCTGTTTTACTGAAGGAATTCGCTGAAAAAGATATTGGACTTGACAATAGTCACATATTTAGCCCTGGCACGAGTTCTAAATAACCTCCATTTCCCTGTTCCACCTGTGTAACTTCTTGACCTCATCTCACCTCCCACCTCCTACCTGCTTTCTTTTGCGGTAAAACTCCTTGAAAGAACTGTGTAGAGTCAGTGTTTCCGATTTCCCTCTTTCCATTCTCATTTGAATGCCCCCCAGCAGGCCTCCCCCATCTCCAGGAAACTGTTCTTGTCACCAAAGACCTTCATGACCACTGTGTTGCTAAGTAAATGAATGGTCAGGGCTCAGTCTTCATCGCGTTCGGCTCAGCAGCAGCATTTTCCAAAGTTGGTCATTTCCCCCTTCTGGCTTCTCTAATCTACAACTCGCTGTTCTGGTTTTTCTTCACTTTACTGATCATCTCTCAGAAGTCTCCAATGCTAGATCCTTCTCATCCTCTTCCCCCACCTCTGCACACTGAAGCACCCCTTGATTCTGTACTCAATCAACAACACTTGTCCACTGGTTGTGAGCACCTCCTGGTCTGTTTCCCCTCTACCCGGCCTGTAGTTTGCACCCAATACACATTTGCTGACCTGCACTAAGATGAATTGAGAAAGCAGGTTCTGTCGGTGAGTTTCTACGGAAAGGAACTTCTTAAGAACTTAAAAACTACAACAATTACAAAGCCAGGTGGGAATAGGGGTGAGAATAAAACATCTATACTCACTTGACCATTTCCCTATCATCTATTAACCACAAGGGGAAGCAGCACCACGCAGAGCACGGATGGTCAAACTCTGAGCACCTTGCAATTATCAAATGACTTGTTGAAATGCAGATTTCTGAATTCTTCCTCAGTCATTCTGATCCAAGCAGTCTGGGAAGGAGCTCAGAGATGGGCATTTAACAAGCACCCAAGCAACTCTGACATGAGTGGTCCCACCTGCCCACCATGCTCTGAGAAGCAGAGGGCACCATTACTCCAGTGAGATTTGCACATAAGGAAGGGCTAGTTTGAGAAAGCTTTCTCCAGATCCAGGATGAGAAGAGTACAGATAGCGAATGTAATCATTTCTTATACTAATTTGGAAGAGGAAATTTATGCCTATTGAATCTAACAGTAACTTGAAAAATAAGGCTTGTATTTTAAATGTCCTTCTTTGAATTATTCCAATAAATCCTCTTCATTGTATTTTAGAAACTACTGATGTGTGTGACAGGTTGGGGTTGGGAGGGAAACCTGATCCTTCAGGGACAGTTTGAGAGAAGCCCTGGCTTCAGAGAAAGAGTTCACGCTCTGTCATTTCAAAAGCCCAGATTCAAATCCCAACTTTTCTATCTGTCCATTGTGGGAGGATAGGCCAGTTGGTCAACTTTTACAAACCTGGTGTCTTTATCTGTAAAGGATGGCTAATAAAATTTTAAAATTTGCCCCTGCAGGGTGGTGGCAACAATTTAATGACAGACTTTAGGACTTTGTTGCAGCAAATAATTATTGAACTTTTACCATGTGCTAAAGCTCCTGTAAGTCAGTGAAGCTCATTTAATTCCTGCAGCAACGACTGCCTGAGGCAGGTACTGCTGTCACTTGCTTCCAGAGTCCCCAGAGTCCCCAGAGATGTGGGCCTGGCTGCTGACTCACTCCCAGTCCCTGGTCCCCCGAGTTTCATCAGTGGGCACTGGCACAGGTCAAAAAAGGGAATAGTTAATGTCAAAATATTTCTGACAAGTTACAATTTTGTTCAGATCACAAACACATTAAGCAACAGGAAACCAACCTGCAGTGAGTAAATCTGAGAAGAGAGTAAAAGGAAAAAGGAAGCCACAAGAGATTTCATGGGGTGTCTGAGTAGCAGTGTTTGCCAATGTTTACCTGAGGGCAAGCCCGGCCTCCGAGCTAATGGTGGGGAGAGGGATATCCTGCCCAGATCAAAGCCCTGAAGATAAAGGGGCTTTCATCCCAGCTTGCCCCAACTGTTCCAGACCCAGGTGGCAAAAAGTGTCTCTTAACAGAAATTAGATCTTTTCCCAGCCAGGCAGCCACTGATAGAGAAGAAACACCTGCATACATTTCCCTGAGGTTTCTGGAAAGCCTGAGGACAGGACTTTGTGGGGGTACTGAGTGCCCACCATGGACAGAGCAGCCCCTCTGGGGTTTCTGCCCAGAGCCAGCCACTTGGACCAGGTGGGGAGAGCTCTGAACACAGGATTTCCAGAACCACAGCAAAGGGAAATCACAGGCCATTTGCTACGGTCTTCAACCTCGTGCCTTCCCCAGTTGTATATTTGAAGAAATATGTACCTTCCCATTTGACAGGTATCGGCTGAATAAGGAACTTTGCCCCCATTGGCTCCCTCTCTGGCTGATGCCCACCACCCAGTCCCAGCCGGCGTCTTGCCCGATCTTACCACACTGTGAACCACTGCGCACTCCACTGCATCAGTCAGAGTAGAGCCAAGGAAGAAGGAGCAAAGGGCCTATAAGGAGGGGTGAATAAGCACGACATGCCTCCAGGGCAGCAGGCCCATCCCCTTTGCCTCCACACTTCAACCCACACCCAACAGAGGAGCAGAGAAAAGAAAATGGGCCTCCCTCCCCATCAGGAAGTGGGACTGTTTCACCTCCTCCCAATATTTAAAAAAGAATTTCATTTATACGATAGAAGTTTTTACACATACAAATAGGTACGGAAGTAACACAATGAGCCTGTTTTTAGAACCCAGCTCCAAAGAGTACCAACATCTTGCCAACTTTATCTTTTTTTTTTAAGATTTTATTTATTTATGCATAAGAGACACACAGAGAGAGGAAGAGACACAGGTGGAGGGAGAAGCCAGCTCCCTGAGGGGAGCCCAATGCGGAACTCAATCCCAGGACCCCAGGATCATGACCTGAGGCAAAGGCAGATGCTCAACCACTGACCCACCCAGGTGCCCTTTGCCAACTTCATCTATTTCACCTTCCCTTTTTTCCTCTGAAGTAATTTAAAGCAAATGTCAGCCCTCGGACCAGTCTCTGCCACCATCTCTTCTCCATTGGCGTTCCTTGGGAAAATTAAGCCCTAATGTCTTCCAACACCCATTTATGTCATAAATGAACTCACCTTGCTGGCATCTAGGATGGTATTAGCTATGTGCCATCCTTGGGAGATGTAGGACCAGAGCCCCTCAAATAATTTTCTAGGGAGTTTCTTTCTCTAGAATATGCCACACACACACACAGTCGGTTCTGCCAGAGAATATATGAGGATATATATATATAGAACCACAGTGCCATCGATACTCAATTTCAAATTTTCACCAGTTCTCTTAAAAGTGTCTTTTGCACTAATTCCTTAAAGAGGATCCAAATGTCATGTGTGGATAATATACCATTCTAAACTCTCTTTTAATTTATAATAGAGCCCTTATTTTCCTTTTTTAGGACTTCTGTTTGTGGGAGAAACTAAGTCCTCTGACCCATGGAATGTTCCTAGTACTGAATCTGGCAGAGGACCTCCTTATGATTTGTTTAACTTACTCCTCTCTGCTCTGTGCTTCCTGTAAATGGAGTGTTAGATTTCAAGGCTTGTTGAGATTCGATGGTCTCAATTTTGATGGTTCCCCCAAGTGTTTTATACATAGGAGGGTCTCAGTCGTGGTTGGTTAGGGGAGTTCAGGGTGAGAGACATGAGCAGAGAGGCCGGAGCTTCTCCACTCTGCAGCAGTCCCAGAGTCCATGAGGACAACACACACACGTACTTACAGATAGGTGCGCTCATTCTGCCAATGCTCATTGCCTACTGTGATCCACCTGGAGATACGGCAGTGCAGAAACCAGCCAGAAATCCCACACCCCACCCCCACCCCGGAACTTGCCTTCCAGGGAGGGGATAAGGGAAGAGTAAGACAAAATACATATGTATGTGATGCTTTGGAAATGGATAACTGCCAGGTGGAAAATTAAAGCAGGGAAGACAGGCTACAAACAGCAGGTGTATGGGGGAAGGGTGGAGCTCAGGGTCACACTGGATAGTCAGCCTCACTGAGAAGGCATTTGAGCAGAGACTGGAGGGAGGTGAAAGAGGGGTCATGCAGATTTCTGAAGGAGGAGGGTTCCAGATGGATGCAAAAGCAAAATATCTGGGCAGGGGCAGGCCTGACCTGTTTCAAGAATAGCATCAAGGCCAGGAGAAGAGCAGGTGAGGAGAAGGGTAGCAGAGGGTGAGGTTGGGAAGCTTTAGAGCCAGATCACCTTGGGCCTTAGACTGGTGTAGGATTCTCGCTTTCGCTCTAAAGAAGACCCAGCTGACTTAGGTTTGAAATGATCATTCTGGCTGCCGCACTGAGAATCAAGTGTTGTTCATGGCAGGTTGAAGGAGGTTAAAAAAAAAAAAAAAAGAAGAAGAAGGAAGACCTTTCAAAAGGCTATTGCAACAATTCAGATGAAAAGAGGCCTGTGAGCCATCTACTAAGCTTCTTCCTGGGTGCTAGCAATTTAGAGATGTTACCAAATTTAATCATTATCAGCACCTTATGGGGTGGGCTTTTAATTATCTTCTTTTATAAACAAAAAGGAAGCTCCAAGAGTTTAAGCCATTTGCTCAAGATGTCATTGCCAATGGTCAAACTAGACTATCCTAACTGCCCCCCACCGCCCAAAGTGCTCATGCTATCCAACATATGTCTGTCTACTCAGAGTCCTTCAAAGGGCTTTACCAGGTCCAATGCAGTGGCTGGTCACCATCTTTGACCTTCTGGTGACATCTCTTTACTCTGCCCTGATCACCACCTCCTTAACCCCTCGGTGTGGAAACCCCATCGTTCGTCTGTATCTTAGAACCTACATTTTCTGTGCCTAGAGACCCTGATCCCCAACTATCCCCAAAGGATACTTTAACCATAATGCCTTTGAGAAACAGTCCACTTGCCCTGACTTCCAGAAACCTTCACCACGATGGGCTCACCTTTCCTAACTTGTGCCAGCTGAGCTGCCACTTAATCCCATAATGACTCCTCTTCCTGTTTCTCATGTCAAGGATGACAGGCTGCCCCACCAAAACTGTGATCCTTCTGTCATTACAGAGTTCTGGCTGAAAGGGTGGGCTCATCCAGGGATGACATTTTCCAGCAAGTACGCACGCACACACATACACACCCTGCATCTACATGAGACCAGTAGACCATCAAAGCTGAGCAAAAATAACAAGTGTCACTTCTAGACCAAGACCACTAGGAAGTGCAGCTAGCATTATATCAACAGGGTTCTTAGTAGAAACTTCCTGAATTTCTATTTGTACCAGTCTAGGAATTTCTGCAGAATTCTCAGCGGTAGAGTCTTCCATCATCTGCACAGATCTCTCCTTATCTCAGTACTTCCCTAGCACAGGGAAATAATAGGAGCTCCCCTTAATTTAGTCAAAGCCAGAGGTTCCTAAATTCTTCGGCACCAAATACCTGTTGTATTTGTTTCCCCCTGCTACGACTGCCAGGTTCTAAAAGATGCTATCAGCCAGATTTAATTAAGAATTTGAGTTCTTATTTGTTCTCAAATGAACAGAGATACTGCTGCCAATAAGAGACTCTGATCAGCATGAGATTGTCATTGTTATCACAATCTGTTGGTAACATTCCAGCATGACACAAAGAAACTGGATAATTTCCTTGGCCCATGCAGGGCTTTTTTTGTGAATAAATGTGCTTCTGCCATCTGGTTTTTTTGAAATACTCTGAGTGTCTGGTGGGTCTCTGGAAACCCTGGGCAAGGCATTCTGGTTTGTATGGCCTGAAACTTACCCCCAATAAAAATCATAATTTTCTGATCCCAGCTGGCCTCCTGAAAACAGGTTTTACTGGTTGGCTAGATATGTAGGGTACTTAAAAAAAAAAAAAAACTACACACAACTGCCCCCAACGAGGCAGAAATAAGGCATTCTGTGCTTATCTGGAAGAATCTGGCCCCCCAAGTGCATAAAGCTCAAGGGCACAGCAATGTAAAAACCAGAATTTTATTGACAGCCAGATCAAACAGACACAGGTGCCCCACCCATCATCTCAGAGCTCAGCAGCTGAGGCGGGCAGCAGTTATATCAGAAAGATGCCCCCTCCAGGACAGCACAGCAGAGC
This sequence comes from Vulpes lagopus, assembly GCF_018345385.1. Lineage (NCBI taxonomy): Eukaryota > Metazoa > Chordata > Mammalia > Carnivora > Canidae > Vulpes > Vulpes lagopus. Next base: position 22,596,943 of record NC_054840.1, read on the forward strand.
TCCTACAGCCCAGCAGAGTAACGAGGCGGTCCAGAATTTTCGCTGAAGAACAGAGGAAGACCAAATAACAACCCAAGAGGAAAAGAGTTCGGATGAAAGATGGAAGATTAAGACTTTTCTTTTAAATCCTAATAATGAGGGCCTGACGACCTACGTTTCTCTTCAAATCCAGTTTAACTATGTCTTTAGTGAGAACAATGATGTTGTCTTAAACATAAATTTTCTCCAGAAATTCCTGGGCCAGAGATCATGCCAAGGACTGTTTGTTCTTCCCTCGCATCTTGGTTTTACCCGACTGGACGGGAGGATGCCAGGACCAGAGTTCTTAATATCGCCCAAAGGTCAGAGTCACTGACCACTCCTTATGGCCACCAAAGTGACAACTGTTTACTTCGCTCACTTAGCAAATTGACCTCTTTCCTAAGTCCAACCCAAGCCCAACTGGGCCACCATCCAAAGAGAAAAGTGAAGAGAATGTAGAGGAGAAAAGGTTCAATCAAGTCTGTTCTCGGAGGAGCATCCTACCCCTAGTCCCATAGCCATTAAGGTCAGTGTAGGTGAAAGGAACCACTTCTCTATATTACCTGGGCATTAACATCACCTAGGAACCATGGAAAAATATAGATGCCCAATACTGTCCTCAGTAGATTCTGATCTAATTGGTCTGGACCAGGGATCCCTGGGTGGCGCAGCGGTTTGGCGCCTGCCTTTGGCCCAGGGCGCGATCCTGGAGACCCGGGATCGAATCCCATGTCAGGCTCCCGGTGCATGGAGCCTGCTTCTCCCTCTGCCTATGTCTCTGCCTCTCTCTCTGTATGACTATCATAAATAAATAATAAAAAAAAAAAATTAAAAAAAAAAAAGCTTTAATTGGTCTGGACCAATCAACAATAGAGTCCTTGAAGAATGTGAACATCCACAGGAGGGTGGCCTCAGGCAGAGTGGGAGGGTCCATGCTGGCTCAGCATAGTGTGAACATGGTCAGTCAATAACGTGACCTCAAGCACGTGAAGTCCTTGCTTAGCACAGGCTCCTCCACTACCCGGGGAGTCTGTGCCTCTTCATGACCCAGAGTTCCTGAGGAGGTGGCAGGGCCTCCACCTCAGTCCAGGTCTTTGAGAATTTCAGGCCCAACTGTTGTCAATTCTGGGCTGCCCACTCCAAGGGGAGATGTGGATAATTCATGTCGGTTATAAGGTCAGGGGAGTCAGGACTACCAGAGAGAGTGCTAACTGCCCTTGCATCAAGGGGTGTCTTTCAGCTTTCTCTCTCCCCTTGGTTGTGATCCGGATTTCAGTCGCCAGCTGACAGAGGCAGAAATGGGACTAAAGACTAATCTCATGGGCGCAGGAGTGTGCTCCATTCTGGGCAGTCTCAGATGAGGGCTCGCACATAACTTCCACTCCTGGTGAATGGTCCTTCTCCCCTAGATGGCAAGGGCTGGTTTTCTGAAGTGTTCTACATTTACTTGCCTCGCCATCACCCATACACAAAGACCACTTTATATCGCACCTAGCTGGTGCTTAATGGAGCATGTTGACCAGTGGAAGGCTTAGATATTTTATTTAGGGGCCAGATCCACACATCTCAGCATTTACTAGTTAACCCTCAAGTATCCCTACTCATCATTCCCTCCTTTCATTTCAGGGATCCAAGGGCATCCCCATTACCAGCCCATCTCCACAGAGGAAGCTCCCTAGATCCCCCAGGGTGGGGTCCTCCTCCTATGAGGAGTCCCACCACACTCCTGGCCTAAGTGAATGTTCTCTAATATGCTCCTCCAGGGGCTGTGGAAGGAGTGGGGATCTTATTTTTCCCATCTGATAGGGTTCCATGTGGACAGAGTTCACCAATACCCATTCTGCTGCTTCAGCACTGCCAAACACAAAGTATACAAGTGGTACTCAATATCAGAGAGGGCCCATTGCCAGGGCTTGTAATGTGAATGTTGGGGGTGTAAGGTGGTTACTTTTTATTTATTTTATTTCTTTAAAAAATATTTTATTTATTTAGTTACGAGAGACACAGAGAGAAGGCAGAGACATAGGGAGAGGGAGAAGCAGGTGCCTCCCAGGAAGTCTGATGTGGGACTCGATCCCGGAACTCTGGGATCATGCCCTGAGCCAAAGACAGATGCTCAACCGCTGAACCACCCAGGAGTCCCGGTGGTTAATTTTTAAATAGGAAAATGATTTCAGACTTCATCAACAAACATGAAGCACCTACTGGGTGTGTATCCCTGTAGAGAGAGAGAGGGAGAGAGAAGTTACTGTGACTGCTTCTGGGGGCTTCCTACATACACACAGGAGAGTTCATTCAAATCTAAGAGCCATCCTCTGAGATTGGCATGGGTACTGCTTCCATTTCTCAGATAGAGCTTTGACTAGTAAATGGAAGTGCCCAAACTGGAATCCAGAACTGTCATGTCCAAAGGCCATGCTCTTAATCCCTGTACTCCAATGGTCATCTTGTTTGACCTGTGACTCTCTTGGCCACAGCCATGCCCACCAAACCGCAGAAGCAAATGGTTTCAGTTATAAGGGAACCAATAGTATTGAGTTCAAAGTCCAGAGCACAGTTAGGATGCTTGATATGGTGAACTGGATATTTCAGCAGCCCTGGAGGGCTTTGGCATGTTCAGAGTCAACTTTGAAATGTTGACTACTGGAGAACGACCCCAAAGGTCCTAAACCAAAAAGCAGCCTGATCTGTGCTCATGAATGAATACGAAGCATGTGCACCGAAAGCTAGTATATGGGAGAGCTCATCCCCAGGACAAAAGGGAAGAGAGGGTCTCTGTGCTCTCCATGCACCAGAACACGGTACAAATAACTCCTTGTGATCTACAGCTCCCAAAGAAATAAGACCGCTAGTCCATGTGAAGAAAAGTTTATACTCCATGATGAATTGCTGCTAACAGATTTATAAATGCCTATAGCCCTATATTCATACAATCAATAAGAGACAGAAGTTGCCTCAATTGTTCAATTATGCATGAATGCATATATGGGGAAATTGTGTGCTCTGGGAGCATGTGCATGAGGCGGGCAAGGACAGGGCACCAGAGAGAGGGTGGAGTCAGCCCAAATAGGTACACGAAGCTGAGCAGAGGGAGGGGTCATTTCAAGGGAGACTCGGACCTCAGCCTATGGCATTGTGAGTAGCCATGGAAGAGCCTGGCAATTTTCAAGCATGTAGCAGAGAGCAGATAGAAAGCTTCAGAGCAGGCGAGGGAAGTGATGAGCCAGCGGGGATAGTCCAAGGTCAGCAGCAGGAGGAGGGTGCTGCAGCTCACAACACCCTCCTCCATTCCCTGCAAGTAAGCAGCCTATAAACTAGCCACAGCAGGTACTTCTTAGCCACCTGCTATGTGCCAGGTCTGGGGCCGAACACCTACTGAATCTTCAAAATAACCTGCACTAAGGCAGAACCCAGAAACCAAGGCTCAGAGAGGCAGCGGGACATGCCCACAAGCATCCCACTGTCAGGAGGCAGAACCAGGATCTCAACTCAGATTCGACTCAGGGCACAGAGGCCAGGAAAACCTGGGTGCAACCCCCAGTGCAGACGAGATGAGGGCCTGAGATGAGGAAGATGCTCAGATGAGATCCACTTTGGGAGAGTGGTGCAAAACTTCATGGGAACCCAGTTTTGCAGTCAGATGAACCTAGCCTTGGGTCCCAGCTGCATTACTCAGCCCTGTGTGATCTTAGGCAAATGTGATAGGAACACCCTGGGTTTCAGCGTCCTCTTTGTAAATCGGAGGCAAAACAACCTACCTCGCAGGACTGCTGTAAGGGTTGGAAGTGAGGACCGTGTGGTGCTGGGCATGTGGCAAGTGCTTAGTAACTGGTGACTTATAAACCTGCACCTGGCAGGGGGAGGAAGAGGGCACAGGAGACGGGGGCCTGGCTTTGCTGCTGTGGGTCGAGGAAGTCTTCACTTGTGAGAGGAGATGAACTTTCTGGGAGTGTCATGAGTCAGTATTTGTCTTTGGCTAAATGCAGGACCTTTATATTCATCTCGACAAATCCAGTATCTGCTGCTTTCAGTGTTAACTCTTTCAAACACCTCTGCACAGTCAAGAGAAGCAGAATTTGGGACCCTCAGGAAGCCAGAGCCAAGGGAGTGGGACTAGGAAGCCCATAATTTCAGGAAAAGTCTGAAACCAGGTCCTAGCCGAGTGGTCCCTCTATCAAGACATCGGAAATAAAGCTGGTGGGTAAAGCACCTTCCCATTTCAGAGACGAAAAGAAACACTGTTTAAGGAACTCCTACTTAAGACATTGAAGATTTCTTCTTAAATCAAAGTATCCTTCTATTGTGAATTGAGGTGATTTATAACCATTAGAAGAATCCCTTCTTGGGGTGCCTGGGTGGCTCAGTGGTTGAGCGTCTGCCTTGGGCTCAGGGTGTGATCCTGGGGTCCTGGGATCAAGTACCACATTGGGCTCCCTGCAGGGAGCCTGCTTCTCCCTCTGCCTATGTCTCTGCCTCTGTGTGTCCCTCATGAATAAATAAAATATTTTAAAAAAAGAATCACTTCTCTGTGATCGTATGCATGAAAACATAAAGCTGTTCAGTTCCCTCAGAGTTTGTACCCTCTGAGAGCCCTCTGCAGACCCCAGAAGGGGGTGAGGGGGTAGTTCTCTCATTACCATGGAGCAGAGGGCTCACTGCCCAGAGCAGGAAAAGCTGGTAGATCCAAATTCTCACAGGAAAGCCCACTGTCCTTTCTCAGGATTTTCCCTTAATTTAGAAAACAGGCCAAACTCACTCCTCCTCCCAGCTTTATTAGGTCTCTTTGCAACTATCTGATGCCCTGAGAAAAAAACAGGAAGTCAGTGACGTGGTCCCAGAGTGTAAACAGGTTAAAGTGGGTAGCCCTGAGGTCTGGGCACCCAACCTTGATGTCAGAAGAAATGCTTCTCTACCCAGCCAACTGCATCCATGCTCTGAGCTGAGCATTGTAGGGTTTTCTGGCTTTCTTGCTTGGTGTTGAAATAACCTAAAGGGTTCTCACCACCTCCACCTCCCACCAATCAAAAGCTGTAAATAGAGGAAGAGTACTTTGGGTTCTCTCCTAGTCTGCAAGCAGCAGGTTATTTAGAGCCATAGTCCTCTTTTCTGTTTCAGGGGTTCAACCTTCTGGAAGGGGTGTGTGTGTGTGTGTGTGTGTTTGTGTGTGTAGTAAGAACAAGTCCAACGGAGGGGGTCTGGGCCTGGGCAGAGAGAAACAGTACAAGGAAGGTGAAGGGCCAGGGAAGGGCCCAGTGAGTTGAGGCAGCGATGCCTGCTTGGCTGGGCCACCGTGGAAAGATCACGTTCCAGGTGTGAATTCTGCTCCCAGGAATAAGGTGAGACACTGCCACACACAGCCCCCTGAAGCCCACCCCGGTCCTCTGGCCCAAGCATCACAACGCGCATTCCCACCGAGCCAGACAAATCCTGGGAGCAGGCAAATCTGAATCCCTTCCTCGATTCCTTCCTCAGGCTCACCCAGCTCCCCACGCTGGATTTCTCGGCTGAGGATACCTGCCTTCCTCTCTCAGCAACGGGAGGCTGAAAGGCTGGGGAGACTTCGAAGAATGAAGGGTGAAGGGACAGTGATACAAACAGGAGTAGGAATTCCTGCTCGGGCCTTCCCTGTTCAGGGAGTGGGGCAGGTGTAGTTAGGATCAGGGCTGGGGTTGGGCTTGGGGGAGACAATGACACCCAGTCTGGAGTTCCCTCCTGCCTGCGTGCAAGATAGCAGGAGGTCCTTCTGAGACACTCTAATCCTCAGCTTCCCAAGGGCAACAACAGCTACCATCCTGCGGTGGAGCGCTGTGCACCAGCTGGCCCCGGTGAGCCTCTGTCTCCTCGGCCTCATGAGGCCGGCATGACTGCCCTAGCTCTTCCCCGAAGACATCTGAGACAGGGAGAGGCTGACGGTGTACAGTCAGTAGCTGGTAGGTGACAGAGCCAGGATTTGAACCCAGGGCTCCCTGGGTCTGTTTGCCTCTCATCTTCAAAGTGGGGAATGGGGAAGGGGCAACAAATCTCTTCCCTTTTCCTACTCTTCTCCCCTGCTCCCTCCCTGAAAGGATGGGAACCAATTCAGTGTGAGGCTGGGGAAGTCAATGTCCCTGGAAACCAAGGCAAGTCACATAAAAACTATAAGATACCACCCTTCCCCTCTATCAAATTAACCGAGGCTGAAAATATATAGAACGTAGAGCTGATGAGAGCACTCTTAGATACCTCTCGTATGGAAACTACATACAACATGTCTTCTGAATGGTGATTTGGCAAAACACAGCCAAGCATTAAAATATCCATTCTCCCCCCATCCTTTTTTTTTTTTAAGTGCCATCTACTTTAGGAAACTTGGCACTTTTTACTTTTGTTTTTAAGATTTTATTTATTTATTCATAAGAGACACAGAGAGAGAGGCAGAGACACAGGCAGAGGGAGAAGCAGGCTCCATGCAGGGAGTCTGACGTGCGACTCGATCCCAGGACACTGGGATCAAGACCTGAGCCAAAGGCAGATGCTCAACCACTGAGCCACCCAGGTGCCCTTGTCCATTCTTCTTTAATTCAGTAATCACATCTCCAAAAAGTTAATAATCAAGGAAGCTCTCAAAGACTGCAGTCTCATCTCAGCCCACATATAACCTGAAACCACCTCAACTCACATCAACAGAGGAATACTTAAATATGGGATGTCCACAGGATGGGATATGATTAAATAATTAAAATCACATTCATGAAGATTTCTTAAAGCTTTTTAATGAAGAATTGCATACATATAGAATACTACAGAAAGAAGTACATTGAACCATCAAGTACCCATTACCCATTGTCTGCAATGATCAATTTATGGCCAATTTTTTTGTTTGTTTTTTTAAGATATAGTTATTCACTTGAGAGACAGCATGAGTTCGGGGAGGGGAAAAGGGAGAGAATCTTTAAGCCGACTCCCCACTGAGTGAGCAGCCTGCCACAGGGCTCGATCACACAACTCTGAGACATGACCTGAGCCAAAACTAAGAGTCAGGTACTTAACTAACTGAGCCACCCAGGTGCCCACGCCACTTTTTTAAAGATTTTATTTACTTACTCATGAGAGACACACAGGCAGAGAGTGAGAGGCAGAGACAGGAAAAGCAGGCTCCATGCAAGGAGCCCAATATGGGACTTGATACCAAGACTCCAGGATCCCACCCTGAGCTGAAGGCAAATGCTCAACCACTGAGCCACCCAAGGCGCCCCTTTTTATGGCCAATCTTAGCTCATCCATATCCAGCCAGCTCCCCACCTTGGGTATTTGAAGCAAATCACAGACACCATAGCATTGCATCCATAAATATGTCAGTGTGTGTTTCTAAAATGTATTCTTTTTAAAAACACAACAAAAATACCATTATCAAACCTAATAAAAACTGTCAGTAACTAAGGTTTCTAAACAAAAAAAGTATAATACAATGTGAACTGGTAAGGAATATTATAAAACCATATATGCTATATATAATCTTAATTGGAAGAGAGAGAGGGAAGAGAAAAAGAAATGCTATTCACAGAGAAAACAACTTGAAGGAATCATATCCAAAATATTGCCAGTTATCTATAGTTACCCCCATGTCATGGCATTAGAGAGGATGTTTGTTTACTTTTGTATTTTTGTCTGTAGGTTTACTAACAGGAATCTGCAGTGTTATATATTTATGTATCATTTTTCTTATTCTTTCATTCAAGTTCAGAGTTTCCCACTGAGGGGCACCTAGGTGGCTCAGTGGTTGAGCGTCTCTGCCTTTGGCTCAGGTCATGATCCCGGGGTACTGGGATCAAGTCCCACATCGGGCTCCCAGCAAGGGAGCCTGCTTCTCCCTCTGCCTATGTCTCTGTCTCTCTGTGTCTCTCATGAATGAATAAAATCTTTAGAATAAAAGCAGTTTCCCACTGGTATCACCTTCCTTCAGCCTGAAAAACCTCCATTAACAGTTCTAGAGCAGGGCTGCTAGAAATGAAATTTCTTGATTTTCCTTCATCTGAGATCTTTATTTTTCCTTCACTCCTAAAGGATATTTTTTCTGGATATAAAATTCTAAGTTGACACACCTTTTCTTTTCGTACATTCAAGATGTTATTTCACTGTCCCTGGCTCACATGGTTAGAAATGAGAAGTCTATGGTTGTTTTAATAGGTTTGCCTGATGTATGTGTCTTTTTCTGGTTGCTCCCAGATTTTTTATCTTTCATGTTTAGCAGTTTATGATGTGGCTGAGTAGCTGCCACTGAGTTTATCCTGTTTAGGATTTACTGAGATTCTTTTTATTTTTTTCCTTAAAGATTTGCTTATTTATTTGAGAGAGAATAATAGTGCACCCATGAGTTGGAGGAGGGGCATAGGGAGAGAAAGAATCTCAAGCAGACTCCCCACTGATCACAGAGCTGGACATGGGGCTCGATCCTAAGACCCTGAGATCATGACCTGAGCCAAAAGCAAGAGTCAGACACTTAACCAACTAAGCCACCCAGGTGCCCCACACTGAGATTCTTTAACTTGTTAGCTTATGTCTTTCCCCAAATTTGGGACATTTTTAGCCATTCTACCTTCAAATTTCTCTGTACCAATACCTTTTTTCCCCCCCACCTTCTGGGCTGGGACTCCAACCACATGAATTTTCAACTTGTTGATGTCCCATGGTATCCTAAGATGCTGTTCGTTTTTCCCCTGATAAAAACATATATTTACAAATATAAAATACTGTATGATTTCTATTGTTCTATCTTCAAATTCACAGATTTTTTTCCTCTGTTATCTCTTTTCTGTCACTAAGCCCACTGCAATGAATTTATTACTTTCTGATGTCATCATTTCAGTTCTAAAATTTCCATCAGGTTGTTTTGTATAGTTTCTATTTTTCTGCTGATAATTTCTATCTTGTTCATTTCAAGAGTGAAGAATGGTTATAATAGCTACTGTAAGTCTGTCTCATAATTCCACCATTGAGTCATTTCAGGGTTAGCACCTATTATGGTCTTTTCCCTTGAGTATCTTTCAGAATTTCCTGGCTCTTTTACATTGAGAAAATTTGGATTGTATCCTGGACTTTTGGATAACATGTTATGAGACTGAATCCTGCTTAAATTCTCTGGAAAAAATGTTGATATTTTTATTTATTTTATGTACAATTAACCCAGGTAGGTTCAGATTGAAAATTCTGTCTCAACTTTGGTGGCTTTATGCCAGTTTGGGTTTCAAAGCCTTCACTAGGCTAATTGGGTCTGCCTGTCATATAGGTAACTCTGGGTTTCTCCAGGACCTGGGTAGTGTTGATTTCATAGTTAAGTACTCCAAACCTTTGCCATGCTTCTTCGGGTCTATTCCATCCATACACACCTTGGAGCGTGCCCATGACTTATATTAGTCCATACACAGAGGGAGTATGGCCTTTTTCCCAGCTCTCTCCTCTCAGAGATTTCCTCCCACTCTCTGGAGGCTCCTTTGCCATGTTCCTCTGGCTGAAAGGTGGGGCTATCTCAGAGTTTTAGCCTCCCACACTATCGTGCAATTCTCTGTGACAAAGGCCATTTCGGGTCGTTGTCCAAATTTTGGGTCCCGTCTCCTTTCTGTCTGCTATCACTTCCTGGGGCTCTTGCGTAGTTACTTTTGCATTCTGTCCAGTTTTTTAGTTGTAAACAGAAGGAGGTTAAAGTTGAATGACATCATCTTGGCTGGCACTGCTGCCCTTCCTTCTCAGCAATTTTTACTTTGCAAAATTTCACTCATCTCTCCAAAGCTCCATCAAAACACCATCTCCTTCCAAGAAGCCATCATTTTTCTCCTAGCTAGAAAAACTTTTCCTTTTCCTCTATATTAGGGAAGAATCAGATTTGGCAATATTGAGACTCAAAGTCAAATCTTTTCATGAACATCTCTGTTCAAAGGTCCAGGTTTGAGGACACGGCAGAGATGAAATTGAACCCAAACAAGAAGACTTGTGGTGATTAGGAGAAGAGATTTCACCTAAAATGCAGCTTTGCTAATTGCTGGATGTGTGACTTTAGGTAGGTCACTTAATTCTAGGTACCTCAGTTTCCTTATCTATGGAATGGAAATAATAACACCACAAAGAATTGTTGTGAAGATTCATTGGGTCAATAGTCAGAAAGCATCTAGAATAATGCCATGTTGGAGATGTAGGAGGTTATCACTGTCTCACAGGTTCCCATGACTTTGCCTGACAGATGAGGCAAGCCTACACAGGGAATGAGGAAAAACAGACGGAGTGAGCTCACTCTCCACCCTGTACAATGTCCTGTAAGGGACTAGCATCTTTATTTTGGTAAATGGTTCAAAGAGCACAATTTATGTGTCTGGGTAGATCTTCTGAGAAGCCACATGAATGGAAGGATAACTGCATCAGTGGGTTAGAAGATCTGGCTTCCAGAACTGGGTCTCCTTTGGGTCTGGCTGTTCTGTTCAAAATCATGACCACACAGGGTAGAGACTCGTCTAATAAAATCTGAACTTTTTTTAGACTGTTGCAGGGGAGCTTTTATGATTTTTGTTCCTTCTGTTGTTATCTGTAACCTCACCTTCCACCACTCCCTCAGCCCTCACATTTCATCTGGACTAAATTAACTAGAGTACACCCATCCTACCTCACCATTTCCCACTCGCACCACTGCTGTCATCCTCAAGCTCAAATACCTCTCCCAACCCTCTTGTCAAATATGTTAAATGCTTCTTTTTCTATGCCAACTCTTCAAGGACTTCTGGGAGGCTTTCCCAGACTCTCCAGGACACTGCTTGGTTTGGCTCCCTACCCTTGTGTCCTAGAGCTCTCTGTACACATCTTGGTGGCACTTTCCAGTAGATGGTAATCACTTATTTTATAGGTCCTTCTCTCCCTAACTGCACCAGTGTTTATCAAAAATATGTACATTACAGGGGCTCCTGGGTGACTCAGTTGGTTAAGCAACTGCCTCCAACTCAGGCCATGATCCTGGATTCTTGGAATCCAGCCTTGCATGGGGCTCCCTGCTGCTTCTCCCTCTCGTGCTCCCCCTGCTTGTGCTTTTGCACTCTGTCTCTCTGTGTCAAATAAATTTTAAAAATATGTATTTTACATTATTGGTCTCAAAATCAACTCAGAGCATCACTACCAGCTTTCTTTTTTTTTTTTTTTAAGTGTATTTATTTATTCAAGAGAGAGAGAGAGGCAGAAACACAGGAGGAAGGAAAAGCAGACTCCATGCTGGGAGCCCAACGCGGGACTCGATCCTGGGATTCCAGGATCGCCCCCTAGGCCAAAGGCAGGCGCCAAACCGCTGAGCCACCCAGGGATCCCCACTACCAGCTTTCTAAAAATAGAATACACTGTGTCTGTGCATGCACACATCTGCGTGTGTGTGCATGAGAGAGAAAGTTCTACCTCTCTGGAGAACTCTTCCACATTGATACAGGCTCAATGCAATCTCAGTCAAAATTCCCAGTTATTTTGTAGACACTAACAAGCTAAGTCTAAAATTTATAAGGAAATACAAAGGACCTAGAATAGCAAAAGCAATATTAGAAGAACAAAGTTAAAGGACTTATGTTAACAATTTATTATAAAACCAAAGTAATCAAGACACTGTGTAATTGGTGTAGGGACAAACAAGTAGATCAAGGAAAAAAACCACAAAATCCCTAAATAGGCCCACACATATACAGTATCAATTTTTTACAGTGGTACCAATGAAATTCAATGGAGAAAGAAAAACCTTCTTAATAAACTGTTCCGAAATGTCTGGATATCAACACAGGAAAAAAAAAATGACCTTTGACCTCTACTTCACTTTATCCATACAATTAATTTGAGAAGGATTTGAGAAGGATCTTAAATCTGTGTGTGAAAGTTCAAACGATAACACTTCTAGAAGCAAATATAGGAGAGTATCTTCATGAACTTGGAGCAGGCAAAGATGTCTTAGGACACAAAAGGCACTAACCAACCAGTGGAAAAAACAACAGTTAAGTAGAAGTTCATCACATTTAAAGTCCAATTTATTTGGAAGTGGCCCTGACAACTAACCTCAGTTCGTAATGTGAGAAAGACTGAAGAGGCCCAGAAACAACCGTCTCAGGACAACACATACCCAAGATGTGCCAAGGCCTCACACAAGGGTAACAGAATCATATTTCACCAATGTGGTAGGCCCAGAGTTAAGCATTTAAGAGAACAAGATAAGGTCTTTGTCACTGGAAGATCAGAGTATCGCTAGGAGATAAGACTCACTCAGAGCACGTAGTACTACTAAAGAATGTAATTCTGACCTGCAATCTAAAATAACTCAGGCAAAGAAAAGAGCAGGTTGGGTTGGAGTGGATACATTGAGGACACGAAATGGGGAACTGAGAAATCTGATTGCTTCTCCCCATCCCATTTTCATACATAAGAAAGCAGGACCACTGGCAGAGAGAAGGCCACATCACTGGTTTCCAACAGAGCCAAACTAGAACTCCCAACTTCTTGGCTCCCTTTCAAATCCTTCTCTTAGCACTGTGTCATGCTGCTGACTTCAGTCTGGCCAGGCTTCCTGGAAGATGTAGGGGATTCACGTTGGTCCTTAAATGTGAGCATCTGAGATAATATCTGTGAAGCTCCCAGTACACTGCTCAGCATACAATATGTGTTCAGTAGAGAAGACGATTGTTAAGGTAGGTTGGACTTCCCAGGTGAGCAGTGACAAACCAGAGGCCCCACAGCCAACATTTCTAGAGCAAAGCGCATTTTACACCAACTTATTCCTACACCTTCCACCAGTTACTGCTGTTCAAGGAAAGCCAGTGAGGCTCTCTCTGGCTCTTGTCTAACTCACAAGGCATGAGGATTTTTTTTTCTAATTTTTATTTATTTATGATAGTCACACACAGAGAGAGAGAGAGAGAGAGAGGCAGAGACGCAGGCAGAGGGAGAAGCAGGCTCCATGCACCGGAAGCCCGACGTGGGATTCGATCCTGGGTCTCCAGGATCGGGCCCTGGGCCAAAGGCAGGCGCCAAACTGCTGCGCCACCCAGGGATCCCCCACAAGGCATGAGGATTAAAGGAAATATTCATCCTTTCTGTAACACACCCAGAGTTCAGGTTTTTCCCATAACACAGGGAGGCTAACAAATTGGACATGAACATGCCACGGAACTATCCTCACCCCAAATCTTAGGCACAGGTTGATGGCACAGTTGGGAACTGGTGAGAGGCTGAAAGAAAGAGGATGCTTAGGGATAAGAAACAGCTGGGCTGAGAGGACAGACAATGTCTCACAAGGTACAAAGGCAGCAGAAGCAAAGGGATGTCCTATGTGTTTTCCAAACAAACACTATCGTTTTCATTCATCCTCTGCCCATGCAGAAAATGGCATTTACCTTCCACTTGCCTTTCTTTTGCAAATCCACCTGTCATTGTCCTTCTAGCATGTACCTTCTAGCATCATGGGCAGATTTCTGCAAGTTCATCCATTAAGCCAACACACTTATGGAGTCCTATGCTGTTCAGGCCCCGGGCTAGGTAAGAAGGATACATGGGTGACTACAGCAGGTCTCTGCCTCCGGAGGGAGAAAGACTGGTACGAGAGAACCACAGTGGTCCAGTAGGCCACCATAGAGAAAGGCCAGTCATCCAGTCCAGATGGTCCGGGGAGGCAGCCTCGGGGAGACACCTCATCTCCAACAGGAAGATGAGGACGAGCTGGAGAGACAGGAGGAGGGGATGGGTATGCTGTGCTCTAGTGCCTCTTCCATTCTTTCTTTGCATTTCCAAAAGATTGTGCCCTTTATCTCTTCATTCAGACAAATATCATCGGAGCATAATGAAACACGTGATACCTTCCATACACCTGCCAGTTTCTTTTGATGCCAACTGGGAGGAGAAGCCACTAAATTACTAAGTATATGAAATATCACCCTCTCTCTGTGAAATTATGCACTTACTAACCTTCAAAACAAGATTTCACTAAAACCTGTCAACAGCTTCAGGGACACGAAAATGTTGCTTTGCTTCCCTCTTTGTTTCAGGATGGCCTCAAACCTACAACATAGAGACATACAAATACACCGTAACAAGTATGATCAAAACCTAAGAGCTCATTACAATAAAAGTGCTGCTCAGACCAGTGTAAAGGGACAAAGCTCTCCCTTCTGTAGAGTAGAAAATAAGAATTTTTAAAAACAATATTTTGGGTCGCCTGGGTGGTTCAGTCAGTTGGGCGTCCGCCTTTGGTTCAGGTCGTGATCCCAGGGTCCTGCGATCGAGCCTGTATAAGGTTCCTTGCTCAGTGGAGAGTCTGCTTCTCCATCTGCCTGCTGTTTCCCCTACTTGTCCTCTACGTCAAATAAATACGTAAAATCTTAAAAATAATAATAATAACAATGTTTCACTTTCGGCTCCCTTTATGCAGGGGCTTTGATGTGCAGCGCTTTGTGCTACACACCATCTCACTAAAACCCCCTAGCACCTTTGTGAGGCAGGTGTTATAATCCCATTTTACAGAAGAGGAAGCTCAAGAAGAGAAAGGTTAAGAGATTTGCACAAAGTAGCATCTAGGAAGTGTTGGGACTGAGATTCAGACCCACATTTATAAGCTCCATGGAGTACTAATTATGTGCCAAGCACTGTTCTTTCTACTTTTCAAGGATGAACACATTTCACCCTCCTGGAGACCTCACAAGGAGACTGCCGTTGTTCTCATTTTAGATGAAAAATGAGCCAACGAGAGACTAAATCACATGCCCACCACCACACATCTCTCTGCCTCCAAAGCCTGGGACAGATCCACATGCGATAGGAAATGTGGAAGGAAGCGGGAAAGTCATCCCTTTCACATGGGCTGTGTCCAGTTCAGGATGGAGTTCTATACTCCTTTTGTGCCACTGTGGAAAACTGAGGCTGAATTTCGGGGAGTGCTATGCCCAGACTTGAAGGCAGTGGGTATTGGGGCTTGGCCCTCACCATTAGGTAAGGAACTGTTGAACCACCCTTCCTCTAGGAAGGCACCCCAACACTGATGGTGGCCTCACCCATTCCTCTGGATGGTGACATCAGTGATGTCCCAAGAGGTATATGAGGAAGTAAGTACACACAAACACTTGGCATATCTTTACCTTTGTTAAGTTTAGCAAAACTTTGAATCTCATGATTTCTGTGGCAAAAACAGTGAGCTCGCATTAACACTTGATGCTGGGAAAGTGGAGGTATGTACTGTCTACCTTAAATTTATTATACAGTGCTGTATGTCAATTATATCTCAATAAAGCTGGTAGGGGTCAACAGCAGAAGCAATACATCAAGAAAATGAAAGCAAGATCTCAGAACAACCAACACATTTTAAAATGTTTGTAGCTTTCTGGCTTAGAATTCAAAGGCTGGGGTTTTTATTATAAAGAAATAATTTTAGAGACACCTAGAAGATTTAGGGACACCTTTTAGGGATGCAGCCCGTTAAGGGTCTGACTCTTGGTTTTGGCTCAGGTCATGATTTCAGAGTCCTGGGATCAAGCCCCGCATCAGGATCTGCACTCAGTGTGAAATTCTCTCTCTCCCTCCCTCTCTACCCGCTCCTGCTTGTATTTGCACTCACTTTCTCTCAAATAAATAAATAAATAAATAAATAAATAAATAAATCTTTTACAAATTAGTTTTTAATGTATAATTATAATTACATATTACTTATAAATACAATTATATTTAATTATATCCCATTTAAATGTAATTAAATTATATTTAAAAGTAATTAAAGTAATTCATAAATATATTTATAAATCTTAGTGACCTGATTTTATAATCTAATTACAAAAGATAGAAAAGAAACCTAGGCATGAGGTTGTAGACTGGAGTATTAACTATGTCAATTTTGAAACCATCTAAATATCCATCCATAGAAACAGAGAAATGTAGAATTCAGTGATATCCTCTGAGGCCATTAACATATCACACACACTATAAAAATAGAAAAATGTTTATGGTAAAGGCAGAAACAAAATAAACTCCATCCACGCTAAAATTATAATTCTAGCAAAAACCATTTTGCTCCCCACCACAAATGGAAAAATGGATGATTGCAAGAGAACGTTGTAAAATGAACACTAATGGGCCAGAATGCCAGGAATTTAAAGAGTTTATTGTTATTGCTATTGTGATGTTTGTGAATAAAACAAGAAAAACAAATTTAGAACCCACTTGGTTGCCCAAGAGGCAGGCACATGGTCCGCCTAAGCCAGTTTCCCCTCCAGGAAACTATCATCTTCTAGGAAAGGGATAAAATTCAGATAAACTGTAGGCTCTCCTGCCTTAGCATAGGGAGGGCAAACATGTGTACTTGGCCCTTACAACCTGGCCCTGGCTGAGCTCTCTCTGCGAGTTATAACCTGAACCTTCACATACATAACAGGCTCACCACGTAGTGAACGGGCTCCCTTAACTTCTGCTCTGACATTTGAAGACAAGCCTTCTCTTCACTCTCCTGTGATCCCTCAGCCATATCCTCAGAAGCAAAGTCTAACAATGGTTTGGAAACTGGCTACCCCTGCTCTGTCCCCGGACACCCCGCCCCTTGTCCACTGCACACAGTAGTATCAACACCAGCAGCAAGTCACACCCTCGGGGGTAATATCACAACCTCAAGGCCATTGCTCATTTCCACCTATTCAATTCCACCATCCTTCCAGGCTCAGATCAAGCACAGGGGAAGAGGAGGGACAGACTTGGGTCACAAACCAGCTCTCACTTTCCAGCTTTGTGATCTCAGGCAAGTTACGTAACCTCTCTGGTCTTCATTTCCTAAGCCATTAGGCAATATGATAATAAATGCTTCATGTAATGGCTGAAATATATAAAATCCATACAACCCAACTTCACCTGGTACAGGAGTCACTAGCCACAGGCGGCCATGGAGCCCTAGCAGTGTGACTAATCCATACCGAGATACTTTATAAATTTAAATTACACAGAAAAACAGAATGTAAGAATGTTGGACTGATAACTTTAATGTCAATTGCATAATAAAATAAATAATATTTTGTAGATACTGGGTTAAATAAAATATATTAAAAATCAATCATCTTTTTTTAAAATGGTTAACTTTTTTTGTTTTTAAGATTTTATTTATCTATTTGACAGAGACGGAGCACAGAAGGAGGAACAGCAGAAGGAGAGGGAGAAACAGACTCCATGCCAAGCAGGGAACTCAACATGGGGCTCGATCCCGAGACCCTGGGATTATGACCTGAGCTGAAGGCAGACGCTTAACCAACTGAGCTATCCAGGTGCCCCTTAACTCCATCTTCTATTTTTACTTTTGTAATGTGACTATTATCAAATTTAAAATTACAAACACAGCCCAAGCTTGTGTCTTGCTTTCTATTTCCACTGAACACTGTTCCATGTTTGTGCTCTCCCTACTTCTCCCTCCCCACTCACTGGCCACATAGAAGCTCACACCTGGCATCGTCTCAAGTCATTAATTACATGTGTGGTTCCAGGTGGAGTCCTTTCTCCTCCTCAGGTCCCAGGTTACCAACCTGAGACAAGTGACAAAAAGGAGAAAGGAAACTAGCCTTAGTATCAGAAAACTGCACTCCGGTCCTAGCTCTACCATTACTAATTAAGTAGCCCTTAGCATGCCATTTCACTCCACCGAGCCACAGTTTTGTCATTTACAAAACAGAGGTTAATGATATCATGTTCATGGCATGAGAGATTGCAGGTGGAAGGTGCTCGATAAACTGTCAAGGACTGTAGAGGTAAAGATTAAGTAGTATGATTTGCACAGCAGCAAGGAGGTGGGGTGGCCATACCCGCCTCCTCTGATATTCTCTGCCTTCCATCTTATACTATTACTTACCTATTTTCCACATCTCCTGTCTCTAAAAACAAGTATCCCCAAGAACACTCCTCCTCCTCCTCACAAGTCCCCCAACATAACCAACGCAGAGTGCTACAGGCAGACCCCTCAAACCTCCACACAAATGGGGTGTCCCCTTATGTACTAGGCATTAAGCTTAGTGGTAGGGGTGGTCTGGCAAGAAACCTGACAACACAGCATGGAACGTGCTTGTAACAGAGGAATTGAATACATGTAAGTGTACCAGGGGCCAAGAGCAGCATGCTCCTTACCTGGGAGAAGCAGAGAAGTGCGGTGGCAGGGAGAGGTAGGCAACGGCCAACAGGAAGGACTCTGACATGCACAAAACAGAACGGTATGAAAGCCTGAATGAGCATGGAATGCTGCGGCCCTCAATCCAAGGTAAACACTGGCATGTGATGTACAATGGGCCACCTAACAATATAAATCTTATCACGAGAGGTCCCTGGTTGAAAGGTCCTTCCTGCAGATGGAACATGACTGCCTTTTTGACTTTGCTACTTCAGCTTCTCCCTAGCTCACCCCGCAGTCCACTTAGGGACATGTGCAAAACCTGCCGTTATGAGCTGAACTACCACCTGTGGTAACTGCATTAACTGCAGCGTTGTGCACAGAGCCTTATGGGAGCAAAAGCCCCTGTCTCAAAACATCCTGTTCCTATTTTTAGCCAGGAAATACCTCCTCACCATCTATGCTCCATCTACCTCCTCCCAAGGCCAACAAGCATGAGAAGCACAAACCTACCCTATCACGTGCGTGGCTGGGTGGGCTTCTTTACATGCTCAAGTGTTTCTTCCTGGTTCCCAAATAGGATCCAGATTATTTCTAGGAAAGTTAGGCAGCAAGCTCTATCAAAAACACAGTGTTCCACTTGCATGGTCCAGTTAAAGCAAACACAGAAGGCTTCTTGGCTGAAGATCTAAAGGTGAAATTTCTGAAGCTGAACTTGTCCTTCAGCTTGGTCTTCAAACATATAAAGAAGTAAAATAATCTCAAATGATCATATTTTTGTTTAAGAATGAAAAGATGAAAGATCAGGAAGTGGGTGATTCTAAGAGGGACGGTTGAGCAGTGAGAGCAGATAAGCACCGTGAGGGGGAGGCATCTGTGTCCACCTCTGCTTATATGGAGAGTAAAGCCATGCCTTACCAATGGCTAGCTACAAAATCAGTACCAGGGCCGAAAATCCTCCTCCCTTGGGAAACTACTGATTACAAACATTCTAAGAATTCTAAAAGTCAGATCAACCTATGACAACGTAAGGACTGTAATTGGATCCTGATTGGAAAAAACAGCCTTTTTTTTTTTTTTTTTTCACAGTAATCTCTCCAGGGACACCTGGGTGGCTCAGTGGCTGAGCATCTCCCTTCGGCTTAAGTCATGATCCTGGGGTCCCGGGATCAAGTCCTGCATCGGGCTTCCCGTAGGGAGCCTGCTTCTCCCTCTGCCTATGTCTGTGCCTCTCTCTGTCTCTCACAAGTGAATGAAATATTTTTAAAATTAATTAATAAAATAAAATAATCTCTACAGCTAATATGGGGCTCAAACTCATGACCCTGAAATCAAGAGTCACAGTCTCTACCAACTGAGCCAGCCAGATGCCCTTCAAAAGTCCCTAGGATCTTTTAAACATACACTGAAACATTTATGTATACAGACAAAAATGAAAAAATAAGTGGCTGTATGAGAAGTCAGGCAAAATAAGATCTCATCTGGTATGGATAAGCACGTGCAGTAAAGGAAAGCTGAATGAAAAGTCCTCCTACCTTAAATCACCCATAGAATAGAACACACAGTCTGCTACAGAACACACAGTCTGATACAGCCCTGAATGCTCACACAAAAGTTCCTTCCATGAACCCAACTCTGCTGGGTTCTCATCCTGCCCTGGAGCAGATTACAATTTTTCCTCTGGGTAACAGAAGAAATAATTATCTTGACTTTAGCTCCAGGTAGCACAAAAGACACAAATGCTGGGATCAGGCCCTGCGAGAAGATGCTCAGCCTAACAGAGCCGGAGAGGATGTTAGAGTCGCGCTCCCGACCCTGCCCTTGTGCCGGCCGGACAGGAATATGACTGAGTGGCTATCAGAATGGTGGGCACTATTTCAATTATTCTTTCTTCTTGAATCCCTCCCCCCCACCGCCTTTTTATGAATGTGCTGAGTGGATGGAGTTAATGACATGCCAGTCTCCATGCTGTGTGTCGCTTCTCTGAGTCTGCCGCCAGCATTAGAACTGCTACTGGAGAAAAGATAATCACATTTGAACACACAGAAAGATACAGACAGTAGGGAACCATGCAGTGTTTGCGTGACGCAGACAGTCCCTGGTGAGGCAGCAGCACGGCAAGCAGAGAGCCTAGCATTCCGTTATTGTGATTAGCATGTCATTATTGTCCTTGTGAGCGTCCCTGAAGCCCTATTCTAGGTGCAGTGCTTTCCATTTAATCTTAAATCTTCTGAATAACTCTGTGGGTGGGTTATTTCACAGGTGAGGAAGCTGAAGCTCAGAGTGAGTGATTTCCCAAAGGCCACAGACAGCGAGAAGGGGACATAACCAAGATGCAAGTCTTGCTCCCCAGCCCAGCCCCTTCTAGCACAGTGCTACATGAGGCCTTTGAGCACAGTTACTTTAACTAGACCCCTTTATTTTCTAAAACACCTAAAAACGAAAAAACAAAAACAAAAGCAAAATCCTGTTGAGTCGTCCAACTGAAAAGTGGAGAAAACCCTACTCTGCGATCCACAGGATGACTTCTGCACATTTCCAGTCCCATTCTGTCTCACTTCGGATTTCTCTGGCTGCCATTATGATGGATCCACCTGACACACTTGAGAGAACAGAACAGGAAATAACTCTTCCGTTTGGAATGACAGATATTCAAGTGATCCCAGGATCCCATCCCCCACTCCCTCAAAATAAGATGTTCCTTAGGAGGATTTTTTTTTTCTTTAAACTTCAAATCCATTCAGTTGTCATGGCCACTTAATAGCTGAGTCAGACTGGCCATTCACGGAAGTGAACTGACAAAGGGCATGCTCTGTCCTAAAGGCCAGCCAAGTGGTGACTTAGGCACCCCACAGGGAGTCTGACCCCAGAATAGATCCCTTTATGTACTTGCTACTGCAATTCCTCATGCAGGAGTTTAAGTGCCTACAAAGGGAAGTGCCCATCCCGGGAGAAGGGTTGTGGGGTACATGGACACTCAAGTCACCATCCCAGGCCATAGGTAGCTCCAGGCATTGTGGGGAGTGGGTATGCAGCCAAACAGCCATCTGCTGCCACAGGAGCCTATCCTTTGCCATACCCAGATTAGAAGGAATGGGTGGTTTTGGAGGGGCTAGTAAAGGACTTGTCTCACAAGTACTGACCAGCAGTGAGAACCATCCAACAGAGAATAATAGTGGACTGTGGGTACTTTAAGGGCAAGGACCATGCCTAATTTGCATCTGTACTTTCACAAAGTAGGCCCCAAATATTTGTTGTGGGTTTTTTTTCCGATCATGGTCAGGTACTATATTTACAATTTTAAAAGATACCGAAACTGTTCTCAGGTGCCAGAACAGAATCTAAAGGGTTCAGTTTGAGGAACAAGATTCCTGCCCTCAGAGTCAATTTGGCCGTATCAGTGGTCAGCTGGAGATGAGGGAGATGATACCCACAGGCCTCTCAAAGGGTGGGAAGCACAGATATCCTAAAAGATTATGGGCAGGCCACCCTCTGTCCTCAGGAGGAAGGGGAGGTGGCTAGGGATGGAAGCCCCCTCTGGCTTCTATTATGAGTAAGAGGCCAAGCTCCGTGACTCAGTGGAATTAACTTCTTCCCATAAATTCAATGTCCCCCAGCGCTGGGAGCAGTGGAATCATGGGAGCAAAGGCAGCAAGTTGAGTATGGATCATCACAGAAGGCCCAGAGCAGCTCATACCCCTGTCCAGTATGGGATGAGGCCGTCAGGCAAGTAACTCCTGCTTCCAAGGGAGCCGGGTCACAAGAACACACATCTTCACAGGTAAGACCTGGGGAGGCCAGATGACATAATCCTTAAGTATCTATCAGGGCACCCCAGAGAGGACTCAAAGGTTTTCTTTGACTTAGCATGTGGGAAGAACCAGTGGGTCTGATGTAAAGAGCCTGTTGAATATGAGGCAACTGAGAACAGAAGCCATGTCTCCCTGCTCCCCAGTCTGAGTTAGGAGCTGCCCCCCCCAACCTTGTGTCCCACAGCATCCCTCTCACAGTTTCTGTCCATCTCCTCCACTAGGGTATGACCTTCTGGAGCACAGAAACCATTCAAGACTTTTCTACCATGCTGCTAGGTCCAGGCTGGGTCCTGGGCAATGACTTCTGCAGACTCTGAATGCATGAACTGTGAATGATTTACCTATAGAAGAATCACACTCTGCCTAAGAGAAAATAGAGGCCGGGCCTGACTGAAAAGCCAAATCAAAACAAGTCCAGGAGAGGGCAACTGACTGCATTCAACCTGCCTCCCCCGTATTATAAACTAACAGTTTCGATGGAAAGGTCTAGATCACACGAGAAAAAAAGTCAGTTACCACCAGGTGCGCGGGGTAGGAGCCTGGCGTGAAGATTCATACCAAGACTGTGAAACTCTGCCCAGCTATTTGCAGATGACGTAAAAGCAAGGGCGGAGAAGGTAGCGAGGCAGGCAACCATGACGGGCAGTGATGGAGAACTCGCTGGCTCAAGTTCCTGAGTCAGCTGGTGCCAGATAAAGCCAGAACCTGGTCTGTATTATTAATTGGAATTTTTAGAGGAAAGGACTGGTTTAACAGAGAGGGACTTGGTTCTTCATTCCAGGTAGCCACTCACGGGGTAGTTGAACACAGCGGTCAATCCTGATGCCAATCAATACATCATCATAGGGGCGCCTGGGTGGTTCAGTGGGTTGGGCAGCTGACTCTTGATTTCAGCTCAGGTCATCATCTCGGGATCCTGGGAATCGAGCTCTGTGTTGGGTTCCATGCTCAGTGTGGAGTCTACTTAAGTAAGATTCTCTCTCTTCCTCTGCCCCTTCCCCCATCCACATATACTCTCTCTCTCTAGTAAATAAATAAATCTTTAAAAAACTACAGCATCATAAATATCAACATCACTTACCTAACATGAATTATGTGCCAAGTGCTACGTGAGGCAGATTGTCTCTCTCCAATTATTGTAAATGCAAGTCACCCACATTTATAGATGAATATCTTAATAGGAAGACCCTTGCCCAAGGTCATGCATCCAGCTAGATCAAGGCTAGAATTCAAACCCAACTCCAAAGCCCATGTTTAGAGCACACAGAGGAAAGATCACCCCTACAAGTAAGGGTAGGGAAGGGAAAGGTTTCCTGTGAAGAAATAAGGCTGGACCTGGAAGGAGGTGTAGGATGTGGACACCTAGAACAGTACTGGAAGGACATCCAGGAGATCCTGACGGTGCCTGAGATCCTATGTGAGAAGAACCCTGCAGTCATGCCACTATTTTTCAAATAGCAAATGCTACCTGATGAGCATTTGGGGATTCCAACTTTTATTCATCACAGAGAAAGTCAAATACGTACAGGAAGACTTCAGTCGTTAGCTCTTCATCAAAAGCTCAAGCGTTCTGCATCAAAAGCTCAAGCATTCTGCACTGCACTTCCTATCAAATCATCACCATTAGGAACATAGTGCACGGGGCCTAAATGTTCTCTGTGGCCTACCGCACACCATCACAATTAGAAATGACCTCAGTGGACAGTCAGGTTGGCCAACCTGCCCCCTGATGAGCGAACTCCCCCCTCAATAGCAACAACAAATGCCTGGTCAGTGAGCACCTTCGTCCGTACCTGTAATAATGATAATCTCTTCTTCCAAGGCAGCCCAGCCACAGGTAGCCAAACATTAATTCTGAAAAACCTTTTACTTACATTGGACTGCAGTCCTCCCCGTACCCCTTACCTTCCACCTGCTTCTAATTCTACTCTCTAGAGGAAAACACATGTCTGTTCTTTTTTCCATAGGCCAATCCTTTAAGACCGTTACACTCCCCTAAACCTTCTCTTATTCAGGCTAAAGATTCCCCTTCTTTGAGCCATTCCTTCAATAACATGGTCTCTGAACTCTTCACCTTTCCACTTACTCATCTTTGGACTCATTCCCATTTGTTCACATCACCCTGACTAGAACTCAACAACTTCCAGGTGTGACCCAACTAGTATAGAACAGGAAGCTGACTATACCTCTACAATGCAAATGTTAAAAATTTCTGGTTAGTTTTTAGCAGTCTTATGCTAAAGACTCTCAGTTGAGTACTACTGAAATCAAGCTCACTCGCCTTTTTTCCAAGCCCTCCTCTCTAGCCACACCCAGCTGGGCTGCCTTACTGGTACCTTTGGTATTTGGAGCTCACATTTATTCTGGTGCATTCTTTCTTTCACACTTAGTCCCTCTCTTAGCCCGTGGACCTTATTCAGAACTTTGACCGTGGCACATACAGCATTTGCTACCACAAATGATGGCTGGAAATCATCCATAAATCAGTGAACCTTCTCTGTGTATTCGTGTAAAGCACAAGTTAAGAGCTGAAGACAGGCATTATCTCTGACACAAATGAGCATTCGTTAGTGATGATAATAGAAGCAGCACATCTGCGCCAACTGAAACACCATCCAATCCACATCTTCCATGTTGTTCCTCAGAAGGTAAACCCTCAGTTAATGAGGATACAAAGATGTCCATTGTCTGATAGAAGAGTTCTAAGTTAACGATCATCATAATCGGCGTGTCTTTTGATATGACATCACACGTCTGCCCTTGAGGGGTAAGGATACTTGGGATGGTCTTTAAAATATAGACTATGGGACCATACACAAGTTTCATGGTACAGACGCCACAAGGAGCAGCTAAACTAAGGCACAAGAGGTGGCACGGGACTGCCAACTGGGAAAGACATTATCATTTGCAATAAGATATTACGAATCGAGAGGAGCTATCATTTCCAATATGTGCCCCAAATTGAAAAGTCTCAAGTCATGGAACCCTATGCCTCATGTTCCAGAGTGAGGAGAAGCATGGGGATAGACTTAATAATTTGTAATGCCTTGAAGTATACAGTTATCATTTATCAAGTAGTACCACATGCTGTGCATGGACATAGGACATTTCAGTCATTGCCTGATGCTCATGGTTCATAATTATGCCTTTTGAAAATTTAAATTCTATTTCTCTCTCCCTTGATTCTTCCCAGTCTCTAGACTTCCAATAGCACTTCTGCAAAAATATTTACGAGTTTTCTCAGGGTCCTAGTAATTCATTCAACCACCCCTCTGATAAATATTTCTCAACATTTTCCTGACAATAAGACACTGGGCTGGGCACTAGGAACTCTGGCTGACTTCAAACAGAAGTTTCTTGGTCTCTTTTTAGCCACAGGCTTCAACTTTCTTTCCCTGGGGCTTGTTCTAGCCTCTCTCCTCTTTGTTGGCTGTGAGACCTTGGGTAGGTTACAGAAAAGACTGATTCAATGCCCTTCACCTAATAAGGATAGATGAAAGGTGCACACAGGCCTAGCATAGCTCCAGGCACATCGGATACTTAATAAATATTAGAGATTTCTTCTTTCTTTCATTCTTTTCTATGCAGCCTGCCAAGCTGTCTCTTTTCAGAGAAGATAGGAGTAAAAGAGGAAGGAGTAGACTCATCCTCCTCTCTCCCAGGACATCTCTGAACTTTATGGCATTTGCCACCACCAGGGAATTAAGCCGACATGCTTTGCATATCACATTTTTAAAAGGAAGAAAAAGCAGACAGACTTTGGCTCTGGATATATTTCAAGTCATGGTTCTTTTCCTGACACTATTCTTTTTATAAAATCCACAGGAAGCAAACTCGTAACATTAAAATCCAACTCCCAGGGCAGCCCAGGTGGCTTAGCAGTTTAGCGCCACCTTCAGTCCAGAGCCTGATCCTGGAGACCAGTGATGGAGTCCCACATTGGGCTCCCTGCATGGAACCTGCTTCTCCCTCTGCCTGTGTCTCTGCCCCTCTCTCTCTCTCTCTCTCTCTCTCTCTCTCTCTGTGTGTGTGTGTGTGTGTGTGTCTCATGAATAAAATCTTTTTTAAAAAACAATAAATAAATAAAATAAATAAATAAAATCCAACTCCCAGAGAGGTGGTACAACTTGGTATGAGAGGAAGCTGGCTCAATGCCAGGCTCTGCCCAACAATCAAGAGATCTGCCACCCTTAGCCAACCCTTTTGTTCCTCTTATTTCCCTGGAATTACTATCAGCGTTGGCCTGACTGTATGTATCCACCTCCCCCGCAACACTGGAATTCATATGTTGAAATCATAACCCCCAGAGGCAAAGGTATTAGGAGGTGATGAGGTCCTGAGGGTGAAGCCTTCATGAATGGGATTGGTATTCTTATAAAAGAGGCCCCAAGAGCTCCACTGTCCCCTCTGATGCGTGAGGACACAGTGAGAAGGCACCAGCTCCCAACCAGGAAGTGAGCGCTCACTGGAATGTCACGGAGCTGGCGCCTTGAGCTCAGACTTCCCGTCTCCAGGAACTGGGAAAAATAAATTTCTGTTGTTTAAGCTGGTATTTTGTTATAGCAGCCTGAATGGACAAAGACCCACCATATCCTTCACATCCATGTAAAACTGTTAACTAACTTGTCATTCTAGTTGCTCAACTGAGTCACCTGAAGATTAACCTCTTAAAAACACAGCCCCTGTGCAGTAAAGGAACCCAAAGTATAACCAAAGAGTGGGCTGCTCGAAGTGCTAAGACCTGTGTAGCTTAGAGGAGAGAAATGCCATGAACCAACACTCAGTGGGACACTCCTGTTATTTTGTTGTTGCTGTGGACACAGTGACTGGTCAGGAAGGTCTATAGTTGTTTCTACTGTATTCAAAAACTATTTACTATGGACCCACTGCGGGCCAGGCAGGGTGCTGGGGGTGGGGCTCAGATTGAGTAGCAGCTCTCTGGCAGGGACAAGATATAATCTGGACCATGTTCTTTCAGTCTGGATGGTATTAGCTTACTGTGTGTCACTTCCCCACCCACACCCAAAAGACTGGTTTTTAGAGCTAAAAACAAGTCCTTCAAACAAATCACTTCCTCATGCCACCACCTAATCTCGCCTTCCCCATCACAGGGCTTCTTGAGTTACTTACGCTTCCCCACTTTCTACTTGTTCCTCAAATAATTGAAGTTGGCACAGATCATCCAACTGAGATTGCATTTCTAATCGCAAAATCTGAAGATCCCTCTCCAGGCCTTGTGAGGCCTCTCTGGGTCTCCTTCTTCAAACTCCTCCTATTAAAGTCTAACAGGAGGGACACCTGGGTGGCTCAGTGGTTGAGCATCTGCCTTTGGCTCCTCCCTCTATGTCTCTGCCTCTCTGTGTGGCTCTCATAAAAAAAAAATAAAATCTTTAAAACTATAAAATAATAAAAAAAAAAAAAGTCTAACAAGCATACTTCCCGTTTCCCTCCTCCCTTTCCATCTCTGTATCCTCTGGTGGCCAGCTTCCAGAGCAGCCCTGACATCACCAGGGAAGCCAGCCTCAGCAAGAGCTCCGCTCACTCCCTACTGCCTTACACAGAGGCAGGTCCTGCATCCCTGTGGGCCACCCCCATTCTGGCATCTCCCTCAGACACCAGACCACATCTTTTTAAAAATATTTTTCAACTGAACTCCTGTCCAGAATCTTTGGACTCTACACTGACTCATTTTCTTAAATGCACGAGCCACGATGTCCTCAGCAAAAATCTTAGTGCTTAGGACACAAGAGTGAATAAACCAGATGAAGATCACTGCCCTTAAGAGGGCAGAGTGAAACACCAAAAAACCCATAAATGTAATAAATTATTTAGTTTCTCAGAGGATACTAAGTGCTATGGGAAACAAAGTAGAGCAGAGCATGGGAAGGGGAGGATCAGAAGTGCTGGGATGAGGCAAGTTTCCAGGTTTAAAAGGTCAGAAGAAGCCTCACTGAGAAGAGAACATTCCAGCAAATTACAGCTAGTGAAGGAGTAAGCCCCACAATATCTCAGGAAGAGCACTTGAGACAGAGGCCTGAGACAGGAGTGCCTGGGTGTGTATAGGCCAGAAGGCAAGGTACAAGCAAAGGGGACAGACAGAGGGGATCCCAGAGGGACAGAGACAACTGGGTGGGGGGGGGGGGGGGGAAGAGATGAGCTAGTACCTTACAGCTCATGGTAAGGACTCTGGCTGTTATTCTGAGTAAAAGTAAGAGCCACTGCAAGGGTTTGGCAAAAGAACAATGTGGTTAGACTCAATGTTGCCAGGATTGCTCAGGCTGCCATGTCGGGACAGGGAGAGGGGTCAAGGGTAAAATCAGGCAGAGCATCAGGAGATCACTGGAGAGATCCCAGTGCCAGATGCCTACAGCCTGGAGTGGGAAGTTGCAGTGGGGGGTGGTGAGAAGGAATGTGCTTCAGGTGTGCTTTGAAACTCAAGTTCGATGGCTTGGGTGTGGGTGTGAGAGAAAAGTCAAGGGTGATTCCAAGGTTTGGGGCCAAAGCAGCCGGAATGATGGTGCTACTCTGAGGAGAAAAGGGGAGAGAAGTGAAGAGCAGAAGTTCAGTTGGGGTTCAGTCTGAGTTCGAGATCAGACTTCAAGTGGCATGTAAATAGGGAGCCTGATGGCAAGTCAGAGGTCTGAAGAAAAGTCCAGGCTGGAGGTGTAAATGTGGGAGCTATGGGCAGTGAAGGCCTCTGGAGGCTCTGGAGCAGTTGGTGGAGTCATTCTAGGGTGTTTGCTCTGAAGCAAGAGTTCCTGGGTTTAAACCTGACTACTTTTCAGCTGTGTGATCTTAAATGAGCTCAAATGCTCTGAGGATGTCTCCTCCTCTGTAAAATGGAAAAAATGAAAGTATCTACCTCATTGGGGTTTTATGGATGAAAAACAAGCAATTCATGTTAACTACCTACCCCACACATGGTAATCGGCACACAATAAATGTTGACAGTTAAAACTGTCCCTCTCTCCAGCTCTTACTGTCTTGCTAAGCCTAGTATCTTCGACTTTTCCTTCTTTCTTACCCCATAGTCAACCCATTCCTCTCCCCAAGTGCTCCTGGATCACGTGTTCATCCTGCTACCTCACTGCCCCTAGAATGAGCCCTTAAATGATACTGAATCAAACTAAATAGGAAACAAAGTTCTATTTCTATTCTTAAAACATTTCTTAAATCTGTCTCCATCTCTCTTTTCTCATTATTTCTCATCTGAGCTCCCAAGAAATTTTACTAAACCTCAATTATAGCTCAAAATATAATTTTAATTTGCGTGCATGTCTCTCTTCCCTTAAAACCATAAGCATTTCAACCACCAAGTCATAATTAGCTCCATATCCCTAGTGCCTTGTGTCCAGTGCACAGACCGTGGTAAGTGTCCATCAGTTGATCAAATGACAAAAACAATTTTATTGGCCACTCTTACCTGCTAAACACAGAAATTAAAATAAAATCACCACTACTTCCACATAAACTAGAGTCCCTGCCTGTAAGGAGTTTTGAGAGGCAAACTTGGTACACCTGAGGCAGAAAATAAAATAGCTGAATAAATGGAATGAGACCACTATAATGAAAGGGCAAGCTGTACAATACTGACTTTACAAAAAAAAAAAGAAAAAAATACTGACTTTACATAAGGAACTCCAAGAAAAAGATACCATCTTGGCTAGATTAGAAATGAAGATAGACAGTAGTATTGGAATGGCTGGCTATGGCCTGAAGCCTTCAAAAAGGAATGATGGGAGCAAGGTTTTTAAACAGAAGGTGGGGACGGGAGGCTGGCCACTGGGGCTTCGTCAGGGGTCAGAGAGATAAAAGGAGAACAAAGTGGCAGTGTGTGAGAGCACTAACCTCAAGATGGAAGCCAAAGAAGGTGTTGGGGAAAAAGACGGCCAATAGGCAGTCAAAAAGGGGAGTGTGGTGGAGGACCCTCCATCTTGACATGAGTATGTACGTGATGTAGAGCCAAAAAGTAAAATCTGTTCAAGGAAAACAGCTTGAGTTGAAGAAAGCACTCAAATTCCCTCACCTTTCTTGGGGGATTTTTGTTTCTCTAACACATCAGATCTATATACTAGAAGAAGCCATCTCCTGGTGTTTGGCAGACAAACTTGGGGGCTCAGATGGTCTCCTTATTCAAGTTAATACACACAGGTATCCTTTGGTTTCAAGCTCCAGGTTGATTTTTTTTTTTAAGATTTTATTTATTTGAGAGAGAGAGAAGCAGACTCCCTGCTGAACAGAGTGCCTGACTCAGGGCCCAATCCCAGGACTCCAAGATCACAACCCGAGCCAAAGGCAGTTGCTCAACCAGCTGAGCCACCCAGGTACTCCACTGCAGACTGATTAAATGATGCACAACTCATGCTCTCTTGCTCTCATTTCATCTTCCAGCTGTCATCCTTCATGAGAAGTCAGATTTCTGGCCCTCAACATCCTTGCCTCAGAGCCCACCAAGGTGTAGACACATACTCTCCAACAGCCTTGGCAGGGATGGAGTCTTCCTCAGGGTCACAAGGGACTGGAAATCTTGCTGTGCTGCCATCACCAAGACATGACTAGAGGAAGATCATGGTTATCCACATTCACAAACGTTAGGGATAACTTCAAACGTAAATGTAGGAGTCAGTTATCCTTTTGATGCGCTCTGAATGTAGCTTTGAGCTCTATCACCAGTTTGGGGAACCTATCCCTAACTTTCCTCCTCATCGAGAGAAGCAAAACTTATCATTCCAATGAGACAAAATGTTATAAGCATAATAAGTTCTAATTTGTGCATCACACAGACATAGGTCTGAAGCCCCAGCCCATTTCTTACTAGCTCTGTCACCTAGGGCAACTGGGCTGAATTCTCTGAGCCTTATCATTCAACTGTAAAAGAGGGATAGTGTTACCTATATCACAAGACTGCTGCAAGGATTAAATAAGAGTAGATAATATAAAGCACCAACACACAACCAGGGTTTAAAGTGGCAGCACTTATCATGGATCTTAGAAATGAAAGTATCCACAGCAATTATTCGGTAGGTTTCCATCAGCTTTCAGCAAGGTCGTTTAGACGCTCTTGATCTCTAGGAAAGCCATCACCAAATTCTGTCATCAAGACTGAGGTTGAAAACGGGATAGAGGTCAAGCTTTTCTCCAGGCTCTGATGGGACAATATTCCCTATGTTCTATAATTTATAAGCCCATAAGATGGGCCTTAAGAACTTAAAAATAAAGGCAAGACCCAGACATATGAGAAGAGCGAGACATTGGCTCACCACCAATCCCCAAGGAAAATGTGTCCTCATGGCCAGGGAATGAGAGTCTGGAGACTCAGAAGCTACAGAGGAAAGTGCAGTACAGGCTTCCTGAGACACAAAGCAGGGAGTGATGGCCCTGAAATACCTACTCACCATCTCTGCCATGCCTACCTTCCGGCTTTCCCTGCCGGAGCTGGGATCCCTCCAGACTGCGCATAGCTGCACCACTCCACCTCCACCGGAATATCAAAATGCCAAACCCATGAACAGCTCCTCAGTGCATGCATTCACGGGACAGGCACTGACCGAGCACTGGGTCCTCTCGACCAGCACACCTGACACATGGTGTCACAGACTGCTTGATCACGAACAATAGGGACCTTTGTAGGCAGCTCATTCCACTGGCAGGTAGTTCTGAGTTTAGAGTTTCAGAATGCAGACTCCCTGATCCAGGATCTACTTCCCTTAACTTCTATCTTCAAGATCTAGTTGTAGGACTAATGAGCTTTTAAAAGATGAAACGCTTTTCACAGTAAGATGTCCTTTCAATCAGTTCAGGTCATAATACTCACAGCCAGTGTTTATTGAGGGCCAACCCAGTGCCACACTTTATAGGCAGGAACTTACAATACTATGTTGCCTAAACCTGTCCAATCCTGACATCATCCTGGGTACCTGTTACAGCCTCTGCTCCCCACGCCTGCTGCCTGCCCCCTGCCAATAAAGTGGGCTGAATGAAAATCTGATACAGAGCCTGGGAACTGCTCCTTCAGCAAGAGCCCCTGGCGATTCTTAGGATCATGCAGATTGGAGACTGGTGACGTAGTGGATCAGATGTAGGACACCTGAGTCCACTATCTGATTCTATCATTTACTCACAATGGGACCTTAGGCAGCTTGTGGAGCCTCTCTGAACCTCAAAGATCTGTGATTTCAGAAGGATAACAGCATGTATCTGCAGGGTATTCAGAGGAATAAATTAGATGTCTTAGTACACAGTCTCTCCATAGTGGCATCATCACTTGTCCTAATGACCCTATAAAATTGCAACCCTCATAGACCTAGAGGGCATTATGCTAAGTGAAATAAGTCAGTTGGAGAAAGATCAATACCATACAACTTCACTCATATGAGGAATTTAAGAAACAGAACAAAATAAAAAAAGAAACAAACTAAGAAACAGACTCTTAACCACAGAGAACAAGCTGATGGTTATCAGAGGGGAGGTGGGTGGGGGATTGGGGAAATAGGTGGAGGGGATTAAGAGTACACTTATGGTATTGAGCCCTGAGTAATGTAGAGAACTGTTGAATCACTATAAACCTAATATAATACTATGTTAACAGTACTGGAAGTAAATTTTTTTAAAAATTAAAAAATAAAAAATAGCAACCCTAGTATTTTTGCTCAGTGCTACACAATTCGCAGTTAAAGTATCTGCAATCAGGATTTAAACTCAGATCTTAACCATAGTTAAAGCCTAAGTGCCTACATCCAGCAGTGGGGGAAGGAGGAAGTAAACAGGCAGGAGGCCTAGGGGCACAGAATGACCTACATATCCAGGTCTGGCTCCAAATTCTTGCTTGGATCCAGCTCATACTGCATCCTCAAGAGCAGCCGTCAGGCAGGAGCTCTGGCCAGCAAGATGCCCCCGGCATCACAGTAAGGAAATAAGGTTTGCCTTGTACTTCCTCCTGCCTCTGCTTCTGCTCCTCTCCTGAGTAGCGCCCCCATTCCTCTTCCTTTTGGGACCATTCAGAATCCCTACTGTTGCTCCAGGTCTACACCCACCGAGCCCTAAGGAGCTCCGCTCTTGGGAGGCAGGCTGGGTGTAGAGTTTGAGAGGCTGGCCTGAGGAACAGGGCAGGCTATGCTTGACTCCACGACTTCGAGGTTTTGTAATGTCTCTTCACCCCTGGGAGACCCTGTCTCTGCTGCAGGGCTCATCTGCAATAGTGCTCTCAGCACAGCACCTGCGACCTTGTACTTAAAGTGGAGCCACCTGTGACTCACACTTTAGCACGTAATTCATTAATGAGCCCCCATTCATTTGCTCGCACAAATATACACCAAGTACAGGTGAGAGATAAAGGGTCCAGCCCCAGCCCCTTAGGCCCTTAGAGGAAGAGAAAGACCCATAAAATGGTGGGTGTAAACCCGTGTAAGGCATTCAGAACTAAAGGCTGGGCTGGTACCAACTCCACTACAGCAAGTCAGGAAAGGTAACATGCCTCCTGGGTTCCGAAGGGTGAATAGGAGTTTAACAGGCAGAAAAAGGCATACTTAACAGTAGCCCAAAGGTTTAGCCATGAAACGGGGCCCATAGTAGCCAGAGAACGGTGAGAAGTTATGAGAGGTGAGGGTATGAGGGCTGCAGTGATGGGAAATGAGATCCAACAGGATTATCTGCTCCAGACAAGTATTTCTAAGTCCCAATTCATCCTGTAAGAAACTGGGACTGGTGGAGGTTTTCTAAGCACGTGATATTATTTTCTCTAAATTTAGTGTTGAGCTCCTGCCACTAAAAAGGGCTTTGATGGGGTGTGAAGAGAAGCCATTTCCACTGACAGAGAAAGTGCCAGAGACCATCTTTTATCACCCCCGGCCTGTCCTTCAGTCCCACCAACCGCTGACCCAGCAGACCCCAAACTCCAGTCAGGTCCCCCAGGAACCCTCAGCTCCAGAAATCAGATTTCCATGTTTGCAGAGCGATGGGAAGAGAGGAGGGCAAGCGACCCAGCGGGGACGGGCTGCAGGTGTAACCCGCAGGTGCGCCGGGAAGATGTCCTTCCGGTGTGGTGGCCCTCGGCCTCCTGAAAGGAGCGCGACAGACCTGGGCTCAGATCCCAGCCGCCACCCGGTCCTGCCTGCGTGGCCTCGCGTCCTTCCCTCGGGCTCTCTGAGGCTGTTTGCTCATCCAGTAAGTGGAGATCAGCCCCCTTCGAGGGCGTTCTGAGGGTCTGTCTCCAGGGGCCAGCACAGCATCCTCTGTTGGCAACGAGGGACCCTCCGGACAGCACTACACTGAGTAACAGCCCCGCTTTACCTTGTGGAGGAGGGGGACGGGGACGGGGGCCAGCGTGGGGCCAGGCTGCGCCAGTCCCTAGAGGCGACGTCCTCCGGCTGCTTCTGTGGGAGCAGAGCGCCTCTGCCACCTGAGCCGGGCCTGGAGAGCTGCGGGCTTGCAGCCGGGGCTCAGGGGCTCACATGACAAGCTGGCAGGGCGCAGCTGTTCCGCGCCGACCTGGATAATACGGGCCTTGCTCGGCCAACTCTGCCAAACAGGCTGAAGTGACAGGTGAAAACACTGGGCCCCGACCCACCCTCACCCTCACCGGGGCTGAGGGCAGAAGAGGCCAAAATACCTCGCCTCTATCTGGGAAGTGAATCAGAGCTCGGCGGCCCGGTGGCAGCTGAAGGAAACTAGGGGTGATAGATGCCAAGAGAGGGAGGGGACCAGGGAGGGGACCCGGGAGGGGGAGGCGGGGCCGTCCAGCTCCGCGCAGGACAAACCGCCCCTCCTGCCCCAGGGCCGCCTCACTGGAAGGTTTCAGAACCCCAGGGGCACAGAGGAGGGGGCCCTGTGACCTGCTGGCTGGGGAGGGAATGGGGCCGCGGATTTCATCTCGGCAGTTGCCAGAAGTCACTGCGACCACCACAGGAGCCTTTTTTTTTTTTTTTTTTTTTTTAAGATTTTACTTATTTATTCATGAGAGACAGAGGCAGGAGCCCTTATGAAGAGCCAGCCCCCACCCCTCCAGAGCAGGGGACAAGTGGGTGGGCTTAACGGGATTTCATCTCCTTTGTACTCTGGCAGCACCAAACTCGGTGCCTGGTAGCCAGGCACAGTCTAGAAAACAGAGTAAAGGGCAGCCCGGGTGGCTCAGGTTTAGCGTCGCCTCCAGCCCAGGGCCTGATCCTGGAGACCCGGGATCGAGTCCCACGTCAGGCTCCCTGCATGGAGCCTGCTTCTCCCTCTGCCTGTGTGTGTGTGTGTGTGTGTCTCATGAATAAACAAATAAAATCTTTAAACAAAAAAACTGAGTAAAGCTGTGGTTGGAGGAAGAACACAGGCTTTGGACACAGGAGCACCTGTCAGCAACTCTGCAGACTTAAGCAAGCACTTGTTCCTCTGAGCCTCAGTCTCCTCATCAGGTAAATGGGATGATGACATGGACCTGGAAAGGTTCTTGTAAGAGTTAAAATGATGAATGTGAAAGCCCCTAAAACAGTGCTTGGTAGGTAGCAGGCACTCAATAAATGGACTTCTCAGACTGCAGTCTTCAAATATCTTAAGACCTTCAGTATCAACTGTTTCTAATTCTTCTGGAAGGGGGGATAATAAAAAGAAGCTATAAAACTGAAGATGATGAACCAAAGGAAAGTACAGGGAGACCTCTAGGGTCACACCTGTGGTCTCAGAACTGTGTGTGTTGGGGATTGGAGTTGATTGGTGTTCTTCAAACCGTGCTCCAGGAACCCTAGAGGGTCCGTGGAGCCCCTGAGGGGCTGTCTTAGAGTGGGGAGAGAGAGACACGTGGACTCGTGTGGCTTCGGGAAGCTTCCCACAGAAGGCTTCCTTCTGAAGAAACAGT
Organism: Vulpes lagopus; assembly: GCF_018345385.1. Classification (NCBI taxonomy): domain Eukaryota; kingdom Metazoa; phylum Chordata; class Mammalia; order Carnivora; family Canidae; genus Vulpes; species Vulpes lagopus. The sequence goes on from NC_054840.1 coordinate 22,632,713, forward strand.
TCCACACTCCATCCTGAGCCTGTTGAAAGTCACTGCTTTGTCCAAGGTCATCAGTGTCCTAAAGACCAGTTTTCTCCAGGCTCCTAACCTAGGACTAGGGTAAGGCAACGGAGGCACCTGGAGTGCAATACTTAAGGAAGCCCACCCCCCTCGGGGTCATGTGAGGACGGGGTTGGCATCCAAGTGGGAATGCCTCCTGAAATTCAGCACCTGAGGCACCTGGCTTGCCTGGCTGCTACCAGCCCTCAGTCCCCTTCTTGGGCATGTGGCACTTCTCTCTCTGGAAATCTCTCACCATTACCTTCTACGGCCCTGCCTTCTGTGGGTAGTGATCTGCTTTCTGGCTCCTCTCCTTGGGCGAGAAGAATGGGATAGAGCACTGGGGGGGGGGGGGGGGGGAGAAAAGGAGGGTGGGAGGCAAGGAGAGGACACTGTGGGGAGGGGCTGTTGAGTCTGGTTGTGAACAAGCTGAGTGTGAGGGGTTCGCTGAGGTGCAAGAGGCGGGTGGGCAGGGTAAGTCTGGCCCCCAAGAGAAGCCGGAACAGAGAGATTTCTCTCACCTGAGAGAATCTTCTCTCCCATCTACTTCTCTCTTCCTCACCTCACTGACCCACCCAAGGTCAGGCCTACACCACCTGATCTTAGAGCCCTGAAGGAGCCTCCTGAACCATACCTGCCTCCCATCTTTCCCCACATCTCCACAAGCAAGATTATGCCCCAAGTCCAGCTCTGGACAATTATGCCCCCATCCCCTTGGAGACAAAAATGGCATCTTCCATGTACACTCCACTAAGTCCTCACCCCCACCCCACCCTCAGGCCTCCAAGCAACACTCCACCATATGCAAATGCACCCTTAAGTTGTAGGTGACCTAATGCACCATGACTCCCTGAATTCACCTGAGCCTCCTGTCCTGACTTTGCTCCTGCTCCTATCTTCCTCTAGGCACTCTCGCCGCTCACCCTAATTCCACCTGTGGAATCTTTGCACAGTAAACAACACGCCCACTCTCCTCTCTTTGCAGGTCCTGCATCCAGGTTTGCCAAAGCCCAGAGCTGTTTGCAGATATTGGAGAGTACACTTTCCTCTTTCTGCTCGGCCAGTATTTTCAATATGTCAATATTGCAAAAGCAAGCAAGGCCCTTGCCTTGTCCTCAGTGAAGAGCCACTGGGTGGAAAGCAAACACCTGGCCTGCCCTGAGACCCATGGCTGCAGGCAGGCTACACTGAACAGCAGGTCTTCAGTAGAAAGCTTGTCGACCACAGAGAAACCGCCCTCTCCACTGTTTCTCTATTCTATTCCCCCTCTGCCCCTAGCCCGGCTGTGGGCTCCAGCGGGCACTTGGTAAATACTCGTTGAATTAATTCATGAGATATGCGGGAAGTGCAGAACTAAGTCCAGAAAATATAATTATGGAGCGATTTCCATACAAAAATAATTCTCTTGCCTTATCCATGTGAAGATGAACAACCCCTCCAATGATGAAAATGCTCTAAAACTGGATCATAAATAAATAAATAAATAAAAATAAAAAAAATAAAACTGGATTGTGGTGATGGTTGCACAACTTTTACTAAAGGTCACTGAATTTACACACAAAGGAAGTTCATGAAATATAAATTATACTTCAGTAAAGTTGTTTCAAAAAAGTCTGTGGGATTTGATGGTGGCAAACTACGCTCCGCTGAGTAATAAGCTGAGTCACAAGCACACTTAACAACAAAAACACAACCAGGCCCTGTAAGGTGTGGCTCTGAGCTCAGCCTTATCTCCCATGGGTCGGCATCAGCTGTCAACGGTGGGGTCTGGGGAACCTCCCAGAACAGTTGTGGTTTGTTGGGGTGGAGAGAACACCAGGGTGGCCAGGCTTCAGGGTCAAGTGAACTGATCCTACAGAACATTCTATGTGGGCTCCTTCGGTGGATTAGGCCTAAAGAATCTGACCCAGATCAGAATCACTCCCCCGAGGAAGTGTCCTCCGGCTCGCACAGTATCAGTGAACTTCCTCCACAGCAATCCCACAGGTCATGATGTCACACTCAGCTGTGCTATTATTTAATTAACATTTGTCTCTCTCTGTAGACCATATGCTACATGAGGTCAAGGATCTGGCTCATAGGCTCCCAGGGTCTATTATAGAAGCAAGCACATGGTAGAGGGTCATTTAGAAGTTAACTGAATGCTGAACGAGTGGATGGACACCTCTTCATCTTGCCATGCAGCTGGATATTTAAGACTGGGAAGGGCCCCATGGAGAGGAGAAGAGGGGACCAATGTTCCCTAGGGCAATGCACCACACTGTCCCCACTTCACCTCACCACAATCTAGACACCAGATATGGTTATTGGCCTGTCAATAGGTAGAAATGGGGGTTTAACAACCAGAATCCAGATCTGTCAGGCCAGGAAGGCCAAGTCACCTCTGGGGTGGGGAGTGCCCCTTTGGTGCAACCTCGAGGTTATTACTGCACAGGCAGGTGGCTGTGAGTCTGAGGGCCAATGAGGTTGCTACTTTTCCCAAGGTCGGGGCCTCTGCCCACAGTGTGCGTGAGCCAGTCCTGGGTGCACAGCAGGCTCATGGTACAGAATCATGTATTCACAAGACTGAGGTGCAGAGCCCGAGCCTCAGTCAGGCCTGGACAACGGCCCATGCCCAGTGCAGGCCTCCAAGGAACTCCCCTTTCTCCTGAGAAAGCACTTCCCACCTATTCTGTTTTCCACTGCCATCATGAAGTGCTGACGAGCCCCAGAGACCACCCATGGCATGCCCTCCCCCTCCCACTTGCTGCCAAAGGGAGAGCCTGAGGCCAGGCGTATACTGCATAAGGCGCACCCGTCCTCGCAGAGGGATAGTATAGCACACTGACGTTGGGGATGGACTTAGTGTCAGACCATCTGGGCTCCAGTCCCAACTTATTCACAGCTTACTAGCTATGAGACCTCCCAGACCCTAGTCTCCTCACGTGTCAAGTGGAGTATTAACAGTATTGACAACTCTTTGGGTTATTGTGGGCATCAAATGAGTTAATACATATAAAGCACGTAGTACCTGGTACATAATAAATGCTATAGAACTGTTAGCTGCCATGATGATTTTTCCCAGCACATTAAAGCTGCCTCTCTGTAAGTGAAAGGACAGAAGATGCTGAGCACAAGGAAGGCCTGAGGCCATGACAGATTCCCTTGGCATTTCAGGCCTCCAAACACTGAGAAAATAGCCATCCTGGCCTAACTCCAGAGGCTTCTTTATCTCAGCTGCCAGTAAGTACAGATGTTGGCATACTGGCACCAGGGAGGGACAGGGTGGAGAGAGAGAACTTACCTCACGGCACAGTAATAAATAATAAAAAAAATCAACACTCACAGGTTGTTTGCTCAAAGAAAAAAAAAACTTCCCTGGAAAAATACACAGCTCTAAAAAATATCACTTTCCTGGAGACACTCAGAACAATGAAAAAGGATCTCCTGTAAGTGCCTAACTGGGTCAAAGGACAGAGAAGTGAGACTTCAGGGCAGCTCCAGAAATGTGGGAGGGGGTGATCAGCATTAGGTCTTCTGGCTTCTCAGATTTAAAAAGTTCGGGCTGAGGTCTAGATTCATATGGCCAGGCCCGAAGGAGCAGAAAGGGTAAGAGCCACACAGCTAGAGAAATGCAAATTAAGGCCATAATGAGGGGTGCCTGGGTCAGTGGTCGAGCATCTGCCTTTGGCTCAATGCATGATCCCGGAGTCCTGGGATCCAGTCCCGCATCAGGCTCCATTTAGGGAGCCTACTTCTTCCTCTGCCTAGGTCTCTGCCTCTCATGAATAAATAAAATCTTTAAAAAAAAAAAAAAAACCATAATGAGACACCACTGCCTGCCGATCAGAAGAGCTAACATAAAAATATGACCCTACCCAATGCTGGCAAGGGAGTGGATCTCTCCCACACTTCTGGTAGGAATGTTAAATGGTACAGCCACTCTAAAAAACAGTTTGGCAGTTTCTTAAAAAATTAAAATTATGCTTGCCACACAACTCAGCAATTGCGCAGCTCGGCATTTATCCCGGAAAAACAAAAATGTACGTCTACACAAAAACCTGTACAAAATTGTTCATAGCAGCTTTATTTGTAAGAGTCAAAAACTGGAAACACGCAAAATGCCCTTCAAAAGGTCAATGGCGAAACTGGTGTACCCGTACCATGAAATACCTCTCAGCAACAAAAAAGAGCAAACTATCAATACATCCAACTCCCTGGACGGACCTGATGTGTATGATGATGACCAGAAACCAGTCTGTCTCAGAAGGTTGCATATTGCAGATCACTATTTACAGAACATTCTCAAAACGACAAAATTCTAGAGATGCAACGTGGTGGGGGGGGATGGGCACAGCATGGGACAATGAAAGGGTAGCATGCGGGAGATCTTTCTAGTGATGGAATAGTCTCTTGATTGCAGTGGTGGCTCTGCTAATGCTCTCGCATGAGAAAATAACCTAGAAGTATGCATACATTGTACCAATCTCACATCCCTGGTTTTGCCTCCACCAAACTAACTTTATTTTTTTTTAAGATTTTATTTATTTATTCATGAGAGATACGGCGGGGGGGGCGGGGTGGCAGGCAGAGACACAGGCAGAGGGAAAAGCAGGCTCCATGCAGGGAGCCCAACATGGGACTTGATCCCTGGTCCCCAGGATCAGGCCCTGGGCCTAAGGCAGCACTAAACCGCTGACCCACCCAGGCTGCCCCAAACTAACTTTAAATTTCCTTTACAACTCAATTCACATACCTTCACCACCTAGAAGTTTCCCTGACATCCTGACCTAAGATTACTGACCTTTCAGGGCACCCGGGTGGTGTAGTTGGTTGGGCATCCAACTCGTAGTTTTGGCTCAGGTGGTGATCTGGCCATGGTGAGACTGAGCCCCACATCTAGCTCCAGGTACAGAGTCTGCTTGGGATTCTCTCTTCCCTCTGCCCCTCCCTCTATACTTGCTTACACATGTGCTCTCTCTCATACTCTCTCTAAAAAATAAATAAACCTTTAAAAAAAAAAGATTACTGATCTTTCCTTGTATTTCCCTATATATATGCTTGCTCAGCTGAATTGTAATGATTAGTTTACGTGCTATTATCTCTCACCACATGCAAGCCTCCGAATCGGAAAATATATTTTCAAACCTCTCCGATAAAGGACTTGTTTATAGAATATATTAAAAAAACCCGCTTAATCATAAGAAGACAAACAAATCTTTTTTTTTTTTTATGTGAGCCTTTAAGGAAATTCAAATAAAACCACAAGATATCACCACATACCTATTAAAATAGCTAAAATGTAAAAGACCGACTATACCAAGTGTTGGCAAGGAACTGGGGCAACCAGAACTCTCATGTAGTGCTGGGGACAATGTAAAATGATACAACGACTCTAGAAAACAATTTGGCAAGCTTCTTAAAATGCTAAACATATGCCCACCATAAGACCCAGCCATTGCACTCTTAGGTGATGATGCAGGAAAAAGAATTCATAGGTCCTCACAAAAAAATTTTCACAAATGCTTAAATCGGCTTTTTGTTTGTTTGTTTGTTTTGTTTTGTTTTGTTTCAGCTTTATTTTAACAGCTAAAAACTGGGGACAACCCAAACGTCTGTTAATAGATAAAAGGATAAACAGATAGTGGCGTTTCCTTATTGTAAGATGCTATTCGGCAATAATGAGCTATTTATGCACACAACACGGATGAATATCAAATAATTAAGGAGTGCTCTTGTGATGAGCACCAGGTAACGTGTGGAAGTGTTGAATCACTGTATTGTGCACCTGAAACTAATATTACACTGCATGTTATCCAACTGGAATTTAAATTAAAAACTTAAACAAACAATACTTTAAAAAATTATGCTGAGAGTGAGAAGAGCATGTGCTGTATTATGCTATTTATAAAAAGTTCTAGAAAATGCAAACTTATCTATAATGATAGAAAGCAGATTAGGGAGTTGCCTGGGGATGGGAGGCAGGACCTAGAGAGGGGGAGGAGGGAAGGATAAGGCAAAGGAGGAAACCTAGAGGGGTAATGCTTATGTTCATTAACTTGACTGTAGAATTTCATGAGTGTATACATATGTCAAACTCATCAAGCTGTGAGGTTTAAATTGTGCAGGTGGTTGTCTGTCAATGATAGCTCAATACAGGTGTATGAAAAAAATTATGGGGGATGCCTGAGTGGTTCAGCAGTTGAGAGTCTGTCTTTGGCTCAGGTCATGATGCCAAGGTCCTGGGATTGAGTTCCGCATCCTGCAGGGAGCCTGCTTCTCCCTCTGCCTATGTCTCTGCTTCTCTCTGTGTGTCTCTCATGAATAAATAAATAAAAATCTTTAAAAAAAAGAAAGAAAAAATAAGGGGGACCATTCAATAGGCACCTATTTTGTGGGAAGAGCATCATATAAATAATTATTAGTCTTCACTCAGGGTAGAGGTTATTTAGCCTATTTTACATATGAGGAAACAGAGTCAGAAAGGCCAGGTAGTCGTGCAACTATGATCAAGCAAGGCTCAAACCCGCTTTAAATGTTCTCAAAGCTGGGGCACTTTCCTCTGTATTGTGAGGTCTTACGATAATGGTGAACTTCCGGGAAGAAGCCAGAAGGAAGGATACCCCTTGGCGTCAACAGACCTCTAAGAAGGATGTGAACAAAGGAGGAGGATGGGCTGGCATCACTGAGATGCCAGGGGATGTGTGGCATCACTGAGACGACACCCTCTCCCTTCTGGGTTGCCATGGCCACAAACTCCTCTGACAGCCAAACCCAGCCCATCACAGGCTTTGGGCCAGATAGGCCAAGGCAGGAAGTGGGCTGTACCTGGCTCTGGGAACATTCTTCCCTGGCGTGGGGGGAAGGACCTTGGCCAGACATTCAGAAGAGATTCCAGGTCCACTGGTGTCATAGACAAGGCCCTTCCCCTTTCTGGGCCTCCATTTCCTCAGATGGAAGATGTGAAAGCCAACCAAGCAGCTTTCCAAGGACCTCTTTCAGCCGGGACTCACATTCCAAATGCTCAGCTGAAATGAGCTTTTCCTCCTTCTGAAGCTGATGGGTGCCAGAGAGGAAAAGGATTCTTGATTATCTACAAAACCATACAGCCCACTACCGGCCCCCAGCCCCAGCTCCACAGGCAGAGGCACCTGCCCCACTTAGCAGTGCCTGCCCAAATCTCTCCCTCTGCCACTCTGTCTCCTCCCCTCAGCCCCACCCCTCTGCAAGAATCTTCCAAAGACCCCAACCCAGCCTTCGCTGATTTGCTCCCTAGTTATCAGGGTAAGCACTGAAAATTCTGTTTTTCAGGGCTCTGGGAGCTTTGGGACACACAGTCTCCCCATTAGAATTATTGGAGATGATGTATGGTTATGGGCTAATATATGTCATACACAGTCTCAATACTGGAGCGCACCTCCCCTTGTCCCTTGGCATACCTATATGCTCAAGAAAAAGCCAGGATCTCTTGCCCGAACATGCCAGGTTATGTGGCTGGGTACACAGCATCTGTGAAACTGAATTAAATCCCTCTTGCCAGAGGAACAATCACGAAAACCAAACAGGTCCATCTCGGTATCCCCCTGACAAGAACGCCGAGAGTCCAGAGGCTGAGGCTTCTGCTTCCAGATGACTCAGAGACCCGGGCCCAGCAGCATCCCAACTCACTATCCCCAGGTGTCACGCGAGTGAGGGGACTATGCTAAAGAACTTATGGATGCTCCCGGCTCTGACGCTATCTTACTGTAAAGTGAAGAGTCCTTGGTATCTGAAAGGAACAATGTGGCCTTTTGTGAAGGTCCAAGCACTACAGCTGCCACTGTTCACAGAGCTGCAGAGATAGAATGAGGTACCCCAAGGGAAGGGACCCTGCTGGCTGGAACTGCATTTGGGAACTCCCACCCGTGTAGGCGGTACTTGCTGTGAAGAGCATCCACTACCTCTGAGAAGCCAAGGAGTCACAGCCAGGCTCCGTTTACAGCTCTGTTGCCTGTGGGCTGTCCAATCTTGGACAAGTCTCTTTACCTCTGTGAGAGACCCCACTTCCACATCTGCCTCGTTAATAGAAAAACCTACCCCGTTAGGCCTTTGCAGAGTTCAAGGAGGTCCTGCAAACAGAGCACAAAGCACAGGGCCTAGAGCCATCACTGAGTCTTCCCTACCCTTCCCTGCCTTCCTTATACACACACCTAAAAGTCTTCAGAATTAGATCTGTCCAGCTGGTTTCACCGACCTGGAAAACTGAAGCCCCGATGAGGAAGGGGTCTTACTTGCAAGCAGGCCAGGGGACCAGGGCACGCATCACACTGGAGCTGTGGCTGCAGCTACTGGGGGAGCGTGGAGGCAGGGCCAGCCCCTGAGACCATCCACCAGGTCCCTGGGCCAGTCACATAAAGGGCTCCAGGATCCTGAGGCTTCCTGAGCAGCGTCCCACCCCACCAGCCTCATTCTTTGCCTCCCCGGGAGCATGTGCTTATTATCCCCTCAGCCACAGTTGTCACCAGTGGTGTGACCTGGGACCAAATGGCCTCCCTCCCACCTTTATCACCTTCTGAACTACAGTTCTACAAAGTGAGGGCGTGCTGAACTGATGATGCCCCACCTTCTCCCCATCCCCCTCTCCAGGATACAAAAAGGAGGGAGGGGTAGGGAACCCAAAGGTTCTGAAAGTGGAGGGGGAAGGGCAGAGGCTGGGGTTCCATTATGCTAATTTAATTAGCTCTAATCTGCCCACAGCAGGGCCTTGAAGAAAGAGGCTTTTGTTTAAATTTCACATTTGGCAGGAAGTGCTCCTTCCCTCCCCACCCCCCACACCCCCCAGGAGAGTTCCAGAGTCAAAAGCTCCCATTTCAGTCCTGGCTCTCCCATCCAGCAGCGCCGGGCTTCCTTTTCACACTTCTCTGACCGACTCCTCGATTTTTCCAGGAAGGAAACATGCCCCAGATGTCTGTCAGGAAAAGGAGAGTTTTTCTCTGCCCTTATAAAAGGGTGTCAGTAATTCACAGATTTCCCAAGAAGCGAGCGCCAAGGCGGGAAGGGCCAGCAGACCGTCTCCACTGACAAGCCTGGGGTTTGCCCATCTACCAAAGTCCACCCCCCCCCAAACCCCGCGGGCAGGGAGCCTCACAACCGTCTTACTGGATAAGAACGGAGGTGTCACTCCTGTTGGCCACGCGGCTAATGCTGACGGAGCCCCTGCTCCTCACAGAGGGAGAGGGGTGCGCAGGGGAAGCCACTTGCTTCAAGTGTCCCGGCCTGTCCCCGGCCTGTCCCTGTCGGTGGCAGAGGGAGCTGGTAACCTGAATCTCCCAAACCAAAGGCCCTGTTTGTAGCCCTGGCTAATTGCCCATGCTGTAAACTTCCCCACCGTGGCCAATTTCCGGCTGTCAACAATTTTTAACAAGCAGCTCGCAAAATTCCTGAAGATTACCCAAATCTGCTCTCTGAAAGCCCGCAGACTAGAAGCCGATTCTCCTGGCTCCTGGTTGGGGGGTTTTCCTGCCTCACCTCTCTACCTCCAGGCAGGAGGACGTTGACTGCTAACTGGGGGCTGACTGAGGAACCTTAATGAAACCCACCCTGAAGGATTGTTAACAGGGGTTGCATTTCAGACAGGTTTTATTTTCTTCCATGTCAGTATTTTTCCAAATATCCTGGAGCACATTTTACCTTTACAATCAGAACATATCTAGGTAATGAGTCATTTTTTAGGGAGCTTAGTGGAATGCTTTGCAATCACCGCCCTCCCCCCCCCCCCCCCACATAATTTCTGTCCTCCTGTCTCCCTTGGGTGTGAGAGTCTCCAAGGAGCTCAACTTCCCCCGGAGGACAGAGCAGGTGTTCACCTGAACCTGGTGCAGTCTGATGTGGAGGTTAAATTCAACCCCTTTGCAGTTCAAATTTCACAAGCGACTGAGGAAACACAACTCCCTGTTAAGGTTCCAAAAGTCGCACTCTGAAAAATCAAAGCCTCCTTGGCCATCAAATGGCCAAAGGTGGAAGCAGATGGTTTGTACCAGAAACAACTGCTCCTTCTCCCTTGAGCCTTTAGAGGAAGAGGTTTCCATGGATGAGAAGGCGTTTTCTGCCCTCTTGGTCCCCAAGCTGGCATTCGGGCGGTCTTACCTCAGGGCTGGGACAGAGGCCTGGCGCCAGGGCTTGGGCACGCTCAAGGAGGCCAGTTCATCTCAGCTGGGCTCCAGGACTTCACTGCTTCTCTCGGGGCCGCTTGCTGCAGAGCTCTGCACAGCTGGCTCTACCTCGCCTGCAGAGACGGGAAAAAAAAAAAAAAAACAACCACACATACAAACCAGAGTTGCCAACAGAGCCCCAGAAAGCACATCTGTTAATGCATGCAAGCGGGTTAGCACCCTGCCTCCTTCCCACTCCCGGCCCTGGTCACTCCTGACACTTCAGGGCCCCCTTCCAGAACGACAGCGCCACCTGAAAGAGGCGGCCCTCTCCCAGGACTCTAGCTGCCCATCTGTCCCGCCAGACCTACCCCTTCTGCAATTTTGGTGAGTTGTAGATGAAGCAAAGCAGACTCTGCCACAGTCACCTAATCCTGTGCTACTTGCTGCTATGAGTAAGAAATCCAAGAAAAAGTAAACGAGAGTTCTGGTCTCAAGTTTCGTGTTTAGAATAAGGCTTATGGAGAGCTGATTTCAGTGAACAAACATCACACTCGCTCAGTCTCCCTTTGACCTACGGTGTATTGTTTGTAATGTTACAAATGTGAATTCAATTCCTAATTTATTTTGGGAGCATTTTTAACGGAAACTGAATTTCCAACCCATATATTGTTATGGCTGTCTGGGTGGACAGCATTTGTTTTTAAAGTAACTGTTCTTTTTCCAAGTGTCAAATTTATGTTCATTCTAGAAATTTTAGAAAATATAATTAAGTCCACAGAAGGGGCAAAAAATTACCTATTCTTTTCTCCCCTAAGATAGCTACAGATAACACACCCTTCCTGGTTTTATTTGGTTATTGGATTTTTATTTTATTTTATTTTTCATTTTTTTACACAGATGCAGTAAAGCAAGGCATGGCTTAGTGCTGGGTCACCAGTGTTCTCCTGCAGTGGCTACATAAATTGCCCCTGTGTGGCCATACCAGAACAGTTACCCCATGGTAACTGGCCATTTCCAATGTTGCTTTTTGTTGTTGTTAATGACAAATAGTCCTTCAAACTAAATCTTTGGGAAAATCCATGGTTATTTCCTTAAGGCCCAGCAAGGAATTTCCAAATGTCTCAGTCTTGGCATGCTGCCTCCGGGGCCTCTGTGCCCTATCAACTGCTCCCAGCAATGGAGAGAGGTGCTTGGGGCCTCTACCCTTGCTCTGTGAGAGCACCCACATCCTTGCTCACCACGTGAAACATTTCTCTGCAAATGAGCGTGCAGAGCCAGCCGTCTGGGTTGTCACTTTTTATGTTCACATTCAGCTCAGCCCAAGTCTAAGACCTGATGATTAAATGAGCTTCCCTAGTCAAGTTTGGGGTGCAGGGCACGAGAAGGAGCTGGTTAGGAGGAATAGATAAGACGAGAGCAGTAATGCACAAGTGCAGTGTCCGGGAGGAAGACACTCTGAGATGCCAAGAGAAACAACAGCCAGGCCAGGAGAGTGCAGACACTGAGATGGAGAGTCACCAGATGAAAGTGAAGAGGTGGTGGAAATGTCAAGGTCTTGCAATGATTCAGGGCGAGCAGAGCAAAGGACAAAGGCATCTGGTGACATGGAAAACGAAAAAATCACTTGCAGCATCTGGGCACTTTGCTGCTGTCTATAATTAATAGTGACAAAATACCAGGAGCCAAAGTCACGGTGGGGAGACCGAGACAGGCTGGAAAGAGACGGCTACTCACAAATGCAGCTGAACTGGTGGCCACCTAGGAGCCTGCCAGCAAGCTGCCTTCTCCCGGAAGCAAGGTGCTCCTGGGTTTGGGGTTCTGGAGCCACTGACTCACTTGCCCCCCTAACGGGGGGGAGGCCCCCTCTCTCCATCTCTCTCTATCTAGCCTCTCTTCTCCCTCCTTTTGCTCCAGGCCAAACCTTCAGTGAGACATAGTTCACCGCATAATCTGTCTAAACAGACTTACTGGATTTCTGTGGCCCTGTGACCCAGGCAAAGACCCTGGGAAGCCAAGCCTTGTGCCCCTTCCCAGCTGACGAGTGCCCCCTGCCACTCCACCCCGTGCACCCTGCACTCCAGCCATAGCAATCTGCAGACTGGTGAGGAAAGGTGGGGTTCCACTTGTGCTTAACAAATCCTTTGGCAGATGGCTTGCAGACCTCCAATTGCTTCAATAGGCAAGTCATCCTACCTGTCTCCCTGCTACCCAACCCGCACTCACACCTGAGCCCTCTCTGATGGACAAAGGGTGGGACTTGCATTTAAAAGCAATTCACCTCAATGAGGGAGCTGGGCTAATTAGATACTCTGTAAATTGCAACTCTGAAGAAAGACTACAGTCAGCTAGTGGTAGACCCAGAGCTTAAAGGGAAGGTAGCCAGGGCTCTAGAAGAGGTGAATGGCTTGTGCAAGATCAAGTGATCGGGGCATGTGGCCCTGCAGGAGAGGAAGCTGCCTCACAAAGAAAACAGAGCTGAAGCAGACAGGAAACTGTGCAGCCCCAGAGAGAACAGATGCTTGGTGATATTCTAGAAAGTGCAAAGATCATCGGTACTTCCTCCTTTTTCTTCCTATAAGCATCCCCTGAATCCCTTCCAGAAGCCCTTGAAGAGCTGGGTGTAGACCGGCTCTGGGGTCCCAGATGGCTCCAGCTCACCAAAGTCTTCCAGGGCCTGGGCTGAGAGCAGAGAAGCTCTCCCACCAACACCCAGTGCATGGCTGTGCGGTTAGGCTTTAGTCATCCATTGTAGCTACTCAAAAGACTTTTTTTTTTTTAACTTCCTTCCCAAGTTTATGGCTGGATTTTTGCCAGATGAGGCAACCTGATGGGACAGTCTTGGATTGCAAGTACAACTTGTACTTTGCAGAAACATGGGAAATAAAAAATAATAGAGCAATAATAACAGACAGTAGATGTTTCTAGTATATGGTTTTACTATTAAGTGGCCTATCCTTACTCCTCCTGTCACCTTACCAGTGAGACCCATTCAGCTGACCACAGAATCCTCTTGCATTCCCTTGCCCCTGAGTCACCTATATAGACTCATGTGCTTCCTTGCAGTTTTAATATAGCACCCACCGAACTGAAGCCTCCCATAATCTGTGTGTCTTCAGCTCCAATTCCACAAGGGTCAATGGCTTGACATCTAGATTTGGCTTCACTACTTTTCTCCTGAGGGCTAATCAGCCAAAGTTTAACTCCGTGCCTTCCTCATGCTTGGGGCCTATTTGCCGCTCCTACCCTCACTCCTGCCTGCACTATTTCCCCACCTTACAGCCCCTGGCAGCTCCTCAGCTAAGGCCCTTAGTCAGCCCCAGGGGCAGTAGAAGATGATTCTTATTTTTTTTTAAGATTTTATTTATTTACCCATGAGAGACACACAGAGAGGCAGAGACATAGACAGAGGGAGGAGCAGGCTTCCTTCGGGGAGCCTGATGTAGGACTCCATCCCAGGACCCATCACGCCCTGAGCTAAAAGCGAAGCTCAACCACTGAGCCACCCAGGTGCCCACAGAAGATGATTCTTAGAATCATCTAAGGAAGAGAGCAGATAAATGAGAGGCTGCCTTGGCCTCATTAACTCCCTCATACCTCATGCAGGCATTACCTTCACGTATGCAATGTGTGCACGCTGACCACAGACCACAGCCAGGAGTTAGAGAGCCCACAAAGAACCAAAGAACCCAAAGAAGTTCATGAAATGAGCCAAGAACATAAGAATTTCAGAGCCCAGCACCTGCTGACAAGCATCCTCCAAACAAGGGCCATTACTAATGGGCTTGGTGAGAGAATGGGTTAGCTTGTCCCAGGGGTAGGGCCCAGGCCCCAGCTCCCTGGCTTAAATGAGCAATCACCATAAGGCACACAGGAGCCGTGGGTAAAAAATAGCCCTGTTAACCCTGCATCCATTATTCCACATTATCTGGAATATGAGCGACTTTTCTGATTGTTTAGATATGGAACCTAAATTAGCTAAGAGCTCTTATCGATCCTGGTACATAAAATTTTCCAGGATCTAGGTCTCCACAAATTTGCTGAGCTCTACAGTCAGATCAGAAGACACTGTACCCAAAATGCAATAAGAATTTCTGCTAAAATTGGATGACTTCCTGGATTATTTCTGCCTTCCCCTTCCCTCCAAGCTCTTGTTTCTTCTGGACGGTTCATCTGTAGGGCCCAGACCCAACATTATAGGGTTCCTGTGCTCGACCAAGGGCTAACCACAATGTTCCTTTGCATATTTTTTTTTAATTTAAATGTTTTGGGCAACTACTATGTGCCAGGCACTTAATATACTAAATTATTCATTTATTCCTCACACGATCCTATGAGGCAAGGAGTGTTTTCTCCATTTTCAGACAAGGAAAAGGACTTTAGTAACCAGCCAGGGCCCAAAGCTGACAGATAAATGACGAAGCCGGAATTCTCTACGCCGGCCTGCCTCCCCCAGGCCTTCTTCCCCCAGTGTTAGGACAGAGCTCCGCTAAGTGCTCTCAACAAAAGCTGAAATTAAAGATGAGTTCAACCCTGAATACAAAGGTTCGGACAAGAAAAGAAATGGTGTAAAGAATTTATTTCCAGACAACCAGAAAGAGGAAGCCCTTCTGCCTCGGCCGTATGCACAACACCCAAAATAAGGGAGCTCCGGTTCATTTCTTTGCGTCGTTAACATGTTGTTGTAGGCAAACAATCCCTCAGTTTTGACTGTGCCTGTGTGAGCTGCCAATGTGGATATGCTCGGAGACACATAAGCCCTTCCTAGAGTCCGAGCCATACACAGACATGGTTTCAGGCCCTGCCCCCGTCCTACAGACCTCTGATCTCTGCCGCCCAAATGCAACGACTTTCAGCTCTCTGGTCTAATTCTAGAATGATCTCAGCGTATCTAAATAGCATACTTATATGGCTTTTATTCATTACTTCCTACCACAGAAAATGAGCATTTAGCTTGCTTTTACCACCATCCCACGTCCCTCTTCTACTTCTGCTAACATAGTTAAACCATTTTTCTTTTTTTATTAAGTCAACACTAGATGTTACATCCACATAAGTGACGGTTCACAGCCAAACTCTGTGGTGTGCCACGGTTCATTCCTTTTGTGTATATTCCTTCGTTTTCATTTCTGGAGTCCATTAGTGTCTCTCTTGTTTATTTGCTTAATATGCTATATACCTACCACTAACTCAGCCCTCAACTTTCCAACTTGTCCTTTTTTTTTTTTTTTTTCTTGGAAGCTCTCCCTTCTGGAATCTTCTGTCCTCCTACTCCAACCTAAGCTGGTTGCTCTCTGGGCTTAAAGAAGACTTCTTTTCTTCCGTTAATTAACCCCTCTAATTTTGAAGGAACATATCTAGAGTAGCTTCCTCAGAAAGGACATACAGGGAATAGAATAATTGAGATTGGTCTTATCTGAAAATGCCATCATTCTTCCCTCAGATTTAATTAATAATTTGTTTGAATATAAATTCTCAGTTGGCAATAAGTCCCTCTCAGAA
Organism: Vulpes lagopus; assembly: GCF_018345385.1. Taxonomy (NCBI): domain Eukaryota; kingdom Metazoa; phylum Chordata; class Mammalia; order Carnivora; family Canidae; genus Vulpes; species Vulpes lagopus. The sequence continues at coordinate 22,648,363 of NC_054840.1, forward strand.
CTTTAAAGGTATGGTTCCATTGCCTTCTTGCTTCCAGTGCTGCTGTAAAATCAGATTTCCATGTAATCAGTTTAGGATTTTTTTTTTCTCTTGTGTCTTCAAGCTTTGCTTCTGATTTGTGTGGGGTTTTTTACACAGTGATGTGCTTTGATGCGTATCTTTTTTCATTCATGGCATCGGGCACTCAAGTGAGTTTTTTCACCTAGAAGCCTATGTTCCTCAGTGCACAGAATTTTCCTTGTATTATTTCTCTGATAACTCTTCCCATTGTGTCTATTCTCTTTTTCTTTTTGTACATCCTCCTATTCAGATGTTGAACTTCTTAGAATGATCCTTTTTATTTTTTATTGCATAGCCCTTTTATTTCTTTTTTTTTTTCTTGGTTTCTAGTCTTTCTCCAAGATTTTTCCAATTTTATATTCCAAATCTTCTCTTGAGTCATTGATTTCTATCATACTTTTAATTTACAAGGGTTCTTTCTTATTCTTTGAATACCCCTTTTGTTGCACGTTGTCTTTATTTTATTACTGTGCTATCTTGTCTGGCCTCTAGGACACCAGTAATTATAGTTTTTGTGAAGTTTGCTTTTCTTCCCACACTGTCTCTATTTCTTGAGAGTTTCTTTTTATGTGGTGGTCGTTTGTCTCTTGGTTTCTGTGTTTTATGTTTCGAACTTTTCTCAAATATCTGGAGATACTTAGAGGTCTTTTAAAATTTAAAAGTGAGGGGTGCCTGGGTGGCCCAGTGGTTGAGTGTCTGCCTTCGGCTCAGGGCATGATCCTGGGGTCCCGGGATCCACTCCCACATCAGGCTCTCTGCATGGAGCCTGCTCCTCCCTCTGACTATGTCTCTGCCTCTCTCTCTTTGTCTCTCATGAATAAATAAACTAAATAAATAAAATAAAATTTAAAAGTGAGACAACAAAGGCTGACCAGAAGCTTGACGTACAGGGGCAGAGGCTGCTGGACCAGTGGATCTTAGGAGAGGAAGGTTGAGAGTAATCTCCCCATTTTATTTAAAGAACTCCAAATATCAATATCTATAGGCCTTTTCTTTTGGGCTGTTAAATTTATGCAGAGTCCCCTCTAATTTCACTACTAGGGAAAAGGGGATCTAACCCTAGCTCCCAGGATTGTAGGAACTGTCAAAAAAAGAAAGCTGGGGTGGTCTCACTGTTCAGTATGTTGAATTCTATTCATTCCCTCTGTTTTATTTTATTTTTTTCTATTTAAGTTCAATTTGCCAACATATAGTATAACACCCAGTGCTCATCCCCTCAAGTAGCCTCCTCAGTGCCGGTCACCCAGTCACCCCAACCCCCCATCCTCCTCACCTTCCACAGCCCTTTGTTTGTTTCCTGGAGTTAGAAGTCTCTCATGGTTTGTCTTCCTCTCTAATTTTTTCCACTCAGTTCCCCTCCTTTCCCTTATAATCCCTTTCACTATTTCTTACATTCCACGTATGAGTGAAACCATATAATGTTTGTCCTTCTCTGATTGACTTACTTCGCTCAGCATAATACCCTCTAGTTCCATCCACATCAAAGCAAATGGTAGGTATTCATCTATTCTGATGGCTGAGCAATATTACATTGTACATATATATATATATAGACCACAGCTTCTTTATCCATTCATCTGTCGATGGACACCAAGGCTCCTTCCACAGTTTGGCTATTGGGGACATTGCTGCTATGAACATTGGGGTGCAGGTGTCCCAGCGTTTTACTAAATCAGTATCTTTGGGGGTAAGTACCCAGTAGTGCAATTGTTGGGTCATAGGGCAGATCTATTTTTAACTTCTTGAGGAACCTCCACACAGTTTTCCAGAATGGCTGCACCAGTTCACATTCCCACCAACAGTGCAAGAGGGTTCCCCTTTCTCCACATCCTCTCCAACATTTGTTGTCTCCTGTCTTGCTAATTTACACCATTCTCACTGGTGTGAGGGGGTATCTCATCATGGTTTTGATTTGTATTTCCCTGATGGCCAGTGATGCAGAGCATTTTCTCATGTGCCTGTTGGCCATGTGTATGTATTCTTTGGAGAAATTTCTGTTCATGTCTTCTGCCCATTTCATAATTGGATTTTTGTTTCTCAGGTGTTGAGTTTTAATAAGTCACCCCAAGATTGCTAAAACTCATACGGCAATTCAGCAATGTGGCAGGATACAAAATCAATGCACAGAAATCTATACACTAACAATGAGACTGAAAAAAAGAGAAATTAAGGAGTCAATCCCATTTACAATTGCACCCAGAACCGTAAGATACCCAGGAATAAACCTAACCAAAGAGGTAAAGGATCTACACCCGAAAAACTACAGAACACTTCTAAAGAAATTGAGGAAGAAAAAAAAGAAATTGAGGAAGACGTAAAGAGATGGAAAAACATTCCATGCTTGTGGATTGGAAGAATAAATATTGTGAAAATGTCAATGCTACCCAGGGCAATTTATACATTCAGTGCAATCCCTATCAAAATACCATGGACTTTCTTCACAGAGTTGGAACAATCTTAAGATTTGTATGGAATCAGAAAAAAAAAAAAAAAACGAATAGCCAGAGGAATATTGAAAAAGAAAACCAGAGCCAGGGATTGAAAAAGAAAACCAGAGCTGGGGCATCACAATGCCGGATTTCAGGTTGTACTACAAAGCTGTGATCAAGACAGTGTAGAACTGTCACAAAAACAGACACATAGATCAATGGGACAGAATAGAGAATCCAGAAATGGGCCCTCAACTCTATGGTCAACTAATATTTGACAAAGCAGGAAAGACTATCCACTGGAAAAGGACAGTTTCTTCAATAAATGGTATTGGGAAAATTGGACAGCCACATGCAGAAGAATGAAACTAGACCACTCTCTTACACCATACACAAGGATAAACTCAAAATGGATGAAAGATCTAAATGTGAGACAAGATTCCATCAAAATCCTAGAGGAGAACACAGGCAACACCCTTTTTGAACTTGGCCACAGCAACTTCTTGCAAGATACATCCATGAAGGCAAGGGAAACAACAGCAAAAATGAATTATTGGGACTTAATCAAGATAAAACTTCTGCACAGCAAAAGAAACAGTCAACAAAACTAAAAGACAACCTACAGAATGGGAGAAGATATTTGCAAATGACCTATCAGATAAAGGGCTAGTAGCCAAGATCATTCCCTCTGTTTTAGAAAGGCATCTCATGCATGCCCTTCTCAGCACGCCTGCTGTGCCTGATCTTAATCAGGTCTTAAAATCGAGTTTGTTCCTGGAAAGATCCCTAAAAGAAGTTTTAGTTACCAGGAAAAGAAAAAAAAAGAAAAAAAAAACTTGCCTGGAAAGGCATAGTTTCAAAGGCCAGACATTTAGGAAAGCATTAACACAGGCTCAGGATCACTTATCAGGGATCGCCCAGGTCTGTTAAGTGTCAGAATTTAGAATACTTCATCTTTTGGAAAAGTGACATGTGGCCCAAACCATATATTGCATAACACCTGCAGCCGGCTCAAGGCAGCTCTTTCTAATGGTACGGATTAATATTTCTGCAGCAGGACAAATGAATGTTTATACTAAGTAGGTTAAAGATTTATAAATAGGCTCATTCTAGTCCAGGACAGGTTTTGCCACCAAGCAGGTTAAAAATAAAACTTGGTTTTCACAGATTTTTGGATTTGGAAATTGCAGATAAGAGATGGTACATGCATTTTTCCTAGGCACCTCCTACACCTCCAGTCACACTTGGGGCATTTTCACACGGATTTTGTCACTCTGTGGGTCTGCCTGCTTGCAATGAGATGTGGAACAAAATGAGGCAAGTTAGGATGTGGGGGTTGGGGGGAGGCCTGCTTCAACAGAAAGAGTGTCTAGGGGCATAGTCACTTAGAAAGTGTGTGTCCCACTTCTGTGCCAGCAAGCTCTGTGACTCTGAATAAGTTACTTAAGCTCCTTGAACCTCGATTTCCTCATCTATAAATTGAGGTAATTTCAACTAATTCTGAAGTGTTTTTGTGAGGATTAAGGTAAATTCAGCCAACAACTATGTATCCTGCCCACTATTCCTAAGGCATTGTTCTGGGTCCTAGGAAAATAATCATAACAAAAGAGATAAAGCCCCTGCCCTCATAGAAACAACTTCGTAGTGAGAAGAGACATAAAGTAAATAAACCAGATGGCCCTATATGCCACTAAAGACAATAGTCAGGATAAAGGGGAGAAAGCCAGGGGGATGAGGGAGGAGGCTGGGACCAGAATTATCTTACATAAAATGGTCAGAAAGGCCTTTCCAATAAGGTGATGTTTAGTTAGAAACCTGAAGGAAAAGACGGGGAACATAATGAAAGTGTAAGAAGGAAGGGTGTTCCAACTGAGTGGAATAGCAGTGCAAAGGCTCCGAGTAAAAAAAATATATAAATATGTGCTATATGTTTAAGGGACATGAAGTAACAGAATAAAGTGGCAGAAAATTGTAGAAGCTAAAGTCTGTGAGGACCTGAAGACCAGGTCATGTAGAACCTTGCAGACCCTTCTAAGAACTTTGGCTCTGAGTGAAATGGGAAGCCCTTGTTGGTTTCTGAGCAGAAGAGAAATGAAATGGTACATCTTTTAACGTAGTTGATCACTCTAGTTGCTATTTTGAGGAGACCATAGGAGCAGGAATGTAAGTAGAAGACCCAGTGACAAAGCTATTCTAAAAATTAAAAGCAGTGATTGATCTGTCCTGGACTGGTGTGAATTTAGAGGATCGAACAAGTAGTCAGCTCTTTGACTTACTTTGCAAGGACAGTTGACATGATTTGCTGATAGCCTGGATGCAGCATGAGAAAATGAGTCAAGACTGACTCCATAGTTTGGAGCCCTAGCAACTAGAAAGATGGAAGTTGTCGTCTCCTGAAGTGGGGATGGCAGTTTTGAAGGAAAAAGCAGTTTAGTCTTGGACCGGTCATCACTGTGATGTTTATTCGACACCCAAGGAAACGTGGTGAGTAGATGATTGAATATATGAATACATGAATATATTGAATATATGAATATTGAATATGAATATATGTGTAGGGAAAGGTCTGCAATGGAGTTGTAACTGGAGGATTGTTGGCATACGAATGGCAGGAGATCACCAGGGAATGAGGAGACAGAGAAGAGGTCAAGTCCAAGGGCTGTTCCCTGAGGTGCTGCAAAGTGAACAAGTGAAGATGAGCCAACAAAGGAAACTGAGAAGCCAGCGACAGAAGAGGAGAACCAAAGGGTGTGATAGTCCAGAAGCCAAGAGAAAACACATTTCCAAGGGAAATGGAATAACCAACCATATCGAATGCCGCTGGTAAATCAATATAAGGCCTGAGATTTAACCGTTGGAATTGACAACATGGACGTACTGGTGAACCTGACAGGTGTGGTTTCCGTGGAGCGATGGAGGCAAAGTACTGATTCGCGTGGGCTTAAGTCATGAGAGAAGAGGACTACAGGGAGCAAATGATTCTTTCAAGGAACAAAGAAATGAGGCAGCAGCTGGAGGGGTAGATGAGGTCAGGGGAAGAAGTGCATGTGCATATGCGTGTGGGTGGGTTTCAGTGGGAGAAAAACAACAGCCATAGATCGACAGATGGGGCAGGCAGATGGGAATGGTCCAGCAGAGAGACAGAAACATTGGGAAGAGAAGGGACTATTGCCGGAGTCGTGTCCTTAATTAAGTAAGGGAACAGGATGCAGCACACGAGTGGAGGGGTTGGTCGGAAATAGGAGCAGAAATAATTCATCATCCACAGTAACAGGCAGAAAGTAGAATTAATGGGCATGCATTTGGTGGCAGAAGGGTGTGAAAGTTCTCTGAGTACCATTACTTTCTCAGGTAAGTGGGAAACAAGATTCTGACGGTGAGTAAGGATGGGAGAGGAGGTGTTAAAGGTTTGCAGACAGAAAGAGGTGTGAACAGTCACCTGGATTAGAGAGAATGGCAGTGGTTCTCTGCCAAGACAGCCCATTGGAATCAATTTTTAAAGCTTGGCTTTAAAAAAGGGTACTAAAAAATAATAAATAAAATAAATAAAAAAGGACTAATGTCCAGGTCCACTCCATAAAGACTCTGGTTTCATTTGTTCTAGATGGAATTCAGGCAGCACTACCTTTTATGATCTCCCCAGGTAATGCTACTGGAAACCAGAGTTGAGAACCACTGGGCCCAGGGAATAGAGACAACACCGAAGTCCACTTAAGGATCATGGTCGTGAACTAGAGTGGGAGCAGTCAGGACAGCGGTTTGCTTCTCTACCGTCACACTGAGCTGTGGGGGGCAGGCATGGTGGGGAGAGTGAGCCTGTGTTAACCGGGATTACATGAGATTCCTGTAAAGTGCACATGGTTAGAGTCCAGTAAATGAAAGCTGCCGTATTTCTATCACCTGCTAGATGACATATACGCTCCTTGTAGCCAATATGAAATATAACTTTGTTTTTATCTCACCCAAATGATTCACTCCATTTGTGTCTATCACAGGGTTTCGAAGTCATTTGCAAGTAACTAAAATCACAAATGTCTATCCTTAAACATGAAAGTGTCCTGTGGTTCTCTTTTGTGACATTGAACACTACATATGGGATCACGGGAATTCACAGGTCATCTCTCCCACCCACCCTCCTCCAGTCCCAATTTGATAACAATAGTTCTGCGCCCAAGTTTTGTGAAGCCCGTCTCCAGGCCACAACACTGGGAGCCTGCACTTTCAGGGTTCCACATTTGCAATGCCTGTCTGGTGACCTGTACTACCCCCTCTGGGAACGTCCACCCCTGATCCCAGCCCTGAGCCTGGAGAGATCTCTGTGGTGGTAAGTGCCATCTCAAGACTCCCTCCCCGAGCCACTGTTGGCTAGGTCCCTGTCCACATCTACCCAACTGCCAGAGAAAGACTGCAGGTGCTATCCTGAGCCTAAACTGTGTGAGCTCGAATGCTAGCAGAGGGCAGAAGCCCTGTGGAGTCCCCTGCTGGCCCCCCAATGTCCCCTATGGTCAGCTCCTGCCCTCCCTTATCAGTGGATCTCATGCCAAATCCCACTTGTGAACTTCCTTCTACCCTACCCTAACTGCCCGGGCAAACGCCTCCACGAGGATCTCACCTCATCTTCTCTGACCCTACCCGGCCCCACCCCTGCCTTGTGCTCTAGCAGCAATTTGTGCAGCCCACGTTCATCTGCGTCCTGATTATAGACCCACCTCCCCTCCTAGACAGAGGCTCCTCCAGGGAGAGGCTGGACCTCACGTAACCTCATACCTACAGTGCCTCGCAGAGTGTCAGGCCCATCAGGTGGCCAATAACTGAAAATAACTATGATGTTAAAAATAGTTACCATTTTAAAAAAAATAGTTACCATTTATTATCACCAATTACATGCTGGCACTGGGTTAAGCACTGCACAGGACTCGTACCAATGCCACGAGGTAGCAATGATTAATTGCTACAGATGACAAATTGAGGGTCAGAGAAGATAAGTTCCCAAGTTCATACAGTGAAGAAGTGACCAACACAACAACAATAAGAACAAGAAGCGGCACATCTGGAATTAAACCCGAGTCTGTGTGGCTGCAAAGCATGTGGTGTTTTTCCCAGTATGATAGGCTCTCGGAGAAAGATGACCCTGCAGATGGTGAGGGGAAGCCAGGGAGTTGCCTCCCAGCCCCCACTCTGGGCGTCACCTGGAAGGCCTGGGGGACAAGAGTAGGACTCTCCAAATGCAGAAGCATGTCCCTGGGAGGTGCCTTTCATCCCTCTTCTGCTTACCTGATCTTTCCTCTCCTCCGGATTTATAGGCCAGAATAAAATGTTCATTGTGTAGAGCAAAAAAGGAACCGCCACAAGCCCTCTGGCAGGAAGCATCTTCTGGGGATTTATTCCTAACACTGTCATTAACCACCCCCAGCTCGGGCCCTGGGCCAGCATCCTCCCAACACCATACAATTGACAAAGGCTGTCCCAGCAGCGTGCTTGGGTAAGTGAAGGTCCAACCCCACTGCTTTTGTCAGAGTTCCCTTATTGCCCTGCTCCCTCTCTCACCTGGGACAAATTCCTATGACCCTGGTTCCCAATAGGAGAAGGAAAAGAAGAGCAAGGTCCTGAACCTGACTCTACCCACCCTAGGGCCCAGCTCCATGCATCAGCCCAGAGAACTTTCCCTACTCATCTTGCTGCTTGTGTCTCACCTCGAAGGCCAGAAGTGACGAGTGGAAAGGGACTGCCCTGAGCGTTCCCCACCCTGGGCTGCTGCATCTCCCACTGTGCTCTCACGCCTTGACCTTACCTGGAGAGCACCTGCTCATGCTCACTGGGAATGGCTGCATCCTGGTCTCAGGAGGCAGAGGGCAAGCATAGTGGGGGAGTGGAGGGCACTGTGCTGAGAACCGGTTCAGCATCCTGCCATCCAGGGGGCCGCTGTCTCACAGAGCTAACATAGCGGGAGTATGGTGTGTACGAGATGAAGGGTCTTCTCTTTGCTGTAGGTGCCAGCAATTTGAGGGGCCCATCCTGACTTAATGCTGAGCTATAAGGCCTGTCTCAGAATAGCAGAGAGACCAGCAGGATGAGAAACTGGTTCCTTCAGCGGTACAGAGTAGCTTGGCTCTCTAAAACCACCCCATCACCCCCACACACAACAGGGCTTTTGGAACCCCACCACCACCACCAACAACAACAACAACAACTGCCAATGGCATGCTAGGCCCCACTCCAGACCCTAGAACAATCCCAATCCTTCCTGGGGCAAATGAGAGTTGCCTCCAGACCACACTAGCAGAGTCCTGAGGTCTGGCTGCCAGCCCACCCTGGTGTGCTGTGTTAGAGACCGATGTCTTAGAGGCCAGGGCCCTGCCTTGTTCTCAGCAGCACTCCTGAAAAGTAAAGACCGCTCCGGAGGCCCCTGGCATCTGTCCTTCCTGTCCCTCCTCCAGACCGCGAGCCTCCACCAGACAGACATGGGGGGGGCCTGCTTGCCTGGCAGCTCCGACATTCCTTCCCGTAGCCTGGCACGTCTGGAACACCCTCCTCTGCCCTGTGTAACTCACCAAGCTGTTCACAGCTGTCCCTCCCGCCTCGACACTGGCCCAGACGTTGCCAGCAACCAGGAAGGCAGGGGCCTCCTCTCGCCCGCCCTGCGACGGGAGACACCCAGACCTGCCTCCCTCCCTCTCCGCTACCTCCCATCACAGCCTCCAGCTGCCTGTCTGAGTCAGGGCGGCACAGCTTCTTGCCTGGTGACCAAGTTGCATGTTGCAGGCCTGCAGGGAGCAAGTCCGGGACTGTGGCGGGTTTTATGGCCCCCTGTGGGTGCTCTAACACATGTCTCTAAGTTCTCAGAATGGCAAGGGGTGTGCCAGCAATAACAAACCCTTCTGTGTAGCTCTTTTATACTTTGTCATCTTTTCACATCAATGATCTAATTTGAACATAAAAACAAATCTGAGGGTAGGCAGCCCCACAATTATCATTTCCTTTTATGGATAAGGAAATTAGGGGTAGGATTAAGTAGCTTGAGGCTACACACAGCTACAGTCTGGACCACAATTAGGTTTTTATATTTACCTAAAATTTACATGTAAGACAGATTTATATTTCATCAGTCTGTATGTAGGTAAATTATGTATAGTTACCTAGAAAGTCTTTACCTATAAAAAATGTCTTTTATATCTATTTGTGTTTTTATATTTTATGTTTCACAAAGGTGGCCACTGAAGGTCTTCCGTGCGCCACAAATCACAGAGCAGTAGAAAACCGTGGCCTTTGGCGTGCTGGCAGCTCGGGGGATTCAAGCCGCAGTGCAGGTAAATAAATCTGTCTCTCAACCTCAGGTTCCCATCTGTACCAGAGGGATAATTATACCCATTCTCTAGGGTTGTTGGGCAGCCTGGAGATACAGTGTGTCACATCTGGCACACGGTGCACACTTAATGAACAGTGGCTACGCTTTCATCCATCCTTTGTTCTCCAACCATCGCAAAGTAGTACTCACGGCTACCCAGACATGCCAAACCTTCACTGCTCCAAGCTTGTGCTCCTGCTCCCCGGTAGGCCAGGGATGCCCTTCTCCCGTTCAAGACCTATCAGAACTCTTCCCGTTCTTCAGCACCCAGTTCAAACCCTATCTCTTTGGTGAAACCTTCCCCTTCATCCTCTGTGCCCCAGCACCCACTGGATCATCTGGTTTACAGCATCTCATCCTACCTAGAGTTCAGAGTTCACAGAACTGACTCACCAACTTCCCCATGAAAAGACAATGTTTTATTCATCTATTTTATCTCCCATATGCTTTCCATACCCTGAGCATCAGTACTTAACAATACTTTTTTTTTTATTTGTTTGAGAGGAAGAGAGGCAGCATGGGGTGTGGGGAGAGGGCCAGAGGGAGAGGGACAAGCAGACTCCGCAGTGAACGAGAAGCCCCACGCAGGGCTCCATCTCAACACCCTGAGATCACGACCAGAGCTGAAACCAAGAGTCGGACCTTTAACCAACTGAACCACCCAAGTGCCCCAACAACACCTTTTGACAACCTCATACAAAATTATACGGAACTAAAAGCCACCCAAGATCCCACCACCCAGAAAAAAAAAAATAGATGAGTATCATTCTTCACATGTCTCTACATTTGCATGTGGATAGAAAGGTGGAAGAGGGAAGACTGCAGGAAACAAGGATGGCTGGAACTACTAAATAAAATAGTTATTTTTTAGTTTTGAATATTATTTTATCTCCATTCTACATAAAGGTTAAGTTTTTAAAGAGCTGAACTTTTCATGAATATTTCTCCACCAAAACAGATATTATTTCCTTAAAGATGCCTCCGAGCTTAAGAAAAGAAGGAGTTGAAAGTTGGAACCATGACTTTTTCTCTTTAGACAGGACGGGAGCGGGAAAGTTAGCAACATCCGCATCCTCCCATGTCCTCCCCCAGTCTACCACTTCCCTGACCTTCTTGGTACTTCTCACATTCTATTCCTTAGCCTTCTTGCCCACCCTTGCTTCACTTCTATTTGAGTGGATTAAGGGCTCACCACTCTCTCTCTCTCAAATAAACAGATCTTTAAAGGAGGGGGTATTCACCAAATGACCCTTAACCCTGCCTTCCTAGGTACACCTTGGGTTCATCCTTTTCGTTGGCAAGTAGGTTTTCCCAAGAAGGGCTCCTCTGTCCTACCTTAGAATTCTTGCTCTCGTGACACCTGCCTTGTCCCTGCAGAGTGAGTCGCATCAGTGTCTAAGTCTTCGGTCACACTGCCTTTCCCTCAGAACCCTCTGAGTATTTCTTCTCTGCGTTCTCAAGTGTTCTCCTATTGCTGATCAAGCCTGAGGCCCAGGCTTCTGCTCTGGGCAGAGCTGAAGTGCTCTCAATAACCACCTTCCTCCTTTTCCTTTTTGTTATAGGAGGCCTTCCCCACCTGAGTTCTAAAAGGGTGCTCAGCCCCCCCAGCTGGAGATGCTCTCCCGGCCTCCTTTACAGTCAGGTGTGTCTGTGTTTTGGTCAGTTGCCGGTGCGCAGAAGTGACATGTGTCTCTACAGATGCCCCAATGGCCATTCTGAGAGATCACCTCTGCAGGCCTTTTAGATCTCTGATTTTCCCTGATTAATTTCCTTATCATTGTTCCCAGCATATAGTGTGATTCTCCTCGAGCCTTCCCTAACAACTTGGTTTTCAGTACGTACAGCTCTGTTCCTTTATTAACTTCTCCACGGTGATGTCCGTATCCTCATTTGTTTCCTTACTCTCTGTTTCATTCCACAGTTTGCTCATCTTGTCTCTGAGCTCTCCACTGATTATTTTTCAAAAAACTTTATTTGAATGCTCAAATGGATACTGTCTCTCCAACCCAAGAACCGACTCCAAACCTGAAATTAGCTTGGGAGATGGGGAGAACAGGCCAAAGGGATCCCACTTTTCATTGGGAAAGATGGAATAATTTTACTCATAGGTCATCTGTGGTCATCCACCATCCTGATCCTCATTCTTAAAGGAACAGCTCAAGACCCACCTGTTCAAATCTCTTCCAGCCCAGACTGATGGCACCCTCTCCAGCCCCCAACAGTTTCTCTGAACTAAACATTCACAGGTAACACATGGGCTTCTAAGTGACCCTGGAACTTAAGAGAAAGGGCAGGAGTCGTCTTCTCCCCTGTCACACATGGTTAGGCACATAAAGGTTTTCTCGGAAGGCCTCTGGAGTCCTGATTTTCTGAATGAAAAGGAGGGCGAAAACTAGAACCAATACTCAGAAGAGATGCCTTCAACACCAAACCCACTAATCCAATTTAACTCTATGTTGGAAGACACCATGATGCGGGTGGAAGGAAGAAAATTCAGTAGGATATTACCCTTAAAAGATCAAAAGGGAAGACACAAGCCCCTTAGCCAGCAAGCTAGACCTCCCACCCTGCCTCTGCAGGCACTGCTGTGGGATTAGTCCAAGCACAAGCACTGAAATTCATTTCCTGGCTGACTCTGAGCAAGTCAAGGAACCTGCTTCAGCCTTTGATGCCTTCCTTACCTGCTAAACGGAGGTGATAATAGTGTCTGCCACATGGGGAAGTTATGAAAATCATAGGGAATGCAAGTGATGGCCCAATGCAGGCCCACCACTTCCTGCCTTATGTGCTCTCCTCCAGGAACACCAACCTGCTAGTGGTCCCCCCACACCTTTGCTCCCACAGCTCCTTCTCCTCCAAATACCCTTTCCCTGGAGGGCTAAAAGCTACTGCCCTCCGAGACCCAGTTTAGGGGGTCACCTGCTCCAGAAAGCTTTCCCAAACATACTGTACCTTCTTCCTTGCTTCATGATATTTTTCATACAGTATTGTAACTAACATCTGCATGCCCTCCTCCAACTAAGCTCCTGAAGAACAGAACTGTGGGAATGTCTGGGTCTCTGTTCTAAAAATGCACATTGTACAAGGGCTATGGCAGGCATTCAATGTTTGTTGAATGAACGAACAAAGCAAGGCCTCCGAAAAGAGGAAGAGGGTGACATGGGAGGTCTGTCTGCCACTAATTTCCAAGGCCCTGCTTGTTACGCTGAATACATGTGGGCACGTTATCTACAACACATGCTCTTTATGTAAATATTCCCAATGCCTAGCACAACAACTAGCACATAATAGGCACTCAAAAAATATTTGATGAATAAATTAATGTTGAATAAACTTTAAAAGAGAAGAAATTGTTTAAGAGCCTAGAACAACAGGTGCAAGATAAGCCCTTAACAATGTCTTTATTGAGTTGCATTTAAAAGCTAAAAGCATGTAAGGCACCCACCAATCTGTGGCCATACTCACCACTAGTGTGTTTATTCCCAGTCATAACAGATAATGAATCAGGTGGGTATCCTAGCTTTAAAAGGCAAGCAAAAAATAAATAAATAAAGGCCAAACCAGGCTTGACGCAAACAACTTTTACCAAAAAGGGGAATGAGCAAATGCTATCCACACATGACTGTCCCACGAATTCTTTCCCTCAAATGTTCTCAGGGGAATGATAGAAAACTTCTATCAGCCCCTCTAGGGAGAATTTCAGCCAAGCTCCCAGTGAAACTAAGGGTGAGACCACTTCTCAGATTCAAAGGACTTAGAATTATTAGCAGTAGAAAAATCCTGTAACTTAACACAGAGAAAAAGCTATGCCCCATGCCAGCCTCAGTCCTTAGCAGCAGTGAACCTTCAGGTGAGTCTCTACCCCTCTCTGAAGCTCAGTCTTCTCATCTGCAAAATGGAGCTACTGATACCCAGACACGGAGTGTGGCTGTGAGAACTGCATGTATGAGAGAACACATAGTGTTTCATCAGGGCCAAGAGCACAGCAAAAGCCCAGGACACGGTGAACTTCCCAGGTCGCCCTCACAAGACTCCACTAAAGCTTAACTCCAAGAGGCTCTTCCTTTTCCACCGACAGAAAAGGACGAAGAGCATTATATATGGCTGGTACTGTCAACTCTAGCCCGGAGGACCTTCAAGAGGTTGCAAAGGGTAGAGTGTTGCTAAAATTAAAGCTGAATGACGTCTCAGAACTGCTAGGGAAACCAGGAGATGGCTGCAAATTTAGAAAGACTGTAATAAAAAAAAAATTTACAATCCCCCTCCTGGGACATGTAGTTCTTTTCTGGTTGCCAGATTTCCTGGTCATCTAAAGTGTATGTGATATATTTATTACTGTGGAAATAATTTATGAATATAAAGTCAGGTAGAGCTGCAACCAAGGACAGAACAGGAGGAGGGTTGCCAAGATCCAGGGGAAACAATGTTTAAGCCTCCCTGGAAGGCGTCTGTTCGATGCCACCTGAACAAAGCAGGTGAGACCTGCTCCGGGTCCTTCCTACGGAACTTGCCCCAACCCTGCAGCCCTACTTTGCCTCTTTCTGCTTCTTGCCCCAAGGTCCTAGACTGCCAAGATTGGAAGGGGCTTCACAGGCATCTAGGTCAACTCACCAGCCAAGCCCCAGTCCTCTGATGGCCAACAAGGTCACGTGCAACGTTGGCTCCAATACTCCCACGACCTGCCCCGGGACATTGCCTGCTCCACAGCTGGCCAAGTGGGCTCTGTAGGGTCCTTCCAGTCTGCCACCCTGCAACATCTGCCCCAACCTGCGCTGGTCCTCCCCTCCCCCACAACCGCTCCTCATGCTTGGTAGCCTTTTTCCATAGGAAGAAGGTGCCTTTTATTATCTCCTGCAGCCAAGAACATCCAGTTTCCACATTTATCCCACCTCCGATACAGAAGACACCTCTGTCTTCTAAGTGGCCCGTCTCCGGGTGCGCTGCATTTTCCCACATTCTGCATCAGAGCCAAGGAACACTCCAGAAGGGTCTGATCAAGCAGAAAGGGCAGAGAGCCCCGGTGCACTCCCTCCTCTAGGCCTGGCATCAAATGCCCCTTCCTTCCCTCTCCCCCTTCCATCCCCATCCCTCCAGTTCTAGTCGCCCTCCTCACTCCCTGCATGCCCCCACCCCCTACACACACACACACACACACACACACACACACACACACACACACACACACGGGGTCTCCTCGGGCCCTGGGAATAGAAACAAACTTGGCAGTGCCAGGGACAGTGCAAGGAGGAGGAGACGGTGATGACGCAGCTCAGTGTCTTGCCCTTGCAGCCTAGGGCACCCAAGCAGCCAGGCTATCTCCAAAAATAACCCCGTCCAAACAGTCAACCTCTTAGTAATTTCCCGGGAGCCCTTCGTTCCAGCTTTCCAGGGTGTGGTCCCCAGTATCCCTGTGCCATTTCCCTTTCCAGAGCTTAATGGATTGGCTTCATTTAACCACTGACATCTCCAACCTTCGTTCCATAAGTTGAGGGTCTAAATACAGTTCGAAATACGTTTTTATGGAACATTTTTATGGTTAAGTAAACATCCCAATATAGAGCATAATGCAGCTATGAAAAAGAAAAAGTATCTGTATACGCTGATAGGGAAAGATCTCCAATACGTATAGTACAGTGGAAAAGGCAGGTTTGTCATGGATGGGTGGAATGAGATGGAATCTATTCACTGATTCTTTTTTTCTTTTAAGATTTTATTTATTTATTCATGAGAGGCACACACACACAGAGAGAGAGAGAGAGAGAGAGAGAGAGAGAGAAACAGACTCCACACAGGGAGCTTGATGTGGGATTTGATCCCAGGACTCCAGGGTCATACCCTGGGCCAAAGGCAGGCACTAAACCACTGAGCCACCCAGGGATCCCCCTCACGGATTCTATTCATAACCATGAATACACACATAAATGTACATACCAAAGGGTCTGAAGGACCCACAAAGTACAAAGAGTAGTCACTTCAGAGAGAAGTGGGATTGTGGAATATGGCAAAAGGTGAGGTTAATGTTTTACCCTGTTTGAATATTCTAAGAGGAAACAGGTTTCATTTACTGTGTGTATGAAGAAGCCCCCTGACCTTAGGGATACATTTCTCCCTTTGTCATTGAGCATCTCAGAGCTGGAAGTGGCCTGGAGAGCTCAGACTTGGGTCCCTCAGGCGGGGTGACATGCACCTTGCCTAACATACAGCTAGCTAGCAACAGCCAGAGACCACAAGCCAAAGCGCTAGGCATAGTGCTGACATAGTGGCACCCCCAGAGGATTAAAGAGAGGGCTTCAACTTAATTACTAAAACAAATCAATTTCCTTCTTTTAGTTGAGTCAGAAATTCCTACTTGGAGGAACAGCCAGATAGAAGAAACCAAGCTCATCACACCTGGAGGAAAAGGGGTCCCAGAAAGGGCCCGTCACTCAGGCACAGCCAGCAGGCCCTACCTTTCCCGGGCCTCCGTGCACCCATCTATGAGTCCAGAGGGAAAGGCTGAGCGGAAGGGAACAAGGAGAGATTCACGGGCATGGGGTGCAGTGTACAGCAGGGGCTCCCCTGAAGCAGTCGCCACCTCCTCAGGATGAGACTGGCAGCAACACTCCCTGGATGCCTCTCTGGTGGTGGGGCCACCAGTCTGTGACCTCGGTGCCACAGGGAAACTCTGCCTCTCAGGAAGGGAAGGCTGGTTCAAGCCTGACTCCATGACCTAACGTGGAGCTGCTTGGGCTATCATATGGATTACCTCATTCAGTACTTGCCAAACGTTTGTGAGTGTGCCCGAGGAAATTCACAAGTCACATGCCAAGCACAAACAATTGGCAAAAGTTGGGGACACTCTGGAAAATTAGGCCTCCCGACTCTAAATTCAGCGTTCTTTCTATCCTGTCAGTTTGGGATGAAGCAGCCAGGGCATCCTCACTTGAGCAGTAAAACTCCAGAAGTTCTCCAGTTGACACCCTCCCTCTCCCTCTCCCTCTGTCACACACACACACACACACACACACACACACACTCACACAGAGTCCCATAGCAGTCACAGCAGAGACTGGCTCTAAGAGCAGCACCACTCAATGCCTCATATATGCATCATGCTGATAAGATATCTGCGATGTGCTTCAAAGTCATGTGGGGCTATAGATCAGCTCTAAGTTGTGATAATTGTTGAAGATAAGTGATTGTTTACAGGGGTTTATTACACCATTCTTTCTACTTTGGCATATTTGAAATTGTCCATAAGAAGACTTTTTGGGGTGCCCGGGTGGCTCAGTCCGTTAAGTGTCTGACTCTTGATCTCCGGGTCATGAGTTTAAACTTCAAATTGGGCTTCACATTGGGCATAGTGCCTACTTAAAAAAAAAAAAAAAAAAAAAAAAGAAGAAAAAGAAGAAGAAGAAGAGGAAGAAGGAGACTTTTTTATAATGCATCATGCACGTGATCATTTCCTTCTCAATTTGTCACCTAGTAGGCGGTTCCATTTCAATGAACTTTCTGCTTCCCTCAGCACAGAAAACCACACAATGGCCTGCTCTCACGTTAGGAAAAAATATTACGGCCACAGTTTCTGCAGGTTGTGAAAAATCTCGACAATAATAGCCATCACTTAGTGAGTCCTTCCTGTGTACCTGTCACTGCACTGGACCCTTTAGCTATGATTTCATTTAATCCTTACAGCGGCCCAGTGAAGTAAGGGCTGTGCTGCCCATTTTATAGAGAAGGACACTGAAGTTCAGTGAGCTTAACTAGCTTGTCCAGATATACACCTGTGATAAATGATGAGCAAGAATTCAAATCCTTCATCACAAGAAAAAAAAATTCTATACGTGTGGTGGTGGATTTTTTTTTTTTAAGATTTTTAAATTTAGGGCAGCCCAGGTGGCTCAGAGGTTTAGCACCGCCTTCGGCCGGGGGCCTGATCCTGGAGGCTGGGAATTGAGTCCCACGTCAGGCTCCATGCGTGGAGCCTGCTTCTCCCTCTGCCTGTGTTTCTGTCCCTCTCTCTCTCTCTCTCTCTCTCTCTCTGTGTGTGTCAGGAATAAATAAATAAAATCTTTAAAAAAAAAGATTTTTAAATTTATGTATGAGAGAGAGTGGGGGAGGGGGAGAAGCAGAGGGAAAGGGACAAACAGAGTCTGTGCTGAGCATAGAACCTGACTCCAGCCTCGATCTCATGACCTTGCGATCATGACCTGAGCTGAGACCAAGAGTCAGATGCTTAGCCGACGGAGTCACCCAGGTACTCTTTAACTAGACTTATTGTGATGATCATCTCACAATATACACAAATATCAAATCACTAAGTTGTATGCATGAAACGAATACAATGTTGTATGTCAGTTACACCTCAGTAAAAACGAATCAAATCCTGAATTACTTGTGCTCTAAACTTCTACTGCTCCCCCAATACGTAATACTTTAGCACTTGGAAGACTTCATATGTAATTGGGACTGAACCTATGAAGGGTTTTTTTTTTTAAGATTTTATTTGTTTGAGGGGATAGGGGCAGAAGGACAAGTAGACTCCTCACCAAGCAGGGAGCCTGGAGCTGAGCTCTTTTGATCTCAGGGTCCTGACATCAAGACCTGAGGCCAAAGTCAGATGCTTAACCAACTGAACCACGTAGCCATCCCTATAAAGTTTTTAAATGATCATACCCTTTAAAATGTGACCCAGTTATTTTAACCTTAGCATTCTATCCTATGGAAAGTACCTTGGAATATAAACAGAGATTGATTCACAAGCATGTTAATCACAGCATCAATTACCATATGGCAAATTAGAAGTGGCTGGGGTACCCCCATCCCAGAAACCTTCCTAATGCTTCCTCTGTGCTCCCATAGTACCCTGTACCAGTCTCTTGCTCGCCAGTGTCCTCCCCTGGACCATGAGCTTCTTTAAAGCTGAGTTCTTCTCATATATCTTTGGTTTAAAGTGAGCACTAGAATACATGAGGACTGAATTAGTGAATGACCATGGAGTTGCTTACTTAATACCCACAGAAACTGTTCAAGTTGTTTGGAGGTCACAAGAGTAGGACTAGAACCCAAGGTCACACACAGGGCCCTTCTCCCTCCACCTTAGACTTTATAAACTTTTTCTAAAATAACAAGTAAAAAATAAAAAATAAAAAATAAATTTAAAAATTTAAAAAAATAAAATAACAAGTAACATAAAAATGGCTGGAGTTTGGGGGCGCCTGGGTGGCCCAGTCAGTTAATTGGCCGACTCTTGGTTTGGGCTCAGGTCATGATTTCAGGGTGGTGCCCACATCAGGCTCTGCGCTGGATGTGAATGAAGCCTGCTTAAGATTCTCTCTCCCTCGGGATCCCTGGGTGGTGCAGCGGTTTAGCGCCTGCCTTTGGCCCAGGGCGCGATCCTGGAGACCCGGGATCGAATCCCACGTCAGGCTCCCGGTGCATGGAGCCTGCTTCTCCCTCTGTCTGTGTCTCTGCCTCTCTCTCTCTCTCTCACTGTGCGCCTATCATAAATAAATAAAAATTAAAAAAAAAATTAAAAAAAAAAAAAGATTCTCTCTCCCTCTACCCCCACATGTGCTCGCTCGCTCTCTTAAAAAAAAAAAAATAGCTGGAGTTTGAATGCTCGAAGCAGGTTGAGATAGAAGGAGGATGTTGGAGGCTCCTCCCTCCACAGGCCCTCACTGAAATATCACTGAAGTGATCAGAGCCCTTGGGCCACGTGACCTCAGATGTGCTGAGCAGCGGATACGGGTGATGAATGAGAGATGTAGTTTTGATGCTGATGTCAACCACGACATGTGTATCTGAGAAGGTTAAGCAAGAAAGGCAAGTGATAATGCGCATACAGCATGTTCTCAACCATTTAGAGAAAACAAATCCATTAGGAGAAAAAAAAAGGAACAGAGGGAAAATTGCCAAATGTTAACAGTGGTTACCTTTGAATAATGGAATCTTTTTCTGTTTCTCTATACTTTTTTGTACTTTCCAAATTGTCCTCCATGGGCATACCTGAGTTTCATAATCAGAACAATAAATAAAATTTAAGTCACCAAATGGATTCTGAAGGCTACCCTGAACCCTACCCATTACCGTAGTAATGACTTTGAAACTGAATCGCTTATTATGTTACTGTTACAGCTAAGATTAGAAAGAATCCATCAATTGGAACCAGAACGACATCATGTAGTTTCAGTATACATGCATACAAGCGAGAAAAAGGTGTTTTTCCCCAACTCGGTTTTTACTGAACAAATCACTGATACCAGGTCTAAGCAAATTCTCAGTATTATAATGTTCCAGAAGATTACTATAAATGTCACTAATGAACTATTCTTGTCATTTTTTAATGAAACCACATCCTCACACTGGTAGAGAAGTTACATTCTCTTTGAAGCCTTCCCTCTCTACTGGCTCATTTACCACGTGCTCTTGGTTTGACTCATGAAGAAAAGGGCAACCCCTCCCCACCCCCACAGGTCAATATTGAGATGAATTAGATCTATTTTCTGTGGGTTTCTGAGGACAATTTCTAAAAGGGAGATCCAAATGTGTTCTGAGCAAGAGTGACAGGGCACAGAATGGATCTGCCTCTTTGTAACTCCGGGTCAGCAAAGGACCCCACCCCTAGCCTGCCTGCTTACCAGTAAATACGAAATGGATGAATGGAATCACTTCAGATTGCACAACCTGGGCACGAACGTTATAGATTCCCTTTTTGTTTGTTTTTTTACTAGGTTTATTTACCTTAGAATCGCATATGCCTCACAACCACTCATGGCCCCTTTACAATTTGGCAGACATTCACACCTCTTTGCTAACTAGGTAGGGCCTCCTATTTTAAGCAGGGTCTCCTATTTTACCCTGTGGGGTTACTCTCCCACCAACATTCTCTACCACCTACAAAGCGGGTGAGTACCCAAGTCTGTCAAGAGGTCTGAGCGGTCATAAGCTTGCGTCACATGACTTGATACCCAAAACAAGTCCAGGAGACACAGACCCAATCTTCCCCTCACATTATCCAATCATATCCTCACAGAACACAGGAGAGAAGGGTTGACTCAAACCCGCTCCTCTGATTCTAAGGCGTAAGCATCTTCCATCCCACTAGCACAGTCTGTGCAGAGACTGGGCAGGAAGGACGATCAGTGCACTTCCTAAGAAAGGAAACTGCAGCCGCTAAGTGGGGTCTCTGTTTTCTGGCTTCTTGTTGCCTTTTGCTTTAGGATTATGCTCAAGGCAGCTCCCTGCTGGGCAAGCAAGCACTAGACAGGGAAACACGGAGGAGGCCAGGACCAGGGTAAAGTAAATGCTAACTATGATGATAACGTGATGATAACCATAATTTTCTTTACCATAGCTACCACGGGGATCCAGGGCTTTGTTTAATAACCAATACCTATTTAAATCCTTAAGGAACTCATTCTCTGACTTAGAGGGTGTTGTTATAGCAACCATCATAACTTTGACTTTACTCTGGGGTGCCAACAACTCATTTGATGCAACGGTTTTCCTTTTACACAAAAAGAAACACTAAAAGCAGACACCTGGCTGCATGTCCTGGGGCAAGTGATTTCCCCTCTTTGGGGCTCACTTTTCCCATCTGGAAAAGAAAAGGGTCTGGCCAAATGATTTCTGAAGTTCCTTATAAGGCGAGCATCCTGATAAGAAAACTATACTCCCAGGCCCTGTGGAATGACCACAAACACGAAATCCTCTAGAACCCCTAAGAAAAGAAACAAGTGTAACCGGGAGATAACAGGGACAGGACATGAGCTCTGGGGAAACCCGGAGCGGTTTTTTGGTTTGGGGTTTTTTTTTTCTTTCTTTCTTTTTTTTTTTTTTTTGGTTTTCCAACTTTCCCACTGCCAAATATAAAAATAGGCAGCTAACTTCCACAGAACTCTCAAAAAGAATTTAATTAAATAAAATCAATGAAAACAATGCTTTGTTCTCCCACAAGTGGCTCAGGAGTAGCCCGCTTAAGAGACACTTTCTTGCCTGCAGGGCTGATGTCAACAGCCCCATGCTTAAGCCCAAACAAAGACCTCCTGGCACAGGGATGAGAGGCGAAAACATCTAAGTCTCCACAGTTGGCCCCATTCCAATCTGAGGGCAAAGGGGCAGCGGGTAGAGAAAAATAACTAACCTTATGAAAGGCTAGGAGGAGAGTCAAGAATTACTAAATCTATTTTTTCTCAAATGAATAAAGCACTCTTGAAAGGGATAATGGAAGGGTGCAGCTTTCAATCTGAATTACTTTCTTTGTTTAACTCTGTTCTGCCTATGGCCACTGACTTTTGACCACAGAATCCTGGTTTTGCCTTCCGTGGCTGGCAAGGCTGGGAGGGGCAGTATGGGAGTTGGGAGACCCATACTCAAACCCTGTTTCCGATTTCACTTGTCTTGAACTCAGATAAGCGGCTGCACCTTGCAGGTCTCCATTTCCTGCTTGTAAAACAAGAGGGTTCACCAGATGCCCCTCTAGATCTGCAGGAACAGTGGGTTAGGGCTGACGGCCCTCGGGTTCTCCCCAGGGCCGGGCTGAACCCCCATAGGTACCGGCAGCCCCGCTGCTCAGCGAGCACCGAGCACCGTCTGCCAGGGGCGCCCCCACTCCCGCACACCCACCACCCACTCCCACAACCCGAGGGGCTCACCTCTGCACCAACACCCTCCCCTAAGAGGCCAATTCGCCCTCCCTCCCACGTCCCCACTGCCAGAACAGGTCTGATGAACTAAACCTGCCAAGCTGAGCAGAGCATGTGTGTAAGCAAAGAAAAAGCCAAACCAACAAGAGCCCTCTCTTATCAGGACCTCAGAATTTCGCTCAAACTGATAGAACTGAAAGATACGAGCGTCCCTACCCAGCACTGGAGGCCTCGCGAGCCTCGCTCGTAAAAACACCTAAGAAGCCCCAAGCCTAAAGGGGCCGAGCACACCCGGGCTGGCTCTTGGCAAGGAAGGGACCAACGAGGCACAGCGCAAGGCAAGGCCGAGACCGAGCCCGCGCCCTGCCTCCCGGGGCGCTCCCTCCGCAGGCCGGAGGCTCGCGGTCTCCCACGGGGCCGTCGCCCGAGGGCAGGGCCAAGGGTGCTGGGCTCGTCCTGCCTCGCTCAGCGCGGGACCCGCGGGCCCTTGATTCCACCCTGGTCTCCGACGTGCGGTGGGCGCGACGGGCTGTCCTGGTCACTTCAAGGACGCATCGCGGCCGGGCAGGTCTTGGCCTGGGGTAAGCTCTTCTGTAACTGCTCCCGCGCTTCGTTTCCCCTTTGGCCGGGCAGTCCGGCCGGAGGCCCGAGGGTGCCTCTCCGGGGTCTCCGCGGTCCTGCGGCGAGCGGCGTCCCCAGCGCGGCCCGCGGCCCCCGGCTCCGCAGGGCCCGCGGGGCGCGGGGGTCCCCGGCCGGGGCGCACGTGCGTGTTGGGGCGCCTGAGCCCACCCCCGCCGCAGGCCTCAGTTTCCCGGTCCGTAAGGCCAGAGCCGGAGGCCGCGGGGGGCGGAGTCTGCGAGGCGTCCCACACCCGACCCGGGCGCGGTGGAGAAGCGGGGCTCCCGGGGGCCGAGCGCACGTGGGTTTGTTGTGGGTCCGCAGCTCGCGGAGCCCGGGGGAGCAGGGCGGTCCCGGCCCGGACACGCGCGCGCGCGCACACCCCGGCCCGCCCGCGAGACCGCTCAGGCAGGAGGCGCAGGGCACCGGCTCCGAGCGCCCCCCCCGCCCCGCGCCCCCCCTCCCCGCTCCCCTCCCGCCCTCCCGCGCCCCGGGCTCCGCTCCCCCCCGCGCCCCGCGCCCCGCTCCCCCCCGCTCCCCTCCCGCCCTCCCGCGCCCCGGGCTCCGCTCCCCCCCGCCCTCCCGCGCCCCGCTGCCCCCCCGCCCTCCCGCGCCCCGGGCTCCGCTCCCCCCCGCGCCCCGCTGCCCCCCCGCCCTCCCGCGCCCCGGGCTCCGCTCCCCCCCGCGCCCCGCGCCCCGCTCCCCCCCCGCCCTCCCGCGCCCCGGGCTCCGCTCCCCCCCGCCCTCCCGCGCCCCGCGCCCCGCTGCCCCCCCGCCCTCCCGCGCCCCGGGCTCCGCTCCCCCCCGCGCCCCGCTCCCCTCTCCCCTCCCGCCCTCCCGCGCCCCGGGCTCCGCGCCCCCCCCGCGCCCCGCGCCCCGCCGCCCGCCCCCGCCGGCCCGGGCCCCCCGCCGCCCCGCGCACCCCGACTCACCCGCGGCGGCCGCTCCGCCCGCTCCGCGCCCTCGCCCGCCGGCGGCCGCTCCTTTTGTTAGCGCCGGGCAGTGCCCCAGGCGCCCTCGCCAGCCCGGCCCGGCCCCGCGCTCCCCTCCCCCAGGTGCCGCCGACTCCGCGCCCCACGGCCGCAGGGGAGCCGGGCAGCTGCGAGCCGGGCGCCGGGTCCGGCAGGAGGGGCTGCTGGGACGAGGGGGGCCGGGGCTGAGGGTGGCGGGGGGGCCCGCGAGGGAGGGGAAGCGCGGCGGAGGGCGGGGGAAGCGGCGGGCTCCGTTATGCAAATAGTCGGGCCGACGGGTGGGTCCCGGCCACACGGCGCCCAAGCCCCTGGCGTGGCCCTGGGGCGCTGGGAAGCGGGGCTGGGGCCGGGGGTGCCGGGTGAGCGCGGCGCGCGGTGCCAGACCCTGCCCCGCGCTGGGGAGGTCCGCAGGGACGGGGGAGGGGCGAGGCCTGCGCGGGGATCCCGGGCTCGCTGCGCTCGCAGCCCGCAGGTCCCCGACGGGCTTGTGCTAACCGGCGGGAGCTATGAATCCTGCTCTGCTGCCGACCGACCGCGCGACCCGGAGCAAGTCCCTCAGCCTCTCGGAACTATTGTCACGTAGAGTATGAAGCCACGAGATCCCTTTCACGGGGTTTGACAAGCACCTGCCAACCTCGGGCGTGGCACGTCCTAGGTGCTGCCGAGCACCGCAGACACAGAAGGGGAACGTGGGCCCGGAGCTGCCTGCGGGCGGGGGTGAAGGCCGCGGGCGCTTTCCTTTCACCGAGGCTGACCTGGGGCTGCGCGGGGAAGGCCAGAGGAAACCGCAGGCTGAGCAAGCGTCGCCGCTCTATACTTACTAACCACCCCTGCCGCCTCTCCAGTCCCCTAGAAAGAAGGATGTGACTACCAACAGCAGCAGCATCACCCAAGGGGATTCTGGGCACCCACTTGGCGCCAGGCTCCGTGCTGGAGGGAAGGGAGGAGTGGAAGGGAGGCTGGGTCCCCTGGGGACACGATGTACCGTGGGTGAAGCCCGGACACAGAACTCCCCCCCCCTCTCTCCAGATCGAGGTGACCACTCCCCACCACCAGCTTGAGAAAGGGGAGCTCACATCCTCATCTCAACCCCATCACCCTTCTTCCAAATCCTGCTTCCCCCTTTCCCAGATCCCTGCCCCCTCTCGGCTGCTGAGGAGCCTTACTGCTCAGTACAGAGCTCCAGGTGGAGGAGGTGTCAAGCAGGGTGAATTCAAATCTCTATGGCCCACTCGCTGTGCGTTGGTTGGAGTCCCTCAACCTCTGAATCCCTTTGGACCCCTTTCCTCTTCTGTATCATGGAGATACTAATGACAGTGTTGTTCTCACGATTATGTGAAACCACCTCTAGGAAGCATTTAGCCCAGTATCTGGCATATAGAAGGTGCTCATAACAGTATAATGTATGAGTGAGTAAGTGCAAATAGGCAAACTCAGAAGACTGTTTCTGGGAGGATGCCATATTGAAGATTTCAGACTTTATTCTCAGAAAATTGGAAACTCTTAAAAAGATTTTATGCAGGGGCATGGCATGCATCCTTGTGTTTTATGCTGATTTTTCTGACAGCTTACTGGAAAATGGATGGCAGGAGCAGAGACTGCGAGCACAGAGCACAGGGACCAGCTTGCAAGCTGCCATCAGGGGAGACATAATAGGAGCTGAGGCAATGACAGCAGGAATGAACAAAAGACATGCAAATAATACCCGCCATTTGGGGAGTAAAAGCACTTTGCCTTATTATATCGTCTCTCCTTGTTGTAAGATATGCGATGGTGTTAGCCCCATTGTATGCATGAGAAAATTGAAGTCCAAGAAAAATGGAAGAGCTAGACTTTGAGTCCTCTTCCACATCAATGGAAAGCCTTAATCGTTTCCTTCCTCCGTATCACTTTTGTGTCAACACGACTTAAGTACCAAGAACAACTGAGCCCTTCATAGTCTCAGTCAAAAGAACATGCGACTCTTGAGCTGGGAGCTGGTGAGTTTGAGCCCCCACGAGTATAGACTGTAGAGATTACTAAAAATAAATAAATAAACTTAAAAAAAAAAGAAACGAAAAACAAGAAACAGGGGAGAGGCTTTTTTCTAGAAGGTTCTCCAGGGCCCACCCCCACAGTACTCTTTACAAGGAGAATTACAGCCAAATGATGGAAGAAGCTCACTCTGGATTCTTACAGAACCCTGGTGACCAGAAAGGACATGAAAAGCCCAAGAAGTTTCTGGGGCTATGAGGCAGATGGGCAGGCAGGTGGGGAGGTAGCTCTGGGAGATGTCCAGGGTGGGAGCATCTGTGGAGCCATTCCCCTTGGGGGCCACTCCCTCCAGGTTGCAGCTGGGGCCTTCCAACGTGTCAGCGAGAGGCAGGAGGCACGTGGTCCTGTCTGGAAGGCTTCCCCAGGTATTGTCTCTGGGGCTCCTACCTTGACAGACTATTTTTCTTTAAAGTACAGGAACCTGACTTCCCTCTGGACACTATCTCCAGCTCCCTCGCCACCCCCCACCCCATGAACTCAGTCTCTGCTCATGAATAATACTTTAGGTAATGCCTTTCTTGGTCACTGTTTTAGGCAGATGACCAGCTAAAACAACGCCCTACTTTATAACCTTCATTTGCAACAATCCACTCACAGACAGTATTTTCATAGCGCTCTCGAATTGGAGGTGGTGCTATTACACAGTCTTGTAGAGACGAAAGGAAGCACAGGCAGTTGAAAATATCCTCCCAAACCCTTCTTCCTCGTCCCACTCTAGATGTTCACACAGAACCTTCGACGGCCCCCATGTGCTGAAGGTGCTGCACACCTTCAGCACCCATTGTCCAAGATAAGGGTGGGCTCAGGGTGACAGGAACTGCCCTGTGGTCTGTCTGCACCCCCTACCTTGGGTCTCAGTGCCCTCAGCTTCAAGGATAAAGATACCAAACGCAAGCCAAGTCTATGGAACCCAAGTCAGAAAACAGGAATAGAGCAGCACCACCTCTAAAAGAACCACACCAGGGGGCAGAGGCTGGACACTAGAGAGAGGCCTCCTGGGAGGACCACAGCCACAAGGTGGCAGGGAAATGGCTGCCCCAACCGCGCCTGGTACAGCAAGCAGTGACCTTGTGGCCCCAAGACCTCAGAGTATGATCCGGGCATAGTGTGAGCAGGCCATGGTCAGAGAAATGGACGTATGTGTGGGCACAGGTGTCGTTGGACTGCACTTCACCCAAACAACTTCACTGTCCAGCCCTGTCCTAGGAGATATGAGGAGAAACCAAGTCTCAATTCACAAATCATTTCTGTTTTGGTAAAATATCTTTTGGCTCATAAATAGTTAATAATTGCCATGTACTGAACATCTACTATGTGCAAGACAATCTATGTGCGTGTTCTCATTTAATCCTCACTTGGGGAAGGGGGTATCATTCTAGAACCCTGGTGCACCTAAGTCCTCTTATGCTACTCCTCTTGTTCTTGCCTCAAGGCCAATCTTAGCATGAAATTAATGTACGGGAGGCAAAGGGATGGCTACAAATCTCACTGTAAGAACCTTAAAAAGTGAGAGAGGTCTTTCCTGCAGGTTTCTTAAGGAGACAGCATGGTGTCACACCAAACGTCAAGACGCAAGGCTTCCTAGATATCTGCTTACAACGTCCCTTTCTCTGATGTTCTATTCCCGACATCACCTTCTCAGAGTTCTCCACCTGCCTCCTCAGCATCCCTCACCCTCCCGTTGTTTCTCCAGCTCCCTCCCACCTCTCAAGTCCTACCCTCTGGAGGTCTCCCTTAGTTTGAACCAGCCTCTCTCAGTGATTCCAAAAGGTATGAAAAAAAAGAGTGGGAAGCTGCAAAACAATAAGACAATGCACATGAATATAGATCTTTACATTTACAAGTGGCTTGCATAGGCATTACCCCACTCGAGGTCTTTTCGGACTCACAGCAGCCTGTGAGGTGTGGGTATGGCTCCTTATCATCCCCACCCACAGATGACAAAACTGAGACTCAAAGGTAAAGCAAGTTGCCTAACATCCATCACTGGGTATTGAGCCATGCCCTGAAACCAAGGCCTCCTCCATACCACGTGTGGCTCAAGGCTGCAAAAGCCTGAAGGAGCACATCAAGCTGTCAGTAATAGTTCACAGGCTGCTGGGAACTGCTGCCCTGGTGCTCCGGGGCAGGACTCAGAAGCTGTGCCCAGGAGACCACATTCCCCAGCAATGCAAGGAAGTGCAGGGGCAAAAGGACTCAGAAACCAAAGATGCTTGTCATAAATTCTCTCAAAAAGATCTAGGAAATTGGCTTCTCTCGAGGGACTCCTATCAGAACCAAAGTGGAAGCTGCCTCCTGAGTATTTATTACTTGAGGATGACCTTCAGAACCACCCACAGTGATGGTCAGGCTTTGTGCAAGACACTGTGTGGGCCAAGGAAAGGTCTCTGAAACGAACAAATGTTTTGAGGGGAAAAGAATCAGTGTCTGATGCCTGTTGGTGATTTTGCCCAAACCTGCCTCCGTAGGGCCTCTGGTTTTTAAAAGGCTATTTTTAATAGTTGTTTTCTAATTTTACAGATTGAGTTTGCCTTAGGAAATTTAGGAAAGTCAGACCAGTCTAAAGAAGCAAGGGGGAAATACCGTCAGCCCAGCTGCTACAGGTAGAATTAACCTTTGGCCTATTTTCTTCTAGTTATTTGCTATATGTTTTCCTACAATTTTCCGTAGTGGAGATCATAAGATGTTTAATGATACCCAGCTTCTCTCCCCCATGCAGAGGATAGCATAAGCATTTCCTATATGTATGTCATAATAAATTTTTTCATTCACGTCAGCCCTTATTAGATGCCAGGCAGACATTCTCAGGCAAGTTGTTACGGTTTGTTGCACCATTTGTTGGCTGTCGGAGGGACAAGTTAGGGACTCAGAGTAGTTACTGACTCTGGAGTCAGGTTGCCTGGGTTTGAATCCTGATTCTGCTACATCCTAGTTGCGTGGCCTCGGACAGGTTCGTTAACCTCTCTGGCTCCACCTCCTAACATATAAAATGAGGATAGTGGTATCTACCTCACCAAGTGGTTCTAAAGATGAAATGAGTTAATTACATGAAAAGTACTTAGAATAAGAGATGTCACAGTAAGCACTAAGTAGGAGCTATTAGCAATATATGCTGTATGTGGTAGCGTCATAAATTATTCAACTCTTCTCCTGCAGCTGGACATTAAGGCTGCTTTCAATTTTTCCACTATTATAAATAGTCCTATAAACCATTGACTGCATGCATCAGGGAAGAAAAGGCAGATTGAAAGTCTGCTGTGAAAATATTTGAATGCCAAGATAAGGCATTACAAATTAAGAAATTCGGGATAGGGATCCCTGGGTGGCCCAACAGTTTAGCGCCTGCATTCGGCCCAGGGCATGATTCTGGAGTCCTGGGATCGAGTCCCACATCGCATGGGGTCTCCCCCTGCATGGAGCCTGCTTCTCCCTCTGCCTGTGTCTCTGCCTGTCTCTCTCTCTCTCTCTCTCTCTCCTCTCTGTGTGTCTCATGGATAAATAAATAAAATATTAAGAAAGAAAGAAAGAAAGAAAGAAAGAAAGAAAGAAAGAAAGAAAGAAAGAAAGAAAAGAAAAGAAAAGAAAAGAAAAGAAAAGAAAAGAAAAGAAAAGAAAAGAAAAGAAAAGAAAAGAAAAGAAAAGAAAAGAAGGAAATTCGGGATTAACAACCCAGGAGAAAAACTCACCTCGGAAGGAAGCCTCCAGTCAACTCGAAGAGATGACATTTAATTCTATGTATGAACATTTGTTGAGCTCTATGGACCAGGAGGGGTCTAGGCCACACCAGGAAACATGGAGATGAACAGCAGACAAACAAGAGACAGGCCCGACTCTCCAGGACCTTCAGACCTTCAGGCAGTTACAAACATGTCGCAACTGTTAGGTCCAGGAGTAAATTGTCACCGTGACATACTTCTACCTTGTCACCTGTGTGGACAAGGATCACAAAACACCACATTTCAAATGACCAAGACAGCAGAAAGTATGAATTCGGCCAGTCTTTCCTTCACGCCCTCATTGAGAAGGCTTGATCAAGAATGCCTGTTTCTCAGAAGTGTTGTGACACTAGAGATGGCATTCATAAAGCTCTTAATATAGTGTCTGGTACGTGGTAAAGGCTCCAGAAACTAATAGCTGGGGCACCTGGATGGCTCGGTGGTTGAGTGTCTGCCTTTGGCTCAGGGCATGATCCTGGCATGGAGTCCTACATCGGCCTCCTCAAAGGGAGCTTGCTTCTCCCTCGGCCTATGTCTCTGCCTCTCTATGTCTGTGTCTCTCATAAATAAATAAATAAATAAATAAATAAATAAATAAATAAATCTTAAAAACAAAAAAAGTAATAGCTGTTCGTTCCTGAGCACTTGCCAAGTGCCAGGCACTGCGTTAAGTATTCTCCAAACATTCCATCACGGAACACTTACCACAACCCCATTAGGCAGAGACTACCAATTTTATTGCTCATATTTTATAGATGAGGAAACAAATAAGTTAGGGACCTAATCAGGGTCACACAAGGAAAAAGTGGTGAAGCTGGATCCTTAACCAAGGTATTTGGTTAAATTAGGGCAAGCTAATAGCCAGGGCTAATTCTGGTGGTTAAGGCATTCAAAGGATCATGCCATTGCTTACTGTGCTTTGCCTATGTGTATTTTACACGTCTCCCCAAAGAGAGCTGACATTTCATGAGGGAAGCTGCACAGCACAGAGTGCCCCAACCTGTCAGTCAGCTGGCCTGAATTCTCTCTTCAACATTCACGTTCCAGACTGCAGAAACCAGACAAAGCACTTCCTCTTTGCTACTTTGTGAAATGAGGACAGTTGGACTAAATTAGTTGTTTCCCAGCCCAGTGGACCTTTCAAATCACATGCAGAAATCATTTAAAATACAAGTTCTATTCTCCACCCAACATTTCAGGGGTTCCGGGGTTGGACCTTGGGTATCTGTAGCTGTTAACATGGGTCCCCAGGCAGTGTTGATGAACAGTGGGATTGGCAGATGAGTCAACGAGGTTTCACCCAAGGCTCTTTCCAACTTTTCCCAGAGAAGTTCCTCCAACAGGATAAAAAGCCACCAACAATGCCTAAGCATGGCAGCACCCCATGACCAGAAGAGCCCTCTCTCCCAATATCCTGAGTGAGGGACCCTTTGCCAAGGGATTGTGAACTTTGAATGCTTTAGACATGACTGCAGCCTCAGCCACATTCTTGTTGACCATCGTCCCCAATAGTTAATGGGCCTCCAACAGCTGGACGATAACCTTTGGAAAAGGTCATATTTTCCCATCACTGGCATAGCTCCTCAAGGTCAAATGTCTCCCGGAGAGCTGCATCAACTTCCCAGACCTTCGTGTGTAGGGTACAACACAAAACCTTTGGTAGCTTCCCAGGAGAACCCTGAATGTACAGCTGCTGCATTACCCTGTCATGAGTTGGTGCAGGGATTGGTGATTAAATTTAATCTATAACCAGCTCCGCTAAGGTCTAAGTATGTGCACAATCAGATAGGCATTTGAGGAGCACCGACAAGCCTCATACAGGAAGTAGCCCCTGAACAATGCCACATTATCCATTACAGTCTTCCTTCGCTAATATCATAAAACACTCAACTGTCAAGTTCAATTAGCAAGTAGGTGGTCTATAATGAGAATAACAGTCTGTATCTCTCAACCTAAATGGCTCAGAGCACTACAGAGTCATGACCTGAAGGCCTCAGAATAACTCCATCCAGAAAGCAGGGACATCAGGGCAGGGCCACTTAGCCCAAAGATTTTTGTGTTCCTGAGGGAGAAGTGGGAGTGCAGGCGTTTGTGTTAAATATATACCATTGTATTAGAAGGGTTATATCAAGTTGGCCTGGGGTCCTATCAAATGAGCTGTAATTCCAGGGTGCTTGGGATACCATCTATCATATACCTCTTTGGCCAGTTCCTCTGTGAGGCCTTTCTCAAACTCACAGAAAGGATAGAGGGTAGGAAACTCATTTCCTTGCCCTTGCCCTTTACAGATCCAAAGCTCCTAAGTCCACACCAAGAGTGAACTATACAGGAGAGATTTTTATTTGTAGAATCTGAAACTCATCTGATGGTTGGGTTAAGAAGGGGGCACAGTGCACCCACTTCATTTTAATCTATCCCCTTTAAAATGTGTTCCTCAATAAATAAAATCTCTTTTTAAAAAAAAAGGGAGGGGGCACCTGGGTGGCTCAGTGGTTGAGCGTCTGCCTTTGGCTCAGGTCATGATCCCGGGGTCCTGGGATCGAATCTCACACTGGGCTCTCCACAGAGAGCCTGCTTCTCCCTCTGCCTATATCTCTGCCTCTCTCTGTGTGTCTCTCATGAATAAATAAATAAAATATTTTTTAAATAAATAAATTAATTAAAATAAAATAAAATGTATTCCTCACTTAGAGGACTCCCACCCAAGGCGCTTTCCTATACATCTTTCAATTTTACAGATAAATCCACTGAGGCCTAGAAACTCAAATGGCCTGCCATAGATTACCTAGCTAATAAGTGGCAAAGTTTGGACTACAACCTCCATCTTCTGACTCTGTTATAAATGTTAATAAGGGGCTGCAGGGCAGCCCAGAAAGTAGAGAGAGAACCAGAGACTTAAAAAGCAGAAACTGTTGTGGGCTAGCCTCCCATAATGAGACCCTTGAGAGAAATCAGGCCCTGCTCATTATTTTCTGACTTTACAGAGTGGTCAGGGATCATTAGGCTGGGTTTTCAGCCTGTCTCTTCAAAGGGCTAAGAAAAACATAGAAAGTGATAAATGGAGATGGTAGAGAATAGCCAGATGCCTGGTGGAATGTTATTGTTTCTGCTGGAAAGGAGGAAGTCACTCCATCTGAGATAGCTTTGTGTGAGCCTAGACCCCTGATGGTTCATTTCCTTCACCTCAGCGTTTTTGGCACAGAAGATGAGGCAGCGTTATTGCTTCTG
Organism: Vulpes lagopus; assembly: GCF_018345385.1. Classification (NCBI taxonomy): domain Eukaryota; kingdom Metazoa; phylum Chordata; class Mammalia; order Carnivora; family Canidae; genus Vulpes; species Vulpes lagopus. The sequence continues at coordinate 22,681,390 of NC_054840.1, forward strand.
AGATCTGGTGAGCTGGAAGAAATAATAATTCTCAGTTATTGATTACTGAGGTGAAATAGAGCAGGTTAAGATTAGGATCTGGATATTCCAGAATGATCTGAGAGATAAGAATCACTTCCGCAAATTACTGAACTGGCAACTGAACTGTGCCATAGTTAATCCTCGCAGAGACCCTGTACGTGTGCGTCATTAAAGCATTTACAGAGGCACTAACTAAGGCTTAAGGAGTTTGAAAAATTGACCAAAGGCCACAGGTCTTGTAACCAGCAGAGCTGGGGATTGAACCAACCTGTGCATGACTTCAAAGCCATTCTTTAACAACTGTGCTCATCTTCAGTTTTTCCTTGGAGGCAAAGTGATGTGAGATTGGTCTGACTCATCTCCCCATTATCTCTGCCACTGGGCCTTGCTTATGCTTTTTCAGTTCTCTGAACTGCCCTCTTCACCTCACTCTGCCTGCATGGACACAAGCCCTCCTCTAATGTCTAATTCAACCCTGAGCTTCTGCAGGAAGCCTTGGGTCCAAAATCATTTCTTCCTTCTCTAAAGTCTTAGAAACACTTGCAGAATTTCTCAGGACTGTATTTTTTTTTCATTCATTAAATGTATAACTAAATGAGATTTGGGTTTTTATATATTTTCAAATAAATATGCATTAGATATTTTATGGAAATATCTATTTATATAAATAAATCCACAAAATAGGACAAAATTTGCTTTAACAGATTCAGAGATGTGAATTGATTCAGTTCAGAATCTTCTTCTAAGCTTTTCCCCAAATTTGGACCCAGAACCACAGAGGTGTGAAAGTGGGGGTCCCTTCTGGCTTCATCCATGGCCAGGAAACAGACTTACTCCGCTTAGTTGACAGTTTCCTCTCTGATCCTCTCCAAGGTCTTTAATAAAATTCCAGGAAGGCCATGCCTCTGCAGTGTGCCTCTCCAGCAGGCTACTGCCTCAGCTCATTCCCTAAATAACTAATGAGACAGGAGCAAACTGTTTGGTAATGGCACTTCAGCAGGCTTTGGGGTCAAGCAAAATGGAGTATGACCCCTGCATTGCTTTTTACTAGTCGGGTGGCTTCAGGAAAGACCCTTAACCACGCTGAATCTATAAATTGGGAGCACTATAGCATTGGAAAGATCAGAGTCAGGATCAGTAATAATACGATTATGTGCATCAAACGGGTACTCAAAATATGGCAGCTATTATGATTATTAGATGTGACCCCAATCAAATGGAGAGAAACAACTAATTTCCCTAGGGCCAATCCAGAAAAAAACATAAATGTTTTTGGTCTTACCTAAAATGCTTCCTTCTTCTCTTCTAATCCCACTGAAAATTAAACCCTGTCACTGCAATTACCTACTGTTTGTGTCTCTCCAAAATTCACGTGTTGAAAACTTAATGCCCCAGGTGATGGTATTTGGAGGTGGGCCCTTGAGAGGTAATGAGGTCATGAGGTTGAAGCCCTCATGAACAGGATACGTGCCCTTATAAAAGCTGCCTGAGGAAGCTCCCTTGCCCCTTCTACTTTGTGAGGACACAGCAAAAAAGATGACCCATCTATCAACCGGGAGGCTGGCCCTTGCTGACACTGAGCCTGCTGTCGCCTTAGTTGTGGACTTTTCTGTCTCCGGAACTGTGATAAATACATTTCTGTTCTTTATAAGCCACCCAGCCTCTGGTATTTTAGTTATAGCAGCCTGAACAGATTAAGATACCTACTTTATGAGATGGACACATGTCCATGAGAGAATTAGCATTACTTTTTAGTTTCTAAAAGATTGCTGCTCATTGCTCATATCTGACATATTGAAAAAAACAATATGGAGACAACATTCTCATGTTCAACCCTACAATGATAGGCCTTGGACTGAATCAGAGAGCTAGAGGCCACAGGAACTCTTGTGCTAGTAGTTGCTCATCATCATGTGAGAAAAACCTCAGGTATTACTGGAGATTTTACTACATTCATAGAATGTCAAGGATTATCTCATTTTTCTTTTTTCTTTTTTCTAAGATTTTATCTATTTATGCATGAGAAACACAGAGAGAAAGAGAGGCAGAGACACAGGCAGAGGGAGAAGCAGCCTCCATGCAGGGAGCCCGACTTGGGATTCGATCCTGGGTCTCCAAGAACACCCTGGGCTGAAGGCGGTGCTAAAACCCTGAGCCACCCAGGCTGCCCTCTCATTTTTCTCATGAGGAAACAAGCACCAGCGTGGTAGAGAAACCTCTCCTGTGTTGCACAGTGACAGAGCCCCAAGCAAAATCAGATTTCTTTCACCCTTCCAACCATCGGTTTGAAGACATTACTGAGTACTCCTTGCACACTAGCTCTTAGGGGTGCCAGGCAGCAGGGGCCAGGACTCCAGCCCTGTATGAGCTCACAGGATGAAGAAAAAAGAGTCACGGCCATAAGGGAACAGCTCAAGACTTTTATGATCGAGAGCTAAGTGGAGCACCCAGGCCTAAGCAAACTCCATGGTGCAGGAAGCATATTTGTTTTGTTCACTGTTCCATCCCTAGTCCCTAGAATAGTTCAACTGAGGCAGCACATATAATTGTTAATGCAGTTAATGGACTCTGGAGCCGCGGGAGCTGGAGTTGATTCCCACATCACCCAAGGAATAGCTGAGCAATCTTGGGTGAGTGACTTAATCTCTCTGAGCCTCAACTTTCCCAAAGTAAAGCATTGATAGTACTATAAAGATGAAATGCAATAATCTACATAAAGTACTTTTAAAAGTGCCAGGACAGGTGGAGCGCCTGGGTGGCTCAGCTGGTTAAGCATCTTGGATGCTTCAGCTTGGATCCTGATCCCAGGGTCCTGGGCCCGAGCCCCATGTTGGACTCCCTGCTGAGCTTCTCCTTCTCTCTCTGCCCATCCCCTACCCTACCACACCCCCATGCTTGCGCTCAATCTTTCTCTCTCAAATAAATAAATAAATAATTTAAAAATATATATAAATAAATAAGTGCCAGCAAAGGGTAAATATTCAAAGGATATTAACTATAATTATTATTCTAAGCAATCACATTATTAGGGAAGATCTATATATAAGCATACTTGTGATATCAAGTGATACTTGATGAATAAATGAATGAATGATGGGATGAAGTGAATGAATGCAATTGGAGTCAGAGAAGGAAGGAATTTTTGCAGACTGAAGTGCTTGGGGAAGGTGTCCTAGCAGAAGCCTGACCTGAGCCAGGCATTTAAGAAAGTGTAGGATCTGGGCAGGATGAAACAGAAAGAGAAGAAAAACTCTTACATTTCCAGAAGATCTCTTAGGCAAAGACTTAACATCTAAAGATGTTTACTAAAGTGTTAATTTTTTTTCTATAAAGTTTGGAAACAGCCTAAATAGGCACAGAGAAAAATAAAATTTGATAAGCCTATAAAATAAATTACTTTTAATCCATTAAAATATTTTCAAATAGTGAATAACAAATATGTTCAGATTATAAAACAAAAAAAAAACCCACCACACACTATACACAGTATAATCTCAACTAAATAAAAATATACATTTGCATATAAAAGGAAAGACAGATAATTATCAAAATGTTAGAAGAGAGGAATATGGATAATTTTGTTAAATCTTTCCTAGCTTTTCAAACTGCCTACAATAAGCAGGTATTATTTTAGTAATTGTGTTTAGTTTTAGTTGTGGTAAAATACAAAATTTGCCATTTTAACCATTTTTATGTGTCCAGTTCAATTAATAATATTTTTGAAGACTTGTATTTTTCCCAGGTGAACAAGAGTCCCAGGCCCAGGGCCATGTTCACACTGCCATCACGTCAGAGTGGCCTCCCCAGATGCCAAGGGAAAAACATGGCCAGCGCTCGTGCCCCAACACCCCAACGGACCCCTTTGCCCTGGAAAACAACATTATGATTCTGGAACATGTAACTGCCTGCTGAGAGTTGGCACTTTGGGTCTCCTGTGTGGGGAATTATTCCTCCCTAAAGTCAGGGTGTTCACAGGCTGGTCATGTCTGGACAACAAGCGGCCTCCCTCATCCCCAGGCCTCTTCATTTTGTCTCTGATACTGCTCCACACGAATGCAACTTTCAGCCATTTCCTCCAACGCTCCCAAATGGGGTGGGGGGAGGTTCCCCTCAGGCTCCAGAATCCCCAAAAGTTCCTTTGTGTCTCCTGGAAAGTATACAAGGTGGAGATATGGAGCCTCTTCGCCTACTTCTCAAGGGTTGGCCTCATGCTGCAGCTTGCATAATGAATCACCACCTGAGTTAGAATACCTTGGGAAATAGAAGCCTGGCCAGAGGGAAGAGCTTCCTGGCCTCAGGCCTGTGTGTCGGCGACGTGCCCACGTCCAACGGGAAAATGCTTGTCTTGAAATTGCTCCTCGGTTTCCCTATAATGCCACCACCTTTTACATCCATTCTCTTCCTCTGCTGTTTTCATGAGTCTAATTCATTTATTCAACAATCATTATTCACCTCTTTCATACACCAGGGACTATGTTAGGCATGAGATACTGCTAACAAAGGTAATGGCGATAATCTTATAAACTGCCAAGCACTGTGCTTAAAGTCTTTACCTGCATGATCCCGTTTAACCCTGATAACAACTCCACAAGGAAGGGACTGTTCCCCCATTTTACAGATTACAGAGCTGAGGCTCAAGAAGAATAAGACACTTGCACAGAAGAACTTCTGGGTAAAGGTGGTAAAATAACTGTAGATGAGAACATCTCTCTCTCCCAACAGTTAACACAATGAACAACAAAAGTCAAAACAGCAAAATAGCAAAAGAAATTATCAGTAATAAGCACCTGCCAGACCATGCTCTCCCACAGATAACGGCTGTATGCTCCGGATAAACTATGAATAACAACAACCTGAAGGCATAAGAGAATGAACAGCCTGCAAACAGGCTGAAATCAGCACCACATGCAGCAGCTAAAACTTGAGTTTTAAAAAGTCCACACTCTTTCTGGCCTAAGAAACCAGAGGCCAGAATATGCTGGAAAGCAAGGAGAAAGGAGGAAATATGGGAAAGGAATGATCCAAAGACACAGAGCCCCAAAGTCTGTGTGTAAACTCTGACCAGGCTGCTGTGAGATCCCAAACCTCTCAAGCACAAAGCAGACTGAAAGTAACCATGCCAAGGGGAGAGGAACTGGGTTGAGCTGCTTCCCCAAAGGGCAGCTTTGCAGTTTGGATCCACCTGAGTTTATTTGCTTCCTAAACCAAAGCATCAATTCTCTCAGAGAACTACAATAGGGCCTAGACTCTCCATAACATCAAATTCATAATGTCTAAGATATAATTCAAAATGAGTCAACATACAAAGAACCAGGGAATATAATTCAAGCTGAAAGGAAAAGACCACCAACTGACACCAACCCCAATATGATCCAGATGTTGCAATTAGATAAGGAGTGTCAAGCAGCTATTACCATTATGCTCAGTGAAATCAAGGAAAATATATCTTTTTTTTTTTTTTTAAGAGAGACAGTGTGTGTTTGTGCAAGCAGGGTATGAGGAAAGGGCAGAGGGAGAGGGAAGGAAAGAGACAATCTTAAGCAGGCTCCATGCTCAACACAGAGATCCATAGGGCCAGGAGGCAGCGTGGAAGGGGAGGGTGGGCTCTATCTCATAATCTTGAGATCACGACCTAATCCAAAATCAAGAGTCAGACACTTAACTGACTGAGCCACCCAGGCGCTGCACTCCCAGGAGAATACACTTAATGAATGAAAGGCAGGAAATCACAGATGAGAATTAGAAACTATATTTTAAAAGAACCAATGGAAATGCTAGAACTGAACAATACAATGTTTGAAATTTAAAATTTCTGGATAAACTTTACAAAAAGTCAAAGAACTTGAAGTTAGCTCGATAGAAATGTTCTAAGCTGAAGAACAGAAAGAAAAAAACATTGAAAAATATGAACAGACCCTCAGGGACCTGTAGAATAATGTAAAAATGTCTACATATGTGTAATTTTAATTCTAAAAGTGGAAGAAAGAGAGAATGAGGGCAAAAAATACATATTTGAGGAAATAATGGTTTCCATTTTTCCCAATTTGTAGAAAGACATACATTTATAGATTCAGTGAACCCCAAACAGCATTAAGTGTAAATAAAGACACACAGAGGAGTATCCTAGTCCAATTGCTGGAGAAACTAAAGTTTTTGAAAGCAGCCAGAGCAAGGGGGAAAGATACATCCCATAGTGGAAGAATCATGTGAGCCCCTGTTGAATTCATGTTATAAATACTGGAGACCAGAAAGACAGTGGAGCATCGAGGGGAAAGAGAAAAGCAGCCCGTAGCAACCAAGAATTCTATATTCATTGAAAATATCCTTCCAAAACAGAGGCAAAATAAAGGCATTTTTATTTTCTTATTTTTTTTAAAGATTTTATTTATTCATGAGAGACACACAGAGAGAGAGAGGCAGAGACACAGACAGAGGGAGAAGCAGGCTCCATGCAGGGAGCCTGATGTGGGACTCAATCCCGGGTCCCCAGGATCACACCCTAGGCCTAAGGCAGCGCCAAACCACTGAGCCACCTGGGCTGCCCAAAATAAAGGCATTTAAAAAAAAAAAAAATCCACCAGCAACAACAAGGAAAGAGGTTCACGTTGATCCCCGGATGTTGAAAAGAAAGAACAAAGGAAGGAGTTTGGAGGTGGTGCCTCATGCATCGCGATCTCTTACTTCCCTCCCAAGAAGCAGTATGGAGGGAAACAGGTGAGAGGGCAAAATCCTGATAACGTTTAGGCACTGGCGCACCCCTGTATCCATCGGGAGAGAATAGGACTGAGCAAATGAAAAGTCAGCTTGGAGAAACATGGCAAGAAAACACTTGGGAGCAGAAGCCCCTGTATTCCACTGCAGGACCATGAGGGAGTGAGGACAGGTGCCCCGGGCTCGACAGTTCCCAGATCATGGTGCTAGGTTGGAGGCATGCCCACAGGAGTGGTAGACACAGCCAGAGGGCTGGCATGCATCCTGCAACTGGACATTCTAATGGGTCTCAGAACAGCACAGGTCCCCGGCCCTGCAGCAGGGCCACATGCAGCCCCGTCCACTCCCCAGGTCCTGCAACTACAGAAAAGTAGATGCAGCAGGCAACTCGCTGCAGCCCTCAAGCCAGAGCTCTGATGGCAAAGCAACTGAGTTTTAAATAACAGAGGAAGAGTTTTAAGAACTCACCCATATTTTTATATCGAACCAAATAATCCATGTTAGTTCTCAGGCTAAATAAAAAAGAAACAGGACAGAAACTGAAAATATTCCATATAGAGAAAAAAAAATCAATCCAGTCTGCAAGAAAACCTAGCCAAAACCAAGCAACAGAATACTCTGTGGATTCATCACTCTTCAGACATACATATTCTTTTTTTTTTTAAGATTTTATTTATTTATTCATGAGAGACACAGAGAGAGGCAGAGACATAAGTAGAGGGAGAAGCAGGCTCCCTGCAGGGAGCTCGATGTGATACTCGATCCCAGGACCCAGGGATCATGACCTGAGCCCAAGGTAGATGCTCAACCGCTGAGCCACCTGGGTGCCCCCAGACGTACATATTCTAATAAAGAATATGATTTTATTTTCTTTAAGGTTTTATTTATTTATTTATTTATTTATTTATTTATTTATTTATGAGAGAAAGAGGGAGGGAGCACATGCACGCACATGCACATGGGCCAGGGAAGAGGCAGAGAGGGAGAGAGAATCTCGAACCGATTCTCTGTTGAGCATTAAGCCAAACTCAGGACTCCAGCCCAGGACCTGAGCCAAAACCAAGAGTCAGAGGCTTAACAGACTGAGCCACCCACGTGCCCCAAGAATATGACTATAACAAAATCAGAGCACAAAGACAAAAGGATTAAGTAACAGTGGGAGATTAAAAAAGAGATTATAGTGCTACAGAGGTAAAGTGTATAGCCAAATCTGCATTCGGCTCTAACAAATATTAATAATAATAATAATAATAAACATATAGCAGAAGAGATACAGCAGGATAGCAAATTATTTTAGTAGACAGAAGACTTGAGATAATCATAGTGAATACTGAGGGAAAGGACATGAAATTTGAAGCAATTAAAGAATAGGTGACAAAGACAATCTAACATAAAAATTACTGATGTTCCAGAGGTGAAGATTTACAATAATTAAGGGAAGAAACTGTAATATAGGAAAGTGTGATGGAGAGAAATTTCTCCAAAGTGTAAGAATTTAGGTTTTTAATCAAAAAGATATACCGTGGGGACAGCTGGGTGGCTCAGCAGTTGAGCGTCTGCCTTTGGCTCAGGGCATGATCCTAGAGTCCGGGAATCAAGTCCCGCATCTGGCTCCTTGCATGGAGCCTGCTTCTCCCTTTGCCTGCATCTCTGCCTCTCTCTCTCTGTGTCTCTCATGAATACATAAGTAAAATTTTAAAAAAGATATACTGTGTTCCAATAACTTGGAAAAAAAGAGATTTTTTAGATATATGCTTGTTAAGTTGAAGGATTTTAAAAAAAGAATTATTTAGATATCCAGGAAAAAAATCCAATCACCTAGAAGGGTGAAATTTCAGATTTTCCACGACAGTGTTCAATGGAAGAGGACAGTGGAATAACATCTGCAAACTTCCAAGGGAAAGAAGTATCCCCAAAATATTACATCCCATTGAAGTGTCATTCAACTATAAACGCAAAAGGCACACATTCTCAAACATGCAAGAACTCAAGGAAAGAAGCATGCATGCTTGAGCCCTTCTTGGAAACACAAGCTTTACCTAATCAAGAGTTGAATAAGCATTAAACAACTTGGGGCGGGGGGTGGGTGGCAAAAACCCTGGTGGTGAGCAAGAAATCCATTTTTTAAAGATTTTGTTTATTTATTCATGAGAGACACACACAGAGAGAGGTAGAGACACAGGCAGAGGGAGAAGCAGGCTCCATGCAGGGAGCCCGACGTGGGACTCGATCCCAGGACCCCGGGATCATGACCTGCACTAAAGGCAGATGCTCAACCACTGAGCCATCCAGGTGCCCCATGAAATCCATTTAGATATAAAAGCGAAGTTAAATAACAGAGAAGTGATAGAACAGAATTGAATGGAACAGAATGGTCATAACCTTTACAAAGAAATAATACGGACAAGCAAGACCTAGTAGGAGGGGAAAAAGAGGCAGGAAGAAGTGCTATGCTGCTGGTCTCATATCTTCTAGGAAGCCATCAGTTGGTGGTATCTAAAATTAAAATATGACAGTTTTGAAAGCATAAAAACTCCAGCTTCTAATGGTTTTTATCATCCTCTTTTCCCCCTAATCTGAGCACAGGAGCCAGATAGCAAGTAAAAATAGCAAACATTTATTGATGTTCACCATATGCTTATTGCCCTAAACTCTTTAGAGATTAATTTATTTAATCCTGTCCATAGGGTTAAGTCTATTACTAGCCTCATCTTACATAAGAGGAAATAGGACACAGAGAAGTTAACTAACCACCCAAAGCTAACAAGTCATGGAATCAGAATTTAAACCCTGATAGACTGGCTCCCCAGCCCATGTACTTACTGCCCAGTGAGCATGTGAGGTGGCCAGGCCAAGATATTCAGCTTCTATTTCTCTAAATAAACTGAGTGTATGCAAGCAGAGCACCTGTGTGGGTCAGTGCGCAGCTTGCTGGGCCCAGGAGAGGGTTCTGCTCTATGAGGGGTTTAAAGGAACTCCCTGTACCCCAGTATTCCTTGTGGCAAAGAATCACTTATCTGAATTTCATCAATCCCTTGAATTTCTTTTTTTTTCTTTAAGATTTTATTTATTTATTCATGAGAGAGACACAGAGAGAGAGAGAGAGAGAGACAGGCAGAGGGAGAAGCAGGCTCCATACGGGAAGCCCAACGTGGGACTCGATCCCCGGTCTCCAGGATCAGGCCCTGGGCTGAAGGCGGCGCTAAACCACTGAGCCACCTGGGCTGCCCCAATACCTTGAATTTCACTAGTCTGTTGTTGTTTGTTGTATTTTTCCTCTTCAAAACAACAGAATATGGACTATCATCCAATGGTTATCATTTTTTGTTTGTTGATGTATCATCCTAACATCCTGATCCACTTGGAAATATCTATAACCATGCTTACAAATAATAATTTTATTTCCGAATGGTGAGATCTGGGGGTCATCTTTGCTTTCTCACTTGTGCTTTTCTGTATAACCTATATCACTTTGGTAAAAACAAAGATTTTTCGAGAAAAAAAATGAGAAACTTGTTTCAGTTCACATAGCTTGAAGCTGCGATATGAACTCAAGTCTCATAGACTTTAAGAACCATGCACTTGGAGTTGGATGGCTCTGTAGGTTAAGTGTCTGCCTTCGGCTCAGGTCATGATCCTGGGGTCCCAGATCCAGCCCCATGTGGACTCCCTACTCAGCAGGGAGCCCGCTTCTCTCTCTCCTTGCTTGTGATCTCTTGTGCACATGCTCTCTCTCAAATAAATAAATAAATAAAATCTTAAAAAAAAAAAAAAAAGATGCACATACCCACTTTACTCTCTTACCTCCTATACCCTGGGTATAATGAACTCCAAGTCTTAATGTGAGTAATAGCTGCATATGCTAGAAATTATGGTGCCTTTAAAGTGCCAACATCATATCCAGCAAATATAAGTAGGAAATAAGTATTTGTGATTAAAAAAACAGTATTATTATTCACTGATACTACAGTATATTATTAGAAATGTTACCATAGAACTAAGTATATGATGGCATGGGAACATAGAGGAGAAAATCCTGCTAATTCAAACAAACAGTCAAAGAAGGCTTCCTGGAAGAGGGGAGAGAAGTTGACTTTTTAAAGAATAAAGTTTAGCCAGGTAAGAGGCAAGAAGAGTAGGGCATTCCAGGCAAAAGAAAGCATGATGGATTAAAATAACTAGATTGAATGCCATATGGAAATGCGGCTGGGGAAGAGGGGGGAAAGGTAAGTCATTGTTAGATCTGAGATTACCTCCTGTGCCATGCTGTGCTATACATGGAATTGGCTCTTTAAAGTCAATGGGAACCCACTGAAGGGTTCGTTTGAAGCACCGAGTGTCCCGGGAACGTAGTCCTTTTGAGAGCCCACTGGCTGCTATGTGGAGAACTGGTTGGAAGGAATGACTCTGGAGATGGCCTACCCGTTCTGGTTATTGTCATAGTCCTCCCAAGAACTGATGGGCCCTAAGACAAAGAGAGTCTCAGTGGAGAGCTGACTAGTATTGTGGTTCTCAAAGTGTGCTCCACAGACCCCGAGGGGTCCCTGAAGTTCTTTCAGGTAGGCTGCAAGGTCAAAATTATTTTTGCAATAATATTAAGGCGGATAGAACTGCTGGTGCCTTAGCTCAATTAAGAAGCCACTAAAGTCCATTAATAGTCTTACATTCTTCACCTCCATCCATTCATTAAAAAAAAAAAAAAATCAATTCCTTTTCAAAACGTCCTTGATAAAGGAATAAAGAGGATTAATTTCATTGAAACTTGGCCTTGAAAACACCTCTTTTTAATGCTCTGTATGAAAGATACATAAAGCATTTTACTCACAGAGAGAAGTACAATTGTTGTCTCAAAGAAAAATACATTTGCAATGAGTTATGAGCTGCACTGACCACTTTTTTCGCAGAACACCATCTTTACCTTAAAAAAAAGGACTGATTAAGGTTATTCACATCTGAATATTTAGGAGACATTTTCTTAAAAATGAACAAACTGAATCTGCCACTTGAAGGAAAACAACTTTTTCTTATTTTTGTTGTGGTATTTGTTACGAGTTATATCTGTTACCAGTAATGAAATTTGAGTTTTCAGGCAAAAATTAGAATTTGAGGGGTGCCTGGCTGGCTTAGTTGATAAAACATGTGACTCTTGATCTCAGGGTTGTGAGTTCAAGCCCCATATTAGGTGTAGAGATTCTTTAAAAAATAAAATCTTTATTTTTTTTAAGATTTTATTTTATTTATTCAGAGAGGCACAGAGAGAGAGAGGGGCAGAAGGAGAAGTAGGCTGCATGCAGGGAGCCCAATGTGGGACTCAATCCTGGGTCTCCAGGATCACACCCTGGGCTGAAGGTGGCGTTAAACCGCTGGGCCACCGGGGCTGCCCTAAAAATAAAATCTTTAAAAGAATTAGAATTTTGGGGGATGCCTGGTTACAGTTGATTAAAACATCTTACTATTGGCTTCGACTCAGGTCATGATCTCAGGGTCATGAGATCAAGCCCCACATTGGGCTCTGAGCTCAGCATGGAGTCTACTTGAGAATCTCTCCCCCGCCCTCTGCCCCTTTCCTCTGCATTCACACACACACTCTCTCTCTAAAAATAGATGAATATTTTAAAAATTAAAAAAAATAGAATTTTGGAAAATTTGCCCACCACTGTACTTACTGATTTTTTTTTGTAGGTCTACACCCAATGTGGGGCTCAAACTCATGATACCAAAATCAAGAGTCACATGCTCTACCAACTGAGCCAGCCAGGTGCCCCTATATTTATCAGTTCTTACAGATTTCTCAGATGAGGTCATAGCTATGGGTTGAATCATGTCCCCAGAAAAGACATGTTGAAGTCTTGATGCCTGGTGTCTGTAAATATAACCTTACTTGAAAATAGGCTCTTTGTAAATGTAATCAACTTGAAAGAGATCATGCTGGATTAGATTGGGCCCCAACTCTAATCACTGGTGTTCTTATAAGTAAAAAGAGTTTTATATACATAAACACAACCACACACAGGGAATGGTGTCATGTAAAGATGGCATTGACACTGAGGTCAAGTCAAGTCAAGAAATGTCGAGGATTGCTGGCAACTACCAAAAGCTGGGAGATGGGCATGAAAGAGAATCCCCCTCAGTGCCCTAAGAAAAAAACCAACTCTGCCAAAACCTTAACTTCAGACTTCGAGCCTCCAGAGAGATGAGAGAATAAGTTTCTGTATAAGATATATCACCTTGGTAAAAACAAAGATTTTAAGCTGTGCTGTGGGTGGTGCTTTGTTAGAACAGCCCTAGGAAACTAATACAGTGATAATAACCCCACATGTAGCTACTTGATACTGTAAAGGAAAGTGTGTCAGCATTTGAAAGATATGCAGTGAACCAGTATTTCCAAAAGCCCAATGTATGTCCTAAAATCATGCATGAAAGAGAGCCATTCGAAGCGTGAAGTAGACTGATACATCGCAATATATCAGAATACAAAGAATTCAGTGTCAGGTTTCAGAATTCATGTTGCAGCTAACCTTTAAGAAACTATCACTTGTGCTTTGATGTAGCATCAAAGGAAACCATCTACAATTAGTTGGAAAGGCTGCTGAAACCTCCCTCCTTCTTCCAACTACTTACCAGTCTAAGGCTGGATTTTCCTAATATAGTTCAACCAAAATAATATATTGCAGCTGATTGAGTGCAGAAACAGATATGATAATTACCTGTCTTCCAGTAAGCTAGTCATTAGATTCGCAAAAAGATGTAAAACGATGCAACTCTTCTCTCTCTCTCTCTCTCTCTCTCTCTCTTTTTTTTTTTTACTTTGGAAATGGAATAATTTTCACAAAATATTGTATTCATACTAATATGTGATGGGTCTGTTATTATTTTAAATATTTCAAAAATCTCTTAATTTCAAATTGAATAGATATCGTTAAATATAGCTCATATAGATAGAAGCTTTGAGGGATCCACGATGAGTTTTAAGAGTCTCAAAGAATCCAGAGACCCCCAAACTTTATTAGTTTACAAGGAAAAAACAGCAGGATTTAGCAAATGTTTGGGGGAGATGAAGTGAGCAGTCTTGGTCCAGTTCCAGAACTATCCTCCTGATGGGGATTATGTCAAGAATAGGCTTTAAAGGAGAGAAGGTGTTTCAGTCGGGCAAATGTTGAGTGTAGGTTGTCTAAGGAATGCCACCAGAATGCTACTGTGAAGGGAGAGAATTGTCCTAAGAAGAGGACTCTAGGGTTACACCTACATGAAGGCAGAGCAGGAGCGCAGGCTAGAGACCAGTCTGACTCAGAAAAAGGGTATGGGGGAGGTGGGGAGAGAAACTTTGCAGGGAAGGATGTCACAGAAGCCAAGCAAGGTAGAATTTTCAAGAAGGGAAGGGGTCAGTAGCAGCAAAAGCTCTAAAGGAATTCAGCAGCGTCATTCCTGATGAGCTGAGAACAGTTCTAGAGAAATAAGGGAAGTCAAGGAAGCAGCTGGGACGGTCTGCTCATAAGTGACAAGCCAGAAATCAGCCAAAAGTAAAAAGAGCCATAGCTTATGGTGAGTGAGGAGAAGGCCAGAGGACATGTAGCAATTCAAAGTTCAGAAAAGGGAAGCATTGACAGTAGTACAAGATTCCCCAGGAAGTCCAGAGGATGGGACTTTCTAGGAGACAGTGGGGTGGAGCAGGCAAGCCCAGGAGGGCTTCTGAACCAGACTATCTGATTCAGGTCTTACAGGCGAGGGCCTGGATGTCTGTGACCTCCCAAGAGGCGTGCCTGGAAACTCTGACTCCTTCCAGTCCCCAGTGGGATAGTATTTGGGGATGGGCCTTTAGGGGAGAATTAGATGGTGAGTGAGAGCGAAACCTTCTTGAATGGGACTAGTGGCTTTTCAAGAAGAGACCAGGGAGTTGGCTTCTCTCTCTCTTTCCCTATCACTCCCGCCACCAGGTGAAGATACAATGAAAAGACCAGCTGTCTGCAAACCAAGAAACAGGTTCTCACCAGACACCGAATCTTCCAGTACGCTGCTCCTGGCCTTCTTAGCCTCAGGTTGGCAAGAAATAGACATTTGTTTATGTAAGCCACCCAGTCTATGGCATTTTGTTCTAGCAGGAGGGGCTGAGCCACTAGATAAGAGATCAACAAGCTGCTTAACTTCTCTGTGCCTTAATTTCCTCTACCAGAAATATAGAAAGCAATAGTATATACCTCAAAGAGCTGTTTACAAAGCAGCATGAGTTAACACACATCAAGAGTTTAAAATTCGGGGTGCCTGGGTGGCTCAGCGGTTAAGCACCTGCCTTTGGCTCAGGTCGTGATCCCGGGGTCCTGGGATCTAGTCTCACATCAGGCTCCCTGTGTGGAGCCTGCTTCTCCCTCTGCCTCTGTTTCTCATGAATAAATAAACAAAATCTTAAAAAAAAAAAAAAGTTTAAAATCCTGCTTACCAAATGGAATTTACTTAACCAATCACTGCTACTGGTGAGACAGAGGGGGTGAGGCAATGACCATGTCCGTGGTCCGTCAAAGTCCATAGGTTGGAGGGTGGGAGCAGAGATGGCTCCTGCCCCATAACTCTCCTCATTTCTGGAGTACTTAGGAGGCAGCAGATGGTCTAGTCCGAGTGTAAGGAGGGCGGCAGAGTTCTGAAATATGATTCAAAGGGACATAAACACAAAATTGCTTTCTTTTTCAATTACTGTCTTCAACCACAGTCTTTCAAATCCTCCTTTCCGGTTTCTTAAAAGGTAGTTTAAAACTTCAACCTCACCAGGGCTCCTGGGTGGCTCAGTGGCTGAGCAGCTGCCTTCGGTTCAGGTCATGATCCCGAGGTCCAGGGATCGAGTCCCGTGTCAGGCTCCCTGCATGGAGCCTGCTTCTCCCTCTGCCTTTGTCTCTGCCTCACTCCCTCTCACTCTCTCTGTGTGTGTGTGTGTCTCTCATGAACAAATAAATAAATAAAATCTTAAAAAAAATACTTGAAACTTGCCTGTATAGACTGGAGCTGGGATTGCGACGATGGGCAGCACTTCCAATGAGGGGCGTCCAGGAGGGAGGAAAGGGAATGTCATTCTCCCCATCCCACCCTTGTCTTGATCCTCTCCAGCGGTAGCTGCGTCTCTGGCTAACACTGGCCGGCCTACTTGTCCTTTTCGGCCTATGTCCAAGTGCTGAGTCAGCCACAGGCTCATGTGGGAACTTCTGAGGGACCCCAGCTCGGAGCTTGTTCGACTTCTCCACGCCTCCAGCCTGCCCCTCTGCTGGGTGACCTGGCCCTACACTCAGCCCTCCAAGGCCAGGTGTCAGCAAGGTGCATCCCCTTGACCATCACCATCAGGAGCAGGATACTCTGCTGTTTGCCTGTGACAATCCCCCGAGGTCCCCACTGCCCTCCCTCCTCCGCAGGCATGGGCAAGTGTCTAGGGGATGGTGGTGATCGCTGGGGGGGGGGGTGGAGCTGGCTCTGTAGGGAGGTGGCTATACCCACACTGGTGGCTCTCTTTACAAGGGGAGATTCTACTGCCTGTTGTTCTCAGTTCTGGGCCCTGGGGCCTGAAGCAGCAGGGAAGCCCCCTCAGCCTGGTGGGAAGTAGGGGAGGTGCTGGCTCAGCTGGGAGCTACGCTAGATGAGCCTAGGGAGGCCCACCGGGCCAGACCTCCAAGCACTGCTGATTCAAGTGATCCTGGTGCTGAGGTGGATGGAGAGCCTTTGAAGAGTTTCATGCAAGGAACTAGCATGATCAGATATAGGGTTCAGAGCAATCAATCTGGTGGGAGGTCAGGAATTAGGAGCCCACACAAGGAATCCGGGGAGAAATGGCAAGAGTGTGTCCTCAGAGTGATGGTGAAAGGAATTGCACTCATGGAGTAAAGATGTGGGAGGGACAGGCCTTGGGGGCTCAGGGCACTGAGGCCATGTCTGTGTACCATTGCTATGCTCTGCCCACCAGTTGGAACACCCCTTCCTCAGAGAAGGGCACCAAAGCCAATGGTGGACTCACCTGGTCATGAACCTTCCTCTGTCTGTGTCTGCAGCTGGGCCTACCCCCATCCTCTGACGCATCATCACAGCTTGGGTTTTCTAGTAGACACCGTAACGGAGTTGGCGGGTGCATTGTGTTTCTTAGGAATCAACACCTATAAGACAGTGCATCTCCATGACAGCCCCCCTCACTGCCCTCTGGCTTTGGGGCTTCAGGGCTTTGGGTCAGGCTGCCACCTTCCAGCTGGCCTTTCCCACCTCTGCAGAATCTGACAGCCCAGGAAGTTTGCCAGCAAGGCTTTGCAGAAGGAAGCAAGAAGGACTCTAAGTTCTGGAAAGGCTCTTTACCTGTACCTGTAGCCCCAGGCACCCGTAGTTAGGAAGGCAAACTTACTTCTATAGAAATGGATTGGCAGTTCCTTGGTAAGAGGTATTTTAGGGATTTTTCTGCTGTGCTAAATCGTATCTGACCCCCACCCTCACCTAAGATAATCTAAAACCAGGAGTGCTGAGCATCAGGAAGATGGCAGCTTCTGGAGCCTTGGACATGCCCTTGCTCATGTGGATTTGGGACTTGAACTGACCAGGTGTGCCCTTGCCCAGGAAACTGCATTAAACTAGAGACAGGGTCTGAGGAGCAATTTGTATGATTACCTGCAAGTCACTTTGAGGGTCATTTTAAGAATCCAGAGGCTGGCATGTTGCCGGGTGCCAGGCAGGAGCCCCAGGATGTTTGTGGGAGGGAACTTCTTCACGAATGTGTCTACCGTGAAGTGTATTTGGGATGGACACAGCTCTCAGTCAACTGTTCTGCTGCCCTCACTCATTAAATTCCTGTTAAAGGGGAAAGCAGATTCTATTTTCAGGAAGATGGATAGAAGACCAATTGGTAACTGAGAGAGGACGGGGGAAGAACAGAGGCGTTTCCAGAAAGATAGCTTCTGATCTCACTTTATGACAGAAAGGCTTACGTAGAAGCTCTGGGGCTCTTGTTTCTTGTTGATAACCCTGAGCTAGTGACTTATCATTTATAAGTGTGCAAAAGGAGCACGTTCTTTTCTTTTAAGATTTTATTTATTCATTCATGAGAGACCCAGAGAGAGAGCCTGAGACATAGGCAGGGGGAGAAGCAGGCTTCCTGTGGGGAGTCAGATAGGGGACTCGATCCCAAGACCTCAGGATCATGCCCTGAGCCAAAGGGAGACACTCAACCCACTGAGCCACCCGAGCACGTTCTTAATACCTAAATTACAAAGTGTGGTAAGGATCGAGGTGATAGGTGAAGTGCCTGGACAGCCTGACCCTCGAGGTGAGGTGGCTCTAGTTGTTCATCAGAACAGAGGTTGGTGTTTCTCCACAGAGGAGGAAAGGCAGGGGAGGAGGGGCAAGGAGTCTAGAACAGAGAGGTCCTTTCCTCAGGCACAAAAGAAAGGCACGTGGTTACCAGTCACTTATTCAGTCATTCCTTCACGACAGTTACTAAGTGCCAACAGATTCCAGGTGCTTGGGATTCATTTGTGAACAAGACAGGCAAAGATTCTAGTCCTCCTGAAGCTTACATTCCTGCAGAGAAGGCAGACCATAAATAAATTTAAAAAAAAAAAAAGAGTATATAAAGAGCTGATGAATGCTCTAGAAGAAAAAGAATCAAGCATGATGGGAAATCAGGACTGAGGAGTAGAGGGAGGGAAGCAGGTTGTGAAGGTAAATACAATGGGCAAGGTAGGCGGGATGCTGGAGGAAGTGGGCCAGAGGGAAACCTTCGAAGGCCAGGACCCCTGGAGGTCCTGGGGATAGAGCCTTCCAGAGCAGGGCCGGGGAGCAAGGGGCAGAGAGCACGGAGGGGCCACTTTGAAGGATGAGACGCAGAGCTCACTGGCTTTGCAGCTGCTCTCAGGACTTGGCTGTTGCTCCAAGTGAAACGGGAGCCTTTGCAGGGTTTTGAACAGAAGAGTGACAGTATCTAACTTTAGAGGGGTTATACCGGCTGTGGTGGGAGAGCCATAGAGGAATTTCTACAACAACAGTTCTATAGGGTTGATGTAAAGGAATCGGTTTCCAGATAGATTACGTAGTTTATGTAGGACAAGTCCCAGCAGGTGGTGGCTGAGACTGCACAAAGCTAGTGCTTCCCTCGGTTCCAGAAACTCCAAAGGACGCAGATCCAGACTTTTCAGGCTTATTTTAATGCATGAACTATTCATCTTCAGCAAAGAAAAGAAAATGCAGATAAGAAATATTGAGAGGCAAACTTTTCCTTTATTGTTACCTAATTAAATTTTTAAATAGGTATTACCTGCATAGGATGCTTCAAAGTTAAAAAGGATGGAAGTGTCTTTTCCTTTACCTGTTGTCTGTCCAACACTTCCTTCCCACAGAAGCAAACACAATCACCGTTGGCTGCATAGCCTCCTAGAGGTACCTGCATGTACCTCATTGTTAGGGACCGAACTGGGGCATCCTCCCTCCCCGATTTCATATGTTAGAGTCCTAACCCCAGTACCGCAGGACATGATCGCATTTGGAGATAGGATCTTTAAGAGGTAACCAAGATTAAATGAGGTCATTAGGGTGGGCCCTAATGCACTCCTATTGGTGACCTTATAAGAACAGGAGATTGGGACACAGATAGACAGGCAGAAAGACCAGGAAAAAACATAGGGGAAAGGTGGCCATCAGCAAGCCAAGGAGAGAGGCCTCCGGGGAAACTAATCCTGTGACACCTTGACCTCACACTTGGAGCCTCCAGAACTGTGAGAAACAAATTCCTACTGTTTAGGTAGTCAGTTTATGGTAATTTTTACCATAGCCCTAGCAAAATAATACACTTCTGTATATCTTGGGGAGACACATATATATATAGTTTCTCCCCAAATTTTGTATGTTGAAATCTAACCCCCAAGGTGATGGTAATAGGAAGAGGTGGAGCCTTTGGAAGGTGATTGGTCAAAAATGAGGGTGGAGCCCTCATGAATGGGATCAGTGTCCTTATAAGAAGAGACCAGAGAGCTAGCTCACTCTTTTTGACCATGTGAGGACACAATGAGAGGCCAGCAGTCTGCAACTTGGAACAGTGTTCTTAGAACATGACCATGCTGGCACCCTGATATCAGACTTCTAGCCTCCAGAACTGTGAATCACACATTTCTGTTTCTTTTTTTTTTTTAAGGTTTTATTTTATTCATGAGAGACACAGAGAGAAGGCAGAGACATAGGCAGAGGGAGAAGCAGGCTCCTCACAGGGAGACTGATGTGGGACCCTATCCCAGAACTCCGGGATCACGCCCTGGGCTAAAGGTAGGCACTCAACCACTGAGCCAGCCAGGCATCCCACACATTTCTGTTTCTTATAAGCCTCCCAATCTATGGTGCTTTGTTATAGCAGCCCAAATTGACTAAACTATGTATTTTTTCCACAATTTTAAGAGATTATGTATACTATTATGCACTTTGCTTTTTTTCACTTAAAGCTACATCTTAGGGACACCTGGGTGGCTCAGTCAGTTGAGTGTCTGACTCTCGATTTCAGCTCAAGTCATGATCTCAGGGTAGTGGGATAAGGACCCACATTAGGTTCTGCTCAGCCCAGAGTCTGAGATTATCTCTCTCCCTCTCTTTCTGACCCTCCCCCCATCATTCGTGTGTGTGTGTGTGTGTGTGTGAGACACGTGTGCATGCACTCTCTCAGTAGATAGATAAAATCTTTTAAAAAATAAAACTTCATCTTAGAGATCACTCCAGACCAGTATATGTAGAACTGCTTTATTCTTTTTAAAGACTCCAAAGTTTTCCACCACATGGATTTTTTTTTAAGTAGGCTCTAATCCCAATGTAGGGTTTGAACTCACAGCCCTGAGATCAAGAGTCACATGCTCTACCAACTGAGCCAGCCAGGTGCCCAAGCATAGATTAATTTAACCATTTTTTATAAATAGACATTCAAATTGTTTAAAAACTTTTGCTCTTACAAAAAATGCCACAATGAGTAACTTTGTATACAATGTCATTTTATACTTGTATATAATGTAAGTAGGATAGATTCTTAGAAGTAGAACCACTTGGCTGAAAATAAATGAATTTAAAATTTTGGCAGATATTGCCAAATTATCTTCCAAAATTATGAATGTGCCCTCCAATCAGCAAACGTTTCTGTTTCTCCATATCACCATCCATATGTGGTGTCATAAAACTATTTGATTGTTGCCAACGTAATGGATGAAAAACAGTATCTTGTACTTATTATAGAACAAGTTAAATGACTTTTCACATGTTTAGATATTTTATTTAACTTAAGAATTGAACATTTCAGCATTTTTCTTCTCCCACTCTGCATGGAAGTCTGGGTACCATAACCACTAATCTGGCCCCAGGTGTTTATGACTCTGGTATTTCAAAGCCTGTTTCCCTGTAGCATTTACCATTCTTAATACCACAGGGCACATCACAAAGGATGATCACTATCACCGTGGTTGTCACTAGATACCCGCAATCTAGCTCAGTCAGATGACATATAAACAAATATTTACAATTCCATAGCTACCTGGAGGAACCCAGGACAGTTTCAAAGTGGAGGTGATACTTGAAGGACTTACGAAAGTCAGCCATGTAGGAAGCCTTCTAGGTTGGGACACCTGGGCTGCTCAGTGATTGAGCGTTTTTGCCTTTGGCTCAGGTTGTGATCCCTGGGTCCTGGGACTGAGTTCTGCACCAGGCTCCCTGCGTGGAGCCTGCTTCTCCCTCTGCCTGTGTCTCTGCCTCTCTCTCTCTCTCTGTGTCTCATCAATAAATAATTTTTTTTAAAAAAGCCATTCTAGGCAAATAAAGAGGCTGCATACTTGGAACATCAAGTATTCTGGTAGGACATCTAACACAAAGTAAGGAAGAACATGGTTGAATGGCCTCCTCTCCCTTGTGCAGGTTTGTGAATGCGAATAACCACACCTACCATGGTTTAGAGCTGAGGCTGCTCACTGGCATCCACAGGAGCCTCTAATTCCACTCCACTCCACTTCCTCTCCTGAGTTTCCTCTCTCCAAGCAACCTGCTCTCATGATTTTAAAATACCTGTGTCATTTTTTCTGATTACAGTAGAAAATCTTACGTAGCCAATTCAAGGAATACAGAACAATATGAAAAAAAAATTTTAAAGGACAAAAATACTGGGCAGCATGGATGGCTCAGCAGTTTAGCATCTGCCTTCAGCCCAGGGCCTGATCCTGGAGACCCCAGATTGAGTCCCATGTTGGGCTCCCTGCATGGAGCCTGCTTCTCCCTCTGCCTGTGTCTCTGCCTCTCTCTCTCAATCTCTCTCTCTCTTTCTCTCTCTCTCTTTCTCTCTCTCTCTCTGTTTCTCATGAATAAATAAATAAAATATTTTTAAAAAAGAACAAAAATACTAACTCCCAGAAGTTTTGTGGGACATCTTTGTAGAGGTCTCCCTAAACACAGATACACATACAGACACACACAAACACACACACATCCCACACACACATATAAGGTTGACTATATATATTTCATGTAAATTATATAACATCTTTCACTAAATGATTATGGAAATTTTTCATGCCAATGAACATAGAACTACATCTTCCTGATTACTGCCTGCACAGTATTTTATTCTATTACAGCTACCAGAATTCATCGACTAATTTTCTTTTATGGGCACTTAAGCTATTATACAAACTTTGCTACATTGAACAACCTTGTCTATTTATGTACATCAAGATTATTATATTTTTGGTGTAATGATATTTTTGCTTGATCAGTTGCTGTTGGACTGACCTCAGGCTGACCAGGTCTTCTCGCAAAAGGACAATTTTTAGTCATTGCCTTAAACCCATTTGCCTCCCTCCTTTCTGGCATGATTTTCAATTTAAGGAACTTATTCCTCATATCATCCTCATCCCCAAATCTCCCAGGTTTGTCTCATGCAGAATGGACAGCACCCCCCACTCCCCAGTGGGTAAAAATGGGGACGTTGCTAAGAGGATCGTTGCTAATGTTTCCTGGCCTCTCTGAGTTTATGTGAAGTTAGGGTCTGAAAGGTTTCCCTTGGGCTCTTTCTTTGAAATGTAGACCTTTCCTCTTGAGTCCCCAAAGACTTAAGGCTTCCCTCCAGGTTTGGTGCACATTATAAAACACCCCTTTCATCTGCTACTCCACGTAAGTGACTGCAGTGTGTATGTGAAGTTACTCTGTTGTCCTGTAGATTCTTGTCACTGGAAAAAGTTACATTGATTATTTCATCTAGTCAATAAGGACATTGAGTCTACTCGATGTCATCAGTAATTGACGTTTTGCAGAGTACCAGATCTACCCCTGTAGCCCCTACTGTATGTCATTATAAATTGAGCCTCAACTTCCTTATTTGTAAAGTAAGAAGGCTAGGCAAGAAGATTTCTGAAGTGTCTACTGCCCTTAAGGCTGTACTGATGAATGGACTAAGCCAAATGAATGAATGAGCATATTCCTGGAAGGCAATCTTCTTATGACTTAGTGGGATATCAAAGCAACAATTTATTACCTCAACAACAGCTCAGGACCACAGTGGCAGGAGTATTCCAAGGACATCTTGAGTAATCATGACAATAAGCACAGTAGATAGAATATCTAAGGAGATAGATGTTAAAGAGGTCAGAGGTAGCCAGAGAAAGGAAGCCTCAGCCTATTTACGAGGAGGAAATTTTACCCTGAATCCTGTCTCTGGTTACATCTGCAAGGTTTCAGGTTCCCCAGACTCTTCTCTTCAGCACCCTGTCCTCGGATCACCCTGTCCATATCTTAATTGCCAGTCTCTTTCCACCCTTCCCTCTACTCAGCAGACCTCCCTACCTTGATTGGGCTAGAATTCACCTTCTCCTTTGTACCTCATATTATAATCATACAAAGACTTCAGGAAGGTGGGCTTAGGAAAAATGAGAGACTACCAAGGGATATGCAATTCTGATTCTCATGACATCTGATTCTCAAGGTTTCATGTACAGCCACCCTTCTCAAAGTGTCAGTCACTTCAAAAAAACTCCTAAGAGTCAGTTCTGACCTACAAGGAACAAAAGGTAGTTTCTGCCTTGGCTTGATTTCCCCATACTCTAGAGACCCTTCTGTTCACTTTCACAGACTGCCTCTCCTATTGGACCAGCTCTCCACTGGATTTGCATGGAGTCCCACCATGGAAATCTAGCAGTCATTTGTTGTATTAAATCTCTTGCAGGCCGGATGGTTGTTCAAGTTAGCCAGTGCTGTATAACATACCTCCCCAAAGCTTAGTGGCTGGCATAAAACATTTTATTACGCTCGCAGATGCTGTAGATCATGAGTTTAAAATGGGTGCATAGCCAGAAGGGCTCTGCTCTGCTCCACAAGGTCTAGGGCTTCAGCTGAGATGACTTGGACATCTGGGAGTGACTCAAATGGCTGAGCACTGCAACAGATTGGGTTGGAGAATTCATTTGCAGTATGGTTTCTCAACATATATGTCTAGCCAGTTGGCTGGGATAGCTAGAAAGCTGGGCTTAGCTGGGACTGTCTACCAGAAGCCCTACACCTGGCCTCGCCAGCATGGCAGTGCCATGTCAGACTTGAAAAGATACTTGGTTCCACCAATTTCTAACCCACTGGGAGCACATAGTCAAATGCTCCTTTGTGTTCTCCACCAGCTTAAGAGTAAATTTTCCAGTTTGATAAATCAGTTACCATTCTTTTTATGCCTTATGGATTTTATTGCTACTGTCTACACTCCTACTTGTCCTTGTGCAAACTTGGCTTTAAAAATGTTCACTAGGAAAAAATAAATAAATAAATAAATAAATAAATAAATAATAAAAATGTTAGCTAGGGATGCCTGGGTGGCTCAGTGGCTGAGCGTCTGCCTTCGGCTCAGGGTGTGATCCTGGAGTCCCAGGATCGAGTGCCGCATTGGGCTCCCTGCTTCTTCCTCTGCCTATGTCTCTGCCTCTCTCTCTCTGTATCTCTCATGAATAAATAAATAAAATATTTTCAAAAAATGTTTGCTATTGTTTTAATGGATTTTGGAGAAATAGCAGAGATAAATATATGTGCTAATCTACCACCTTTAATAAAAAGTACTGCGTGTTTTCTGCGAAAATGTGTGTGTTTGTGTGTATGTGTGTGTAATGATTGTGAGATACATCAGACTGATACTCATAGCATTAGGTGATTCATTATCACTGTTTGATGCTACTCTATTCTTTGACTATGCAATGCTTTATTTATCCATTCTTTTTTAATGAATGTTTGGATTGCTCCCAAGTTTTGCTGTTACAGAACAATACAACTGTGGAAAGTCTTGCATATGTCTCTTTGTACACCAAGATAAGGATTTCTCCTAAGAAAGACAAACAGGAAAAGAGTATAGTTTATAAATCATCAACCTCTTCAGCTTTATCAGATAATGCCAACTTGATTTCTAAAGTGGTTAAATCAATGTGGATACTCCCTCCCATCAAGAGTGGGTAAGAGCGCCAGTGCCTTTGCACTCCCACTAACCTTTGGCAATACCAGATTTTTAAATTTTGCCAATATAATGGATTTCAAATAGTATCATACCCCAAAAGTAACAATTGAATCATCAGAGATCATTAGTGCATACTAAAACCACTCCTTGTAAATTGTAAAAAGAAAAAACACGTCTTTACAATGGAGGATTTGGCTGTCACTGCCTTAGCTAAGTGACCAAATTTGGCATCACTAATAGCAGTACCATCTGATATTATGAGTCCCATGATACAATGCAGTATTAACTATATATAAATTTATCTATAAATAATTCTCATCAAAGATATTAACCTGAATCTAATCAAGCCCTTGGCAAAGCTTCCACCTTACAAGAAGTAAAGGGAATTGAATGACAAAGGGAGTGATACTCTGAAGAAATAGACAAATCCAGAATATGGGACTCTCCCTATCTGGCTGGGTGCCTTTAGCGAGTCAGTATCATGGAAGAGGAAGAAAACCATTTTTAATTAAATGAGACTAAAGTTACATACCAAAACATACACCTTGATTAAATCTTAATTGGGACAAAAGAGAAATTTGGGGATGAATTTTGGAATGATTGGGAAAATTTGAAACTCGACTAGATGAAAAATGATATTAATGAATTCTTGTTAATTTACTCAGGTATAATAAATATAATATTAATAAATATAATAATGATGTGATTATAAATCTAAGCTTACTCTAGGGTGTTTATATATAAACAAATGTAGCTAAAATTTGCCATATTTGCTTTATTTTCTTTTTCAAAGACTTTATATATTTATGAGAGACACCCAGAGAGAGGCAGAGACATAGGCAGAGGGAGAAGCAAGCTCCCTGTGGGGAGCCTGATGTGGATTGAGTTCTGCATCATCCCAGGACCCTGGATCACCACCTGAGCCAAAGACAGATGCTCAACCACTGAGCCACCCAAATGCCCTAAAATCTGCCATATTTGCGGTAATAATGGTTATATCTAGATAATGCACAAAGGAAATAGAGGGAATGATTATACTGTTCTATTTTGTGTGTGTTTGAAATTTTAAATATTATAATTTTAGAAAAAATATACCTTGTACTATTTAATTTGGAAAAATATATATAACATAAAAGTGACCATTTTTATCATTTTTAAGTGATACAATTAAGTGGCATTAAGTACCTTCACAGTGTTTATTGAAGTATAACATTTTTAATCAAGCTTAATGAGGTATAACTTATATGCAACAAAATGCACACAAGTTTTATAATTTTAAAGATTTATTTACTTATTTTATATAAATATTTGCTATTTATATAAATGAGAGAGCATGTGTCCACACACACGAGTTGGAGAGGGGCAGAGAGAGAGAATCTTTCAAGTAGACTCCCCACTGAGTGCGGTCCAACATGGGGCTTGAACCCATGACCCATGAGATCATAACCTGAGCCAAAACCAAGAGTCTCTCACTTAACTGACTGAGCCACCCAGGCGCTCCAATATGTTTTATGATTTTAAACATAGAGACTTTAAATAGCTTGATGTATTACAAATTGTATTTTTAAAATGGAATCTTATTGTGATTTTAGTTTAATCTCCTAGATTATTAATAAAAATAATTCTAATATATTAATAATTTTATATTTTTATATAATAAGCTAATTTTATTAATGCAAATAATTAATAATATAATTTATTAATAATTTTCATATATTAACCAACAATGTATTCTTTCATACTTTTGTTTAATTTTATAGGACTCTTTTTTAGTTCTTTGTATCTTCTGAATACTAATTCTTTGTCATCGGAGATATGTGGTGTAAGTTCTTCCAATATGTGGCTAGTCCCTTTCACTTTCTTTAGGGGTATTTTCTAATTAATACAAGATTTTTATGCTACTATAATAAGATTAGAAATATTTTTCTTCATTGTTTATGCCTTTTGAGTTTTGTTTATACAATCCTTTTTTTATCCATATATTTTTTCTAAAAATTTGAAGTTTTCTCTTTCATATTTAAGTCTTTAACTTTGTTGCAATAAGTTTATGTGCATGATGCAAGGAAGGGATTCAATGTCATGGTTTTTAAAATATATATAACCCAGTATCCCAGCATCACTTATTGAATTATCTATTATTATCCCATTGATCTGTGAAGCAGCCTTCATTATGAATGAAATTTTCATATATGCATGGGTTCATATCTGATTCTATTTCTTTGTTCCTAAATTAAACCTTATTGTCTTAATTACTATAGCTTTATAATAAGTATTATTATCTGGAAGGACAAATTCTCCAACCATGTTCTTTTTTCAGAGAATTCTGACTCTTCTCAGCCCTTTGCTCTTCCATAAAAATGTTAGAATCAGCCTGTCAAGTTCCCTGAAAACCTTACTGGGATTGAAATAGCCTTGATTCTATACATCAATTTGAGACCTTATAAATAAATTTTTTATAATTTTGATCTTCATAATACTATCTTTCTGTGCATGAGCCATTTCTTATTTTGAATCTCGTCTTTTGATTTCTATCAAGCAACCCAATGTCAGACCCAGAGGAGAAATTCAATATTTTTTAAAGGTTTTATTTATTTATTCATGAAAGACACAGAGAGAGAGGCAGAAACATAAGCAGAGAGAGAAGCTGGTTCCCTGTGGGGAACTCGATGCAGAACTCGATCCCAGGATCCTGGGATCGTGCACACCCTGAGCCAAAGGCAGATGCTCAAACACTGAGCCATCCAGGTGTCCCAAAACTCAATATATTTTGTTGAATAGATTGATTATTAAAGAATGGAGGTAAATATGCCCAAAATCTCTGATTGGTCTTCACCACTGCATTGCTACCCGGTGGTTTGCAGTGCAACATCTCCAGGATTCCCAACAAGGGTATATAGTAGCTCAGTGAGCAGATAGAGAGCATGAAAAAAGGGTAAAGGTTTCCAGATGATGCCCACAGGAGCTTCTTGCAACACAAGAAGGCATTTATGTTGCCTACACTAGCCAGCCTTTTTGCATTACCCATGTAACAAGCCTGTCTCAGCAAGCAGACCAGTTCAGTTACTGTGTCTTATAGGAATTGAGGAAAGAATGGTTTGTGGGCTGTCAAAACAATTTAAACAAAACAAAGGTTTTCCATTGTATATAATATTCAGGGAAGCTACCAGAATCACTTTTGTTTCCCCTGTTAGAAGGTGACCAAGTAAAGTATTCATCTGAACCCTATGACAAATTGAGCTTTTACAGGCTTTAATACATGGCAGCTTTAAGAAAGGGTTAGTAAAGTTATCCCGTAGCATTTTACATAGATGAATATAGTGTGAATTCATCATCAGTTTTCCTACTAGACACTGATTTGTGGCATAATAATATAAACAATGTAACAAAAGCATTCAAAAATAAAGACTTTTTTGCATATCAGAAAAATAAGCTATCAAATTTATGATCACTTAGGAGAAGGTTCTTTCCCCTAATAACATTGTTAATGGCTCAGAAAAAATTACCACAGCATAAAGAAGGCAACAAAAAGGGGCCCCTGGGTGGCTCAGCTGTTGGGCATCTGCCTTTGGCTCAGGGCGTGATCCCAGAATCTCGGGATCCCACATCCGGCTTCCTGTGGGAAGCCTGCTTCTCCCTCTGCCTCTGTCTCTGCTTCTCTCTCTGTGTCTCTCATGAATAAATAAATAAAATGTTTAAAAAAGGAGGAGGCAACAGAAATATATTCCCTTCCAGGCATTTTTAACCTTCAACCTTAGAGATAAGCACTACACTAATTAGAAGCTGCGGGACATTGTTCAGTGAGAAACATTTATTTCTCACTTAATCCTTTTACATTAAGAGAGGCTTAAGGGGCTCAGTCTGTTAAGCGTCTGTCTTTGGCTTGGGTCGTGATCCTGGGGCCTTGGGTTGGAGTCCCATGATCTTGGGGTCCCTGGATACAGCCTCACATCGGCCTCCCTGCTTAGTGGGGAGTCTGCTTCTCCCTCTGCCTCTGCCCCTTCCCCAATTCATGTTCACTCACTTGCTCTTTCTCAAATAAATAAAATCTTAAAAAAAAAAAAAAAAAAAGAGGGGCTTAAATGCTGTTTTACCACAGAGCTACATAAGGAAGCTTTCATAGGGAGCCCTGGGTCCCTCAGTGCCTTCTATCACAGCAAACAGCCCCTTGGGAAGGGCAGGGAAAGCAGGCTGAGGACCCCAAACATTCCACCCTCTAATTCTTGAACATCCTATAACCCAGACAAATTCTAGGACTTCAAATTCTCTCATCATGACAGGCTTACCAATTTTTTTCTGCTTGATTCCATGTTTGATTTCAGGAAGATTATTTTGCTCAGAAACAGGAAATCATGAAGCAAGTGCTGACTTGGAGGGAAAACAGGGATATAAAAAGGACGTTGACCCAACAGAGAAGGAAACCAGGCTCAGTGATTAACGGACAAAGGGAAGTGGTGCCTCTGGTTAATCTGGCCAACTGACTCTATCATAAATACTTCCTGTTCCTTTCTGAGAAACTAAAAGTCACCTGAAATTTTACTTGGATAGACTAAAAAGCAAATCGGAAATCTCCTTATAATGGAAAAATCAGGCTCGTATCAACTGTGATCCACTCCCTAAATGCTCCTCACAAACAGGCACCTATCAGCCTTAGAAGATATTTTTTAAAGATCTTATTTATTTATTTGAGAGAGAGAGAGCTAGCATGAGCAAGGTGAGGAGTAGAGGAAGAAGCAGACTCCCCGCTGAGGCCCGATGAGGGCTCAATCCTAGGCATGACCTGAGTCGAAGGCAGATGCTTAACCAACTGAGGCACCTAGAACATATTTTCTGGGTGCTCCTAGAACATATTTTCATAAGGCTCATACTTATATAAATTCCAGATACCTCACCACCCACTAACCATAACATCATCCCTCAATATATAGATAACCCTGTGTTAAAATAACTCAGAGTACATTATGGAAATACAAGCTGACAAAATAAATTCATTAAAAGGCAACAATTTTCAATATGGAGGTAACATTCAGAGTCCCTTCAATGAAACAGATTTCATAGGGAGAAGTGAGCTTCTGATAACTTCAAGTGTCCAATTGTGAAGAAGGTCACAAATGATTTTCTCTATTGAAGAAATAGAGCCTTAATGTGATAGGATAGAGACGCGTGTTAACCCTATGTCTGTTTATTCTCTGTGAGCAGGGGCTGAGACACCCACCTAACACACACTCCCACTTCTCCTTTTACCTGGCCCATTATATACTCCAACTGAATGAAATAGCAAAAATTAGGTTATGATTATATCCTAAATTTATAATTCTAATGTAGAAATATCTCTAGAATTGAGTCTTTGCTCCTCAACACAATCACTACTGCTTTTGCCTTTACTTGCTGGGCCTCATAACAAAGAGCCTCTAATGTAGTCTTTGGACAGCAATAATGCCAGCAAGTGACCTTAATACAGTGCCAATCTGATCATGTTATGCTGTTGCTTAAAAGACTTTTGCTGGCTTCCCATCGCCAAAGATAAAGTCCAAACCCTTTCTACCCTACTAGTCTCTTTTCCTGAGTTTGCTATACTCAACCTCATCTCTGGTCTTTTCTCTTACGTATGTTTCTTTCCAGTCATATTGAATTTCTCATCTTGCCTTATCAGCCTATTTATGCTTTTTTGGCTTTGTATCTGCTCTTCACTTTTCTTGGAATTTGTCCTCCCTTGTTCCTCAATTTAGTAGATTCCTATTCATTATTTAAGACCTAGTTCAAATGTTATCCCCAATGCACAGACTTCCTGACCTTTCTGGAGGTCTAAAGCATATTCTTTCTTAACCTGGAACCATATTTTATTATTTTTTATGGAAACAATTATTAAGATAAAGGGAAATTATTAGCTTACATGTCTATCTTCCCTCTAGGTAAGTGCTCTCCAGTAAAACTTTCTGGATGATGGTAATGTTCTTTCATTTTGTCCAATAAGGTAACTATGAGCTACATGTTAGCTATTGGGTACTTGAAATGTGGTTAGTGTGACAGAAGAACAAAACTATTTTATTTTTTTACATTAATTTGAATTTAAATTTAAAAAGCCACATGTGGCTAGTGGCTACAAAATTGGACAACATAGTTCTACTCTACCCACCACAGATCCTGCCTAACAGTAGGTGATCAATACCTTTTTGTTGAATGGCTAAATGAATGGATGGAAACAATATCAATATTTTACATTTCAAGGCCATCTCATTATTATATATTCCTTGTAGCTTAGAAGTATATAAGGTTTCCCAAATGTATCTAGGAGCACCTTAAAGTCATAGTACTCATTTCAGAACCCAGTGAAATGGCTGTATTTAATTTAACTATATAACTCAAGAACTAGGAAATGTTATCATATTATATCCCCAACTCATACATGAAGTATTTTAAAGATCACTTTTTAGCAGGATAAACCCTCTTACCAAAATTATGAAAAACTTGAAACTGAGTTTGAATGAAAAAGCTTGATATCAGATGTATTTTTCAACAAACACATATTTATTGCAAGGACTGCTGTGCTCTGTCCTAAGAAAACCTGCGTAGAGAACTGAGTTCATCTGACAGTGACAGTGGAGGTGGGAAGATGGCTTCTAAAGGGTAAGAAATGCTAGCAGCAATAATAAATGACCCCAGACATTGCATAACACAATAAACTTAACAAAACAAAGGCTTAATTCTTGCACATGTTATATAGTCTGATGTCAGTTGGGGAGTTCCCTAAGGAAGCTCTCCTCCAAAGGTGGCTCAGGGATGCAGGGTCCTTTCATCCTTTGACTCTCATTGCCCATCATTAACATTTGGCTTCCCACGTGGAAGGAGAGTACAGTGTGTGGGAAGGCACATCAGATATTTCATTACTTCAGCCTGGAAGTGATACCCATCTCTGCTCTTTTGGCCAGACCTAGTTATGGGGCCAACTTAACTACAGGGAAATATAGAGGAGCATGCAAATAG
Organism: Vulpes lagopus; assembly: GCF_018345385.1. Taxonomy (NCBI): domain Eukaryota; kingdom Metazoa; phylum Chordata; class Mammalia; order Carnivora; family Canidae; genus Vulpes; species Vulpes lagopus. Next base: position 22,713,548 of record NC_054840.1, read on the forward strand.
CAGCGAGTTCCAGTAGTCTATGTCACAATACTTAAGGCAATAGAATCCATTAGAATTTATTAGAATTGCCCTTAACAATCCTTCTTAAGAATTTTGAGCATACACAAAACAGTTGCCATTAGTAGATATGTTGAATGAAAAATATCTATTTTTATGGAATGGATAATACTCAGCCTTGGGAGAAACCCACATCTAAGAAAGATAAGTGAACAGTGAAGGAAACAACAGGTTCACATTTCAGTTCTCGTGTTCACTGCAGGGACCATGATTCCCTACACATTCTGAAAACATCTCTCTCAGTAAATGTGGATTTTATTTTGTGACTACTCTATTGTAGGAAAAGATGGGGTGGAATGATAGGTTCTTTTGTTAAATATGGGAAATCAGGGGGGATCCCTGGGTGGCGCAGCGGTTTGGCGCCTGCCTTTGGCCCAGGGCGCGATCCTGGAGACCCGGGATCGAATCCCACATCGGGCTCCCGGTGCATGGAGCCTGCTTCTTCCTCCGCCTGTGTCTCTGCCTCTCTCTCTCTATCTGTGACTATCATAAATAAATAAAAAAATTAAAAAAAATAAATAAAGTCTTTAAAAAATAAAAAAAAATAAATATGGGAAATCAAGACATATCTTTATCTTTTTTTAAAGATGTTTTTATTTATTTATTCATGAAAAACACAGAGAGAGGCAGAGACATAGGCAGAGGGAGAAGCAGGCTCCCTGTGGGGAGCCCAATGCGGGACTAGATCCCAGGATCCCAGAATCAGGCCCTGAGCTGAAGGCAGATGCTCAACCACTGAGTCACTCAGGCAACCTAACATATATTTATCTTATTTTTGATCAGGTTACTACTTATAAATATCTTAAATCTCTGTTATACCTGAGATCCCCTCAATGCTCCTTCTCTTTATTACTGAAGACAGGGAGTATGCTCTTGACTGGGATGCATCACAATTTCCAGTTTCCAGAGAAAACAGTCACTTGTTGAAAGCAGTTTGGCATGTGGACATTTCCAGCATTGTATCATTCCTCACAGAATTACCCATCATGAAATTATTCTCAGAGAGAAAGTTTTCCAGGGTGGGAAAGCAGCTGAATAGAACTTTTCTTCATTTGAATACCAGGATTCATTCTTCCTTTTTTGTGGCTATGATTGTGTCATGAGTAAGGAAGACAGTAAGATCTTTGTCTTCAGGATTCAGATGTAATGGATTCCTATTTACCAAAATAAATGTGCCAAGGAAACAAGACTATGAACCAGATGATATCTTACTGCCAATAAGTCAAAAGGAATGTGTGAATCTGAGAAAGAGCTGCTACTTCAACTTTTTTTTTTTCTACTTCACCTTTTAACTGAGCCCTGGCTTACCCTTTGCTAGACCTCAGCACCCAGGACTGGTATATTAAAAAGTTTTCTACAAACTCAAATTATAGAAAACAATTATGCTTTCAAAAGCCTGGGTTTTACCCTGTTAGCAACATTGTTCAAACTCATGTGTGAGTCTGTGAGGCCTTCTCATCTCCATCCTCCAGCCATCATTAATACTCAGCCAACTAGCCCAGCGTGGAGATTTCCAAGTTTCCTGGGCTCTGACACCATTCTCCAAAATAGTCCAGTAGTCAGGCATTTCTTTCGCCCTGTCTTTATATATATCTGCCAACATGTTTCATTTCTAGGTGTAAACATTATTGAAACAAATCACCATAACACCCGGCTGTATCCCCTCCTCAAACTTCATTCATTATTTTTTAAATATTTTATTTAGATTCAATTTGCTGACATATAGTATAACACCCAGTACTCATCCCATCAAGTGCCCTCCTTAGTCCCCATCACCCAGTGACCCCATCCCCCTACACAACCCTTTGTTTCCCAGTCAGGAGTCTCTCATGGTTTGTCTCCCTCTCTAAGTTTTACCCACTCAGTTTCTCCCCCCCTTCCCTTATGGTCCCTTTCACTATTTCTTATATTCTGTATATGAGTGAAACCATGTGATAATTGTCTTTCCCCGATTGATTGATTTATTTCACTCAGAAATTTCATTTATTATTGAAGCCTAATGGCTAATGTGTTGGTATTTGGAGGTGAGGCCTTTGGAAGATAATTAGAGCCCTCGTGAATGGGATCGGTGCCCTTATAAGAAGAGACCCAAGGGAGATGATCACTCTCTGTCCAAGTAAGACCCAGCCAGAAGAGGCCATCTGCAAACTAGGAAGAGGGTCCTCACCAGAACCCGACTGTGCTGGCACCCTGACCTAAGAATTCCCTGCCTCCAGAATTGGGAAATAAATCTCTATTGTGGTAGTCACCCAGTCTATGGTATTCTAGTAGAGCAGCCCAGATTGACAAAGGAACATCCATATTACAGAATATTATGCATCCATATGAAAATCACATTTACAGGGGTGCCTGGGTGGCTCAGTCATTTAAGTGACCAATTCTTGATTTCTGCTTAGGTCATGATCTCAGGGTAATTGAGATTGAATCCCACTCAGCACGGAGCCCACTTAGAATTCTCTCCTTCTCCCTCTACCCCGCCCCCACCCCTCGTGCTCTGGCCGTCTCTAAGGAAAAAATTGCACTTATGAACTATATTTTATGACATTCAGTTTATCCGAAAAAGCAGGGCAAACACTGAATATGGATTTTAATATTGGTATCATTATGATACCAATTTTTTAACAAATGTGTTGTGTATCCCAACTTTCTATTCCTCCTCTCTCTTTTTTTATTTTATTTTATTTACTTATTCATGAGAGACACACAAAGAGAGAGGCAGAAACACAGGGAGAGGGAAAAGAAGGCTCCAAGTGGGGAGCCTGATGTGAGACTCCCAGGACCCCAGGATCCTGACCTCATTCAAAAGCAGATGCTCAACCCCTGAGCTACCCAGATGCCCCTCCTCCTATCTCTTTTAGAGTGTCTCTTTCTTCCAGTATTCTGCAAAATCAAAGGTTCTGTCTTTGGTCACTCCGGGTGGCCCTTGTATGAGTGGAGCAGCTCTACAGCTTCTCCCAGCTTTGCCACAGACCACCTGTTTCCTACCAGACTCTGCTGAAAACCATTCCCACAGTTCCCTGTTTCCTCTCCACGAACACCAGTGGTTGATGTGGGGCAAGCCTTGCCTTATTTGATTGTCCTATTCCTTTCTTGATCCCCATCCCCACCACAAAAGACTGTAACGAAGGGCTCAAGAAATTTAAGGAAATTATAACACTGTAGGAAGAACAAACCTAAAGAAATGCTCAAAATACGGCTTTTGCCAGAGTCCAAAAGCAAGCCTCCAAAGTTAATCCCAGCACAGGAATCCCTTTGCAGGAATAACTCCATTCTTAACCTGACTCCCTTGTCCTAAAGTTCTCCCTTTTGTCTCTGCTGTAAAAATTATGCATTTTGGAAAATACCACTGCCTAACCAAAGATCCATTTACTGGAAACTATATGTGAGAGCAAAGTCATGGAACTCAGAGTTCTCAAACTGTCAAACAGTGTGGAAGGTAACCAAATAACTAGCATGCTACCCAAGGTGCTTTCATACACAGTGGAAGCCACTCTTTTTTATTTATTTATTTATTTATTTACTTATTTATTTATTTACTTATTTACTTGTTTGTTTGTTTGTTTGTTTGTTTATTTTTGGGAGGCACTCTTACTGCAGGAGCTTTCTGACTTGTTTATCAAGCCCTTCTGGAGTGCTGCCAAATTCCCAGAATAAAACATATGTGATAAATCCAAAAACGTTGAGAACACAGCCTAGGGTGCAGTTCCTTTTTGCCATCTTAATGTGAATTTCTTTTATTATTAGATGTGCTGACATTCAATTCAGAGGGATGAAGCTCACTATAAAAAGAATCAGCTATCTTTTCAGCACACGTAGTTAAATTTCTTGAGAACAAAGAGAGCCCACAATTATTTCCGTTTTTGAGCAAGTGAACCAATGAAAACTCAACGTGTCCTTAGGAAAGATTATCAACCTAAATAAAAGCTAACACTCATTCTTCTATTGCAATGTTCTATTTTAATCGAAATATAACTGACATATGACATTATACTAGTTTCACGAGTACAACCTGATTTGCTATATGTGTAGGTTGCATAGGTTGTTTAAATGTTAAATACACTTCAAACCAAATTATTTTACCTCCAAACTATATTCTAAAATATTCTGACAATTTTTGTTTAAATTATAATTTGGAGGTTATCTGTGACACCCTACCCTGTTCCCCAGAACTGGAGCTTAAGAGATCACTATCAACTTATATATACACACACACACACACAAAATTACTGGTAGAATCATATTTACTGTAATAGTCTCTGAGAACTGGAACTATGATTTTTTTTTCTTTAAGCTGTTTTGTGCTTTTCAATTTTTTTGCAATGAAAATTCATTGTCTTTGTAATCAGGAAGAAAAACTTCCAAATATGTTGTTAAATGCTTTGGCCACTGATAAATGATCAGCAACTTACATAAAAGCAAGTGCCTTTATACTTCCTTAACAAAGAAATACCAAATATATAATAACATTACTAACCTTTTAAAGTCTTCTGATTTTTAAAAAGATTTTATTTATTTATGCATGAAAGACACACAGAGAGAGGCAGAGACACAGGCAGAGGGAGAAGCAAGCTCTCCACAGGGAAGCCCAATGTGGGACTCGATCCCAGGACTCCAGGATCACTACCCGAGCCCAAGCAGACACTCAACCACTGAGCCACCCAGGTGCCCCAAAGTCTGCTGATTCATAAAACAGAGAAGACAAAAGAGCCCCAAATTTATAAGCTGGAACTGTAACTGATAATTCTCCAGTATCATTAAACTCTGGGGTTGTATTTCCAGCCATGCCAGAGTAATTGGAGTCTGCAATTATCTTCCCACCACAAGCAACTAGAGAATTGGAGGAAATGTAGGAAAAACAAATTTTGGATATTGGACAATAGGTAGTTCAGGCTCATGATTTTTGAGAAAATGGGAAAAAAATGATGTGAGCCCTACACTTTTCCAACCTTTCTGCCTAGATGCAGTGTCCAAGCTATGGGACAGATGGGGGCATACAAACTGAGCTGAGGAGATGAAGACTGGATTTGAAGAATACTAAGGAGGCTGAATTTATAGGGCATAATTCCTGAAAAGGAGAACAGAGCAAAGAAGGAATTCCAGAAATCTGAATATGGATCCCTTTTCATGTTTGACTAAAAACCAGTCTGTACATGGCAGGCTGAAATCCCACAATATGAAAGAATGATTTCCAGAGGCAGAAACCAAAAAATTCAGAGAGCACCAGGAATTGTTCAAATCCCAGCTAGTCAGAGTAGAGAGGCAGTATTGTACACACAGAACCTTTATGAGAGACTCCAGAAAGTCCAGGCTTAACAGTGGGGATAAATTAACCTCACAGTATAGCCTACTCTAGACTCTCCCTAGGAGATGAGTCCACAAACTTAACTGCACAGCAAAAACAAACAAAAACAAAACACGCACACATACACACAAACCCATAAAAAGCACAAGGAACCATTCTTTAAAGACACATGACAAAAGCCAAAGCTCAACAATCTAAAATTTAGAATGTCCAGTATTCAACCAAGCATTAGTAGGTCTATGAAGAAGAAGGAAAACATGATTCATAACCAGAGGAAAAATTAGTCAATATAAAATGATGCTGAAATGCCAGAGATGGTGGAGCAAGATGACAAGGACATGAAAACAGCCATTATACATAAGCTTTATATTCTCAAGGACATAAAGGAAAACAACACAATGAGATAGGAACTGCAAAGTATAAAAAGCAAATGAATATCTAGAAATTGGAAAACACAATATCTGAAATGAAAATTTGGTCGTAGGTATTTTTGCCACAAGCATCTTTGCCACAGACATTTTTGCTGCAAGCATTTTCGCCACATAACTAATGGCCATAAGGCAATTTTGCAATAAAGGATAAAAAAGTAACTGGTTAACGGTTTGCGAATTATTAAGTAGAAGAAGCCAATCTGAGATGGCTGCCTGATACTGTATGATTCCAGCTATATGGCGTTCTGGACATGGTAAAATGATGGAGACAGTAGAACAGTGACTGCCAGGATTCAAGTGAAGGGATGGATAGGTGGAGCACAGAGGATTTTCAAGGTAGTGAAAACACTCTGTAGGATACTATAATGACACATAACAAATATGACTTGTGTTTTGTTTTCTTTTGTTTTTAAGATTTTATTTATTTATTCATGAGAGACACAGAGAGAGAGGCAGAGACACAGGCAGAGGGAGAAGCAGGCTCCCTATAGGGAAGCCCAATGTGGGACTCGATTCTGGAACTCCAGGATCACGACCTGAGCCCAAGGCAGATGTTCAACCACTGAGCCAGCCAGTTCAACCACCCAGACATCCCAAATGTGACTTGTTTTTAAAAGGATTATAACAAATATAGTTATAGATTTGTTATCCAAACCCACAGAATATGCAACACCAAGAGTGAGCCCTAACCTGATATATCAGGTACATCAATTGTAACAAATGTACCATCTGGTGGAGGATGTTGATAATGTGGGAAGCCGTGTAATATTGTGGCAGGGAGTACATGGAAATTCTCTGCACCTTCCTCTCAATTTTTTTTAACGAACAAAAGATTTGAGCAGGAACTTCACAAAGGAATATATAGAAATACTCATTAAAGGGACACCTTGGAGGCCCAGTGGTTGAGCCTCTGCCTTCGGCTCAGGACTTGACCTCAGGGTCCTGAGATCCAGTCCTACATCCGGCTCCATTCAGGGAGCCTGCTCCTCTCTCAATTTTTTTTAACGAACAAAAGATTTGGGCAGAACTTCACAAAGGAATATATAGAAATACTCATTAAAGGGACACCTTGGAGGCCCAATGGTTGAGCCTCTGCCTTCGGCTCAGGACTTGACCTCAGGGTCCTGAGATCCAGTCCTACATCCGGCTCCATTCAGGGAGCCTGCTTCTCCCTCTGCCTTTGTGTCTGCCTCTCACTCTGTGTCTGTCATGAATAAATAAATAAAATCTTTGGGGAGGGGGGGAGAAAGAACCATTAAAAAAATTTAACCTCATTTGTCATCAGAGAAATAGACATCAAAACCAGCATGACATCTCACTTCACATGCACTAAAATAGCTAAAAGTAAAAAGGATTGAAAATAATAAGTGTTGGCAAGGATGTGAAGCATCTGGAACTCTCATATGCTGCCAGTGGAAATATAAAATGGTACAGTTACTTTGGAAAGGAGTTTGACAGCTTCTTTTAAATTTTACCATTTGGCCCGTAAATTCTACTTCTAGGTATTGATTCAAGAAAAATAACAACATATGCCCACAAAAAAGAGCTGTACAAAATGCTCATGGCAGATTTTTTCATAATAGCCAAGTACTGGAAAATCCCCAAATGTCCATCAATGGCTAAACAAATCGTGTTCCAAATCGTGTTCCATCGATACAATGGGGTATTACTGAGCCATGAAGACAAGCTGCCGATGCACAAAACAACATTTTGTAAGATTGTCCTGAGTCGTAGCCTCAGCTCTGCTTATTTCCCTAAGAAGCCCTCAGTTATTGTTCCCATGAGAACAGTTCCCTTTGCAAGAAAATGTTATGAGGAAAGCCTTATGAGTGGGATGGTCATCGAATTCTCACTGTAGTCTCTAACTCTTTGCAGCTAGAGAGAAGCCCATTCTCATGTCTTTATTAGTTTTGTTTTACTTGTTTTTTTTTGGTTTTGATTTTTGGGGTCTTTGGAGGGATGGGTCAACATTTTAACTCAAAACTTGATTTTCGATGTCATAACTCAGGACTTAATATGTTTCTCCAATAGTATGAGCTTCCTCTCAAAATAGCTTTTCACTTTATTCCTAGGTTTGATGTTTCTAATAATTTATAACTGTGTATCACCTTCAATTTTAAGAATTATTTCTTTTTGGTTATTTAATTCATTGGTTTAGTTTCTAAATGAAATGACACACTTTAACCAGTCAAATTTGAAGAATGCTGGGTTTTTTCCTTTCTTGGTGAAGGGTTGGGGAGAGGTGGGTTGATGGTAGCAATTTGCTCTTAAAAATAAGGTTTGGTCTTGTAAAGAATCTATTTCCCTGATGGCCCCATCATCCACATACATCACACACCATTAATAATTACATGTCGCCACCAAATATTTGGCAAACCTAACACTTAACAGGCATTACTATTGCTAGCAAAATAATGTATTTTTCTTAACAAATGGTTGTGGGGGGGCCTGGGTGGCTCAGTCTATAGAGCATGTGATGCTTCATCTCAGGGTTGTGACTTCAAGCCCCACACTGAGGGTAGAGATTACTTAAAAAATAAAATCTTCAAAAAATAATACGGTTTGGAAGGGGCACCTGGGGAACTCAGTTAAGTGTCTGGCACTTGATTTCGGCTCAGATCATGATCTCAGGGTCCTGAGATCGAGCCCCAAGCTAAGTGGGCAATCTGTTTGAGGATTCTTCTCTTCCTTTCCCTCTGCCTCTCCCCCTGCTTGCATCCTCCCTAAAATAAATAAATTAATAATAATAATAATAATAATAATAATAATAAGGTTTGTGCCCCTGCGGGGCTCAGTCATTTAAGCATCTGACTTGATTTCAGCCCAAGTCATGATCTCAGGGTTGTAAGATTAAGCCCTGGGTCAGGCTCCACACTGGGCGTGGAGCCTGCTTAAGATTCTCTCTCTTCCTCAGTCCTTTCCCTTCCCCTTAAAAAAAAATAAGGTTTGTTTTTTTCCGTTTATATGCAATACCTGTTTGTTATAGAAGATTGCTGTATTTCCCTCTTTCTCCACATTTTGGAAGCATGCTTTCCTGCAGATTTCCCATCAAAAGTGATTCAGGTAGGACTAACTCCATGCATGCATTTCCCCCACCCCTTAATAACTAGCAACAGAACGGGGGGGGGGGTGCTTATTAGATCAAGGTCACCACGTGACCTGACAAGGTTAACCACAGACTGTCAGACTTTCTGGGTGTTTTGTTTTGTTTTGTTTTAAGATTTTATTTATTTATTTATTTGAGAGAGAGAGAGAGAGAGAGAAAGCAACAGAGACAGTGAGAGCATGAGTGGGGAGGAGAGGGAGAAGCAGACTCCCCACGGAGAAGGGAGCCTGACACAGGGCTTGATCCCAGGACCCCAAGATCATGACCTGAACTGAAGGCAGATGCTTAACTGACTGAGCTACCCAGGAGCTCCCCGACTGTTTTTGTTTTAAATGAAATCTAGTTGGCACACAATGTTACATTAATTTGAGGTGTAACGCATAGTGATTCCACAACTCTATGTTATGCTGTGCTCACCACAAGTGTAGCTACCATCTGTCACCATACAACAGTATTACAATATAGTTGACTATATCCCTTGCGCTGTGCCTTTCATCCCATGACTTATTCATTCCATAACTGGAAGGCTCTACCTCCCACCCCTTTCCCTCATTTTGCCCATCCTTCCACCCCCTTCCCTCTGGCAACCACCAGTTTGTCCTCAGGAGGGTTTGAAATACAGACATCAGAAGAGTGAAAATTTCTTCAGTTCTGGGATACAGAGCTATGAGAATGACAGAAGTAGAAGTCTTTTTCAGCCGCCTTCTCTGGTCTCACAAAAGAAGCCATCTGTATCAAGGAAAAATGTTATTGATGCACTAAAAGCAGCAGGGATGAGCGATGAAATAATAGGACAGTTAGACTCATCACCATGTCATTGGAGCCTCTGGATCTAGACTGAAATGTGCTATCCCTGGGATTTTTGATTACTTGACTGATAACTTTTATTTTTGTTCATACTGTTTGGGGTTGGGTTTCTGTTACTTGTAACTGAGAGTTGACAATAAAACAGAAGTATAAAAGGGAAAAACAACTACTGTTAATTCCACCCCCCCAAAGACAACTGGATTTTTGTAGCATTTTTGTAAGTTTTTATTCCAGTTGTTTTCTCTGCATACTTACAATCATATACCACAATTCTATACCCTTTTTTAAATTTAAATTTTATTTTTTTAAAAGATGTTATTTATTTATTCATATGAGACACAGAGAGAGACAGAGGCAGAGGCAGAGGGAGAAGCAGCCTCCCCACAGGGAGCCTGATGCGGAACTTGATCCCAGGATCTTGGGATCATGCCCTGAGCTGAAGGCAGATGCTCAACCACTGAGTCACCCAGGCACCCTTATATCCTTTTTTTTAAAAAACTTAATGTAATTATGTAAGCTTTGCTCAGGTAATTCAAAATTATTTGCAAATATCATTGTTCATAGGTATCTTATCATGCAACCATGCTATAACTATAACCATCCCTCCATTATTGGATACTTAACTTGTTTCCAATGTTTCTCCATTATGGATTATACTATAATAAATATCTTGGTACCCAGAGATTCTTTTCCCCTTGAATTTAGGACTATTTCCTTCATATTTAATCTCAGGAATTCAATTCCTGGGCAAAACATGTGAACATCCTAAATGTCCACGATAAAATGTGACAAATTTATATCCAAAGAGTTGTATAATTTATAACCTCAGCAAAGGTGCATGAAGATGCTAAATTTATGACCACATTAAGTGCTACCACTTAAGACAATCTTTCCTTAGTTATATGGCTGAAAATAACATGGCATGACTTTGTTGTTTTAATTTGTACTTATTAGAGAGAATTGCATTGCATAAACTTAAGTCATTTATTTTTTCCTTTCTGTTGCTTGTCTCTTCACATCCCTACCGAAATGTCTACTGGGGACATTGTGTTTTTCTTATAAGTTTGACCTCTCTCTCTTTTAAAAATTTGTTTATTTATGTATGTATTTATTTATAATCTCTACACCCAACATGGGACTTTAACTCACAACCCAGGGATCAAGAGTCCAGCAGTCTGCTGACTGAGCCAACCAGGCACCCCTGTTCCTCTCATTTTAAACTCAAGAGTCTCCTCTCTCCCATTTAGAGACTTGGTAGTCACTTTTGTAGACTTTTAGAGTATCTTTAATAGTTTTTACTTTCTACTTTAAGTTCATTTAACTATCTAATCTGTGTGCAATCTTTTTCAAGCACGTATGAAGAAAAGGCCAGGATTTCTCTTTTGTTCTAAACAACTGAAATGCATAAAGCTTCTTTGATCACATGTTAAACTTTCACATATCTTAAGGTCTAATTCTGAGCAATCTTATCTTCCATTAATCTGTCTCTTCTTATGCCAGGAATACTCTGCTTTAATTGCTATGATTTTGTAATGTGCTCCAACAACCAGTAAGGCTAGCTGCCATTCCCACTTGTAAGTTTTTATTTTTAAAGTTTTATTCTTATATCATCTCATCTGTCTGCTCTTTCAGATGATCACCACAAAAGGAAAAAACTGACACCTCTGAAAATTCACCAGCAGCCACAGAATAAGAAAAGGGGTATAACTACAAGTCATAAGCTTCAAAATGTGGCTATTGAGGAAAGAAACGAAACATTCTATCAGAGCAAAGCCTGGCTTCTAGTCCCACTGCAGCCTGCTACCCACCATGATGGTACTGAGGAGGGAGGGGATTGGACACTAATCCTGAGAATTCTCACTAATGCTGCCCAACCCAGAGAAAAACAGACTCAGAGGTAAGTAAGCAGCCCAAGGAAACACTCATCAGAGTAAAGGCCCCAACTCCAGCTCTCACTGGATACAGGAAACCATCAGGAACACAGAGGTATCCTACCATGAGGACAGCACGCATGGCCAACGTGACAGATTAATTCCTGGTACCAGATATTTAACATCATTTCAGAAAAGAGACTAAAACCCAGATTACTTAACAAAGGGTGCATGCAGCCGCGGCAGAACGCTATTTCTACCCTTTCTGTCCTCAATCTCAGAAGAGTGGATAGAACCCAAAACTTTAGCTCCGCCCTGTAGCCTGAAGGTGAGACATGCATGTCAGGGATGGAGGTCACAGAGAACTCATCCTCACTGTCTCAGGGAGAGCTGAAGGTCTGGAAAGAGCTGCCCACATTCAACACGAACAAGCTACAATTAATCAGATATACTTTGGAAGAACAAAAAGAAACTGGTAAACATGCCAAGGAGGAGCCAAGGACCCAGGCTGGGGGAAAACAATATAAGCCGAGCAAAAAGTAAAAACAAAATAAGACTTCCCAAGAGTATGTGTTCTATGGAAGAGTGTGATGAAAACCTGAATAAAATAGGAGGGAGCTCAATGACAAAAAGATAGAGCAACAGAACTTCCAGAACATTGTTAAGTAAGACTGGAAAAAGTGGTTGTCCTTGTTTTGCACCCAATTTTGATAAGGACATATTTGGTGTGCATTATTTATTATAGTGTAGACACTATTTCGAGCGTGTTATTCTTTATCATGTTAAGGAAATAGCATTCTATTTCTAATTCACAAAATGTTTCAGTAACCGATGGTTGAACGCTGACTCAACCTATTTCAGCTGGCATAAAGAAGCTATTTTGCAAGGTGCTTTTTTTCTTGCACCACACTTACAAAGAACCTCAGTGCAGTCCTCAGAACTTGTCCATATAAATGATGAGTGAGACATTTCATCATCTTTCCTTTTAACAACCAGACTTTCTGTCATACAGCAAATTTAATGACTCATTTTACAAAGGCAAGTTTTTCCACCATTAGTATTTACAGGATTGCTGACGTCAGGGATACAGGTTGTATAAACGCCCTATCCCCCAAACATCTTGAAACTAGAAAGATGGAAAAGCTGGTGGGATTGGGGTTCGTTCCTTCTGTAAATGTGAGCTTTGGAGTTCAGCAGCTCTGAGTATAAACCCCTGCCCTGCAATTTACTAGTCATGGCTTTGAACCACAATTTAGCTTTCAGAAAAAGCACCAATTTTCTCACGTAATGGTTGGGTCTATGATACTTAATTTACAGGGTGTTGCAAAAATTAAATAAAATGATGCATTTCAAGCAGGTACCTCAAAATGATTATTTATGCTATTATCATTGCTATTTTTTTAAAAAAATTATTACATGCCTGGCACATAATAGATATTCAGTAAATATTTATTGAGTGAATAAATGATCTCTATAAAAAATTCAGAGATAGGGCAGCCCCAGTGGCCCAGAGGTTTAGCGACGCCTTTGGCCCAGGGTGTGATCCTGGAGACCTGGGATCGAGGCCCATGTCGGGCTCCCTGTGGGGAGCCTGCTTCTCCCTCTGCCTATGTCTCTGCCTCTCTCTCTCTCTCTCTCTCTTTCTCTCTGTGTGTCTCTCATGAATAAATAAACAAAATTTTGAAAACTTCAGAGATGAAATAGAAAGTCTATGCCCACAGGAGATTTGCCAGCTAGGAAATTCATTGCAAATAAAATAAATCTAAATAAAGCTGGACTTCTAAGTTTGATTTCATGGGGCCTAATGACTTTTTTATCTGAAAAAAATATTATTTTAAATTCCAGTCTTGTGACTTAATTCTGTTACTAAGTATTCTTCCTAAGTTGATCTCAGCCTGGTCCCTGAGCACACTCACAAACCAATTCTTGACCCCTTGTACTCTTTGGATGCAAGTAGTGGAAACTAACTCGAGCTAGTTTAAGTTAAAAGAGAAATTGTACAAAGATCTAGGAACTGGTGTCTCAGGGGACCCAAGGGCAGGGATATATCTGAGTGTTGAGAAGGAATGGAACCAAAAAGTGGCAAGATTTTGGAAGTAGAGTTCTCTTTCTCCTTCCTTTTGACTTTCAGTTCTATTTCTCTCCGTTTCTTTCTCCAAGGTGAGTCTCTTCTCTCTCTGGACTGCACGGCAGAAGGTCACCTGTGAGTCTTGAATCTCTGTGTTTTGCATCCATCCTAACTCATATTCCTGGAAGGACTCTGGTTGGCTCAGCTTAGATCAAGCACTTACACTCATCCATTCAGTAGCCTCCAGGAGAAAGGGGTCAGAATGCACCATAGAATGGACCACCTTCACTGCTTGAAGTGAAGGGCCAGGGGTAACCCACCTTGAATGGAGAAATAGCAGAACATCCACTAGGTGTCCCCAACACCTAGCACCTACCACACACTGACCCTTAACATCTCGCAACCCTAACTCAAACCACAAACTGAACTGCACATTAACCTTATTCTTGGTCCATGAATTCTGCTTACACTGAGCTTGTGACACACACATAACTGATAAAGTGAAGAGAGCTTGCTTCACTTACTTTTGGGAAAATGTGGTTTTTATATAATAGATTTTATTCAAAATCATGTTTACTTACTGTAAAATACCTGAGTGAAAACTAAAAAATTAAAAGAAAAAAATCTAGTTCTTTCTAAATGTTCTTAAAAGCTTGGATATTTCCAAACATTCCTAAGTAAACCACTATATGTAGAATAAAATTTCTGAATTTGGAGGTAAATATTTCTGCTTTGGTCCCTGTTGCTGGAGTCACGCTGACTTCTTTAGTGTCTGCACATCATTTAAAGTATTCTTATCAACCACTCCATGTACAGTAAAATTCAGAGACTCGGGTTATAATCAAGACTTTACTTGGCCCCAAGGAATTTTTGGTACCTTTCAAGATTCTCCCTCTAACAAGAGTCTGTCTCAAGATTGGACTTTTTCTTTGACTTCCATCAACTTCAGAGTAAATTACATGCCTTCCTGGAGTTCCTGCAATCTCTCAATGCCTTCTCCTTTTCCTTCCTCAGGAGTATCATGGGACATAAGATATTCAGTGCCAGCCAAGATGCAATGAGTCAACAACAGTCTATCTTTCCCACTGATTACAACCAAAACTTCTAGGCAAAATGCAAAAAACAAATATCTAAAATACCCTAGTTATACACATGCATGGCAGACCCAAAGAAGTGTAGTAAAGCTTCAAGAACGGAACTACCAAAGTCCGAGGCTAAACTCAGAGCTATGCATGTGATAGATAGACCCAAATACCATAGCAAAGGTTTGAAAACTGAACTGACATTGGAATCATAACCCACAAAAGGTGAGACACAACTTGTAGTCTGAACCTAAGCCAACGGATTACCTGCTAACAAAAGCAAACAAATCAACATTCTCTAGAGGATTTTAACAGAAGCCAGAATCTCATAATATAATATTAAAAATATTCTGGATACAAGTCAAAATTACTGAATGTATAAAGAATCAGAAAAATCTGACCAGAATTCAGAATAACTTGGAAGAAAAGATAATCAACAGATGACCCCAGTTAAATTACCAGACACAGACTTTATAATACCCACTGTAGCAATGAGGTAAAGATGAACACTCTTGAAATAAATGAGAGGATAGAGTTCTTAGCAGAGAAAGAAAAATAAATTTTAACCTAAATGGAAAAATTTTAACTAGAAGATACAATATCTGGAATTCACAGTTCTACCAAATGCACTCAATAGCAGAATGGAGATGACAGAGGAAAGAAAACCTGAAGATAGATCAAGAGAAATAAGAAGATCAAAGAGAAAAAGATAGAATAAAATTAGTGCAACCTTAGGTGCTTATCAATCTAACATTCATGTCATTGGGATCTCAGAAAAAGAGAAAGATTACTCAGAATATATATTTGAAAAATAATGGCATAAAACATTCCATATTTGATGAAAAGCACCTATTTACAGTCTCAAGAAGCTCAATGAATCCCATCAGCTTAGGTTAAAAATATATATATACCCAGATATATCATAAACTATTCAAAGCCAAAGTAAAGAAAATACCTTAAAAGCACCTGGAAACAAAAGGTGATAAGTTACAAGTAAGGGAAATTATGACTACAGGCTTCTTATCAAAAACCTCAGAGCCTGAAGACAGAGAGAGAATATTTTTAAAGTGTTGGAAGAAAAAATAATAAATAAGTAATCATAAAAAGTCCTGGCTGGATCTGTCAGTAGAGCATGTGACTCTTGAGCTTAGTGTTGTGAGGTCAAGCCTCCATTGGATATAGAGATTACTTAAAAATAAAAAGTGCTGGGAGGAAAGAACTGCCAACTCGGAATTCTATAGCCAACAAAAATATCCTGCAAGAATGTAGGCAGGATAAAGGTATTCTCAGATGAGGGAAACTAAGAGAATTCATGACTTGCAGACTTGTTCTGAAAGAAATGGCAAGGAAAGTTCTTCATGATGAGGGGAGACTATACCAGAGGGAAACATAAAACTTTAGGAATGAAGAAAGAACAAGAGAAATGATGAATATCATTTCAGCTAAATAGAGTATTTGGGGCCTCTTAAATTCTTTAAAATATGGAAGACTGTTTAAAGCAAAAATTATAGCATTATCTGTAATGTTTCAATGGATATAGATATAAGATACACAGCAACCACAACATAAAAGGATCAGGACACAGAATCCTATTTGGTTATAAGGCATGCATATTTTATTTGAAGTGGTAAAATATTAATTCTAAGTATACTCTGAAAAGTTAGGTATACACATTGAAATTCCTAGAGCAACTGCTAAAAAATACTAAAAATACCACAGCCAAAATCCAATAAATAAATTAAGATGAAATATTATGGAATATTCAAGTAATACAAAAGAGAATAAAATATATTTAAATATAAATGTGATATAAATGATAGAATATTATATAATATTTATATGAATATATTATAAAATATATAATACATGTAATATACAAAGTTCATATTAGTTGACTATGTTATCATTCAGGATTCCACTCAACAGTAGAAAAGTTTTTGGAGAGTCAAAAGTTATACACAGATTTTTGACTAGGTGTGTGCCCCTAAACCCCACATTGTTCAAGAGTCAACTATATAGATAGATTTAAAGCAACGCAGTGGGAAAAGATATACGATGCAAACAGTAATCAAAGGAAAGTTAGACTGCCTATATAAACTTCAGACAAAGTAGGCTTCAGAATAAGGAAAATGACCAGGGATAAAGAAAGACATTAGGTAATGATGAAAGAGTAAAATCATTGAGAAGACATAATATTAAATGAGTATGTACTTAACAGGAGAACTCCAAAATACAGGAAGCAAAAGCTGGCAGAACTAAAAAAAAATAAATCCATACTTATGTTTGAAGATATGATGTGACCATGAAGATGTCATGGGACCATTAATCTTAAAATCTTGGCCACAATTCCTCTCAGGAGGGGCTATGCAGTTTGGGTCTCTCTGTTTCCACAAAGAATTGGCCATGCTCCAGAGAGCTTAAAGTGAGAGTGACTCCATGTCCAGTGCGGTGAAGATCCTCCCACCCCCACCCAGACGTGGGACTGTGAGCATGACCAGATATCAACCACTTGTTGAAATTTTAGAGAAAACCAATAGTAATCTTCCAGCAATATCTAAGAAACCTAAGAAAATTCAAACATAACATTAAGAGTTTATGGTGAACAGGTGCTTTCGCATCCATCATCCACTCCCCCACTTCTGGCAAATGTGTCCAGTTTTGCCTTAGAGAAAATACCCTTTCTCCAGCTTGAGCCATAATCAACTTAAGTCGATAAGTACACTCCACCCTCCTGACTGAAGTAATTGGTCAGAGACAGCCAAACAACCCAGTGAGAGCCAATGAGATGCAAGAACATACTTGCTGGGGCTTCTAGAAAAGAGAACTTCCTCCCGCCTCCGTGGGAATCACCAGAAAAGAGAATGTCCCTTTAGCCACATGATGTGGTGGGCGGGTGCCAGAGCTGGCAGGCTGCCAGTCAGTCTATTTAATATCGTGAGGAAAGGCCTAGAAGTGTACTGTGTAGAGCCTGAGAGTTAAGTCCACACTGCTGACGGCAGAGAAGGACAGATAGAAAAGGGTCTTGGATATCACTTGAGCCTCTGGTTCAAGCCTTACCCAATGAAAAAATAGCTGCTCTGGTAGTTTCTATCATGCAAAGGAATCCTTTTTTCCCCCCATCTTGACTGAGAGTTGTTTTCCATCATTTATAACACAGAGGCCTAACATGCAATGTCCCCTTACGCCTTCACCCCCCTCTGAGCCCCATGTCTTTCTCCAAAAATGAAAACAAAAGCCATATGATTCAAGTGCTTCTACTTTTAATGCTAAACATTATTTTTATTTGTATAACATGATGATGTGAAAACATTTTATTTTTTTACTTTATTTTTAAAAAATATTTTATTTATTCATGAGACAGAGAGAGGCAGAGGCACAGGCAGAGGGAGAAGCAGGCTCCCTGCGGGGAGCCCGATGTGGAACTCAAACCCAGGACCCCGGGATCATGCCCTGAGCCAAAGGCAGATGTTCAACCACTGAGCCACCCAGGTGCCCCGATGCACAAACATTTTTAAAAATGAAGCTTTGTATGTAGAAATAATAATCCCTAATGATAAGCAATACACAAACAAAAAGGAATCATTCAGAATGATAAAACTGGGAGGAGAATAAAAAAAAAGCTTCCCCTGTCTGTTTATACAGAATGCTACTAACTCTGCTTTTGCTAAAGACTTTGAAAAATGTTACTCAAGCTGTTGTCTCCTGGGAGGATATTTATCATTATCGACTACTTATATACTTCTTTATTTTTTGAGAAATATTTGACAACTAAAAATTGTATATAATGAGATGTACAATGTGATGATGTATTATAGATAAACATGGTAAAATGATCACCGCAATCAAGCTAGTTCACATACCCATCACCTCAGATAGTTCTTTTCTTTACTCTTCTTCCTTTTATAATTCTTAAAGAACAAGAATAGATTCAGAAGGCCCAGGTCTTTCCAGACCTTGTTGGTACTCAAGGAAAGAATCGTCTCCAAATTCTTTTGTGGGTTTTGCATTGCAGGCTCAAGCTACCCCCTTGAGGGAGAATTCTTTAAGTATTCTGGAAAACACACCCAAACCTTAGTGGAAAAAATTCAAACTACTCAGTGGAAAGGATTGAATTCAGGGAGTTCCTAAAATGAAAATGTTTTTGTAGATAAGGATCAGTTATATGAAGAGACTAAACTGGAGTTAATTCTGGGTAGAGGTGAGATTTGAGAGATTGGTCTTCATGAGGCATTTATCAAGGACCTGTAAAGGGACTCAGAGGTGAAAGAAGCACAGTCCTTTCCAGGCAGTTGTCTCCAGGCTGGTAGAAAATGTCAACCCAGGATTCTCATCCAGCTTAATATGTAGAGGGACACAGGGGCACGGTGTTGTGAGGAAAATTTGCAAGAAAGAGCTATCACATCAGAGAAGCTTCCTGACTAGGTGGTTTGGAGGAACAGGGAGGATTTCACCATGTGGAGACGGAAGTAGCTTTCTGAGCTAGAGAGAAGAGCATGAGGAAAGACACAGAAGCAGAAGTACAGAGTAATTAGTGGTCCGGCTGGGATGGGACCTAGTCATAGAATCACCTTCTCTGAGGGAGCTCTACTGGGGAAAGGCTTAACTCACCATGAAGACCAACTTAGAGGCCCTCAGGTGAGGTGGGTGATAGACCCCCTACCAACCCTCTCAAGAGGCCGTATACTCCTAAAAAAGGCCAGGGTCTAGTGGAGAAGGCCTACAGACCTGGGTTTGGTTACTAACTCTGCCACTTAATACCTGTGTGAGCTTAGGCATTCCCTTACTCTCTCAGGCTCAGGACCCAAGAGTAAAATGAGAAGAATAATATCTTTCCTGTGCACCTCCCAGGATTGGCACGAACGTGAGGAAAAAGGGTGGACACAGAATAGCACTGCCAAATACTTTCTGGTAGTCCACTATCTCACCATATATGTGAAGCACCCCCAGAAATATTTTTAACTTTTCATTGCTACTACATAACAGATCCTTGAGGCCAAGAACTATGTTTTCTTTAGGACAGGGAACATAGTATGTGATTTTTTTTGAAAAGGTACTTGCTGAATGAATGAGTAAATAATGAGTAATGTTCAGAGCTCTCCAACTAGACACCAAAATTAATCTTCTTCTTCTTCTTCTTCTTCTTCTTCTTCTTCTTCTTCTTCTTCTTCTTCTTCTTCTTCTTCTTCTTCTTCCTCTTTCAAAATTAGTCTTCTAACTCCACTGAACACCTGTTGACTGTTTTTTTCACTTTGGGGTTGTTTGGCCAGGTGGAGGCTCTAAGTTAGTTGTGGTCAGTTGGTGTCATGGTAGAGAAGGAAGCCCGTAAAGGTGGAGTCATTGACGTTATCTGCATAGATCCCATAGGAGTCCCCATCCCCGTACACCTGGAGCCAGACTTGGTCACCCACTTCCAGATGAAGGAGCACAGAGCCAGAGGCCTGGTCCACGTTCTTCTCCTGGTACTGGTCGTAGGTGAAGAGCATAGCCTTGTCTTTCTTGTAGAGGCTGACCTTGACATCCTTCAAGTAGACTGTGATGTGGTAGGAGAAGTAGTACAGCCCAGGAATGTTGCAGTGAAATTTTCCAGTGGTGCCATCGTAGTGGTTTTGCAGATTGTAGAAGATTTTGGTAAAGCGAATGGGAACATTGGGGACAGTGATCCGGCTCTCCAACCCCACACTGAATGCCGAACGGTGTACATAGGCACTTTCCCCAGGTTCTCCTTTCCTTCCTGGGGTTCCTGGAAAGCCTCGGGGACCTTCAACCCCAGTTATTCCAGTTTCACCAGTGTCACCCTTAGGACCAACAAGACCTAGAGAATGAGAAGACCTCAGTGACCATAAGGAACAGAACACTCCTGCCTAGGTGAGTTCTAGACTGAAACACTGTCCCTTTGGCCCTTACCCACAGCCTGCCTGACTTACAGAGCAAGGGACCAATGGGAGCTCTCAAAGAGGTGAGTTAGGCCTTCTACATCCCCAAGCAGACTTCCATAAATTCATCTCCAGCCTTATTTCCTATAAGTTTGCATCCTAGACCCTCCACCCTGCAAACCCTTTATATGCTGGCTCAACCAACCATACATTTGCTCTTCTATCCCTTCTATCTGGGATGCACTCCCTCCTTTATTCTGTGTACCCATCCTTCAAGGCCTGACTCAAGCCCCGCCTCCTCCTGAAAGCCTTCCTTGTTAATCCAGATCTTCATTAAGAGCGTTGCATTTTCTCTCTGTTCCATACTTTGGGCATTTGTCCACATTCAATCTGGCATATTTGGAATAGACTTCCTTGTAGTAATCTTTAACAGCCTCATGCATTAGACTTTTTTTTTTTTTAAGATTTTGTTTATTTATTCATGAGAGACACACAGAGAGAGAGAGAGGCAGAGACACAGGCAGAGGGAGAAGCAGGCTCCACGCAGGAAGCCTGATATGGGACTCAGTCCCGGGACTCCAGAATCATGCCCTGGGACGAAGGCAGGCCCTAAACCACTGAGCCACCCAGGGATCCCTAAATTTATCTTCTTAACTGAAACAAGAGTTCCCCAGGAGCAGGACTAAGAGCTTTAAGAATGCATTAAGTGTGAATGCCACTGGGTGGAATGGGAATTAAGTAGAAATCAGTGGAATGAGAGTTAAGTGGAAATGAAGGGAGACACGAATGTGAACAGATTGGGAATAGTGATGGATGGTGTGGGGGTGGGAAAGTGTACAGGGAACGTGATGTGGGTAGAGCAGAGTCGGAGGTGCTGGTTTTATAGGTTGCTTATGGGTCACAGAAAAAATTGCTCCCTTCCTGTGTCTAAGGCTTTGTCAATAGCTAATGACTTTGTATAGTTCCAGAAGCCCTCTTCTACCCAGAAGTCTATGATGGAGGAAGCCAAAAAACTTGTTCTTACCTGGATCTCCTTTCTCACCCTTTTCACCAGGGGTGCCATCTCTGCCATCACGGCCTGGGGTCCCATTGTGGCCAGGATGCCCCGGGATGCCTGCCATCCAACCTGGGCAGGCCCCCTTCGGCAGGGGAAGCAGGACTCCAGGCCCTTCTGCCACGGAATCCTGGCCGTGAGCGGGCAGGACTAGTAGCAGTAGAACAGCTCGTAGCAACAGCATCCTGAGCCCTGGAACCCAGATCTGCATTGTCAGCCACGCAAGGAGACCCCATACAGCACACCCCATCAGGACCTAAGCAGGATTCGGGCCATCTCAGCAGTGTCCACTTCTGAGACCTGTTTTCTCAACACTCACCTCTTCTAGAAGACTTGTTTGACTATTTCCACCTAGCTTGATCTCTTTCTGCCCTGAAATTTGCAATATTTAGCATTATTCTTTGTGTGTAATCTCCTTTCCTCAAAAGATTGTGAGTTCAATGAGGGCAGAACGACACTCTTCCAATTGCCTCATAGGCACAGGGCCAGGCTCCTTGGACCAAGTTCCAAGAGTCCATTTGTCAAGAACAGAAACCTCTTGAGTTTTCCAAGAATGACGACTCTAACCAACTTCTCTCTCTCTTTCTGGCTCCTTCCTTTTTCTTCTCTACTTCTCTCCCTCATTTCTTTTGTTGTTGTTGTTGTTTTAAGATTTTATTTATTCATTCATGAAGGACACAGAGAGAAACAGAGAGAGGCAGAGACACAGGCAGAGGAAGAAGCAGGCTCCATGCAGAGACCCTGACATGGGACTGGATCCTGGGTCTCCAGGATCAGGCCCTGGGCCGAAGGTGGCGCTAAACCGCTGAGCCACCTGGGCTGCCCATCTCTCCCTCATTTCTATGTCTGTTCCTCCTCCTTTCTCTTTCTCTCTCTCTCTCTCTCTCTCTCTCTCTCTCTCTTTCTCTTCTGCCTCTGCTCATCTCCTGGATCACATATTAGACCATTTGGTTTATTGTACATGCGCCCGCACACGTGCACACACAGGCATCCATCCACATGCTTGCACACACATATACACAGTCACACAGTGCACACACACACACAGCCTTTCCCTATGTTAGTCAGACAACCAGAGCCACACTGTCCCATGAGGATGACCCTCCGCTGCTGACCCTTTGCCTGGGCCATTCTTAAATGCACCTCCTCACCTGCCGGATCCCTCTGCAGCCTTCAGGACACAGTTAGGATGTCTTCTCTTTCAGGAAGTCCTCCCTCCCAATCGGGGTTGTTCGTTCCTCCCCTGCACACACTCTGCCCTTGCTTACCGCTGGTATCGCACTTCCTGCACGATCCAGTGATTCCCCGATCTGCTCATTCATTTCACCCATTAAACTACAGGTACCAGGAGGCAAAGCCTAACACACTATCTACTTTTTAGTAGGGACTAAATAAATGTCTTTCTAAGGAAGAAAAAAGAGAGCAAGAGAGTCAGAGAAAGGAGGGAGTGAGGGAGGAGAAAGGAAGAGGGAAAGAAGGATGGAGAGGGGAGTATATTTGAAATATGTGTTCTGGGAGCCCTAGCAAAAAGCTCAAGTGGCACAGGTGGCCGGGGACATCCTGTCTCAACACCGTTCCTCCATATCCCGCCCCCACCGCAGAAGATGGTCCTTTATATATATACTGGTCCCCTCCCAGCTTCTGCCTCTGATGTTAGGGTGATCTTAGCCGCCCCCCCCATCAATAATAGCCAGGGTCTTAGTCTCCTCAGCCCTCTTTCACCAGGGAGTTGTAAGAAGGCACCACAGAAAGGGGAATAAGTCCTAGGATCCTGGATTAAGGCAGCCCTAAAATCTTCTGTGGAGTTTGAGAGGTGCTTAATCCCATGAACCTGATTCTGAGTCAAACACAGTCCACGTGTATTTTTTTACACCAAGGACTTACCAATTTTCATCAGTTTGCTTGTCTCTTAAGAGTTATCCAAAGTCTCCAGAATTGGGCTTGGGTTCAGGGGACAGCTCCTGTGTGCAGGAGGCAAGAAAGTCTCTGATTGACAATTTTACCCTCCAAGATATGCATGGTGTCTAGAATCGTACCTCTATGCCCCATCACCTAGGCTCTATAGTGCCCTCTCAACGCAACGCACCAACTCATCATTCATTCATTCATATAGATATGAATATCTATATATCTATATATATCTATATATATCTATATATCTATATATATGAATTCACCTTTCATATAGATAGATAGATGTAGATGTAGATGTAGATATAGACACACATACACGCACATGTATTCACTAAAAATTGGTAATATAAACACTTTGGAAACTACAGAAAACAAAAAGATCCCCAGTCCCAAGGCTTTCTCCATTTATTTTTAAACATAATGAAAAACACATTTTACATAAAAATTTTATTCCCCCATTTTTGCCTTGTCACTTTCTGGTTCTCATAATCACCATTTTTTAAAGGTTTTTATTTATTTATTATAGAGAGAGAAAGCATGAGCAGGAGGGAAGGGCAGTGGGAGAGGGAGAAGTAGACTCCCAGCTGAGCAAGAAGCCAGCCCAATGCAGGACTCAATCTGAGGACCCTGAGATCATGACCTGATCTGAGCCACCCAGGTGCCCATAATTTTATTTTTATTTTTTTTCATAATCTTCATTTTAAATGTGTGTGTGTGTTAGTTCATCAAATGAAAACAGTCAAAATATATTTAACCATTCCTATTTGGTTGAACTTTTACTACCATTTCAAAGTATTGTTTTAAAATCCATAACTAATATCCTTGGTCATATAGCTTATCCCCAAGTTATATAGTTATGACCTATTCCCAGAAGTAAAATTACTGGCCCAAATCTATGAACATTTTTAAGGCTCTTGATATGTATTTCCAAACTGCAGTTCGTTACACTGTTACTAGGTAATGTGTTAGTGTGTGATTAAGAAAGCCTATTAACTACTCTCACCAGCAAAATTTTAAAAATCTATTTCTGTTATTGCTAGTTTAATGAACAAAAGAAATGGCACCTTGCTACTTTGATCAATAGTGAGCTGCACATTTTATTAAAGGCCTATTTCCTAACTTAATTTCCTCATTCATGATACACCCTTTAGTGTTTTGGGTTACTTAATTTATTAGGGACACAATGTGCTTTTTTCTTTTTTCTTTTTTTTTTTAAGATTTTATTTATTTATTTGACAGAGAGAGAGTGCACACACAAGCAGTGGAAGCGGCAGGGGGAGAGGGAGAGGAAGAAAGAGAGCTCTGCAGGGAGCCCGATGTGGGACTTGATCCCAGGACCCTAGGACCATGACCAGAGCCAAAGGCAAATGCTTAACTAACTGAGCCACCCAAGCTCCCCACGCTGTGCTTTTGAATTTGTGTGACCTCTTTTTACAGACACTTTATCATATATGCCACACCTGTTTTTTCTGGTGATTATTCTGTAGATTATTCTTTTGTCTACCCTGATTTTTAAGTGATGGAAGTTTTCATTTTTAGAGTCAACTCTTATTTTTCTTTGCTTCTAAGTTGTAAACAGTTCTTAGCCCTTGTAGGTCATGGAAAATATTCTATTTTTTGTCTTCTATTGTTTGATATATTTTAATTTCACTCTTTAATTCATCTTCAATATTTTGTTTTGTGATCTAAAAAAACTCACATGATTTCTATTTGAAGACTAGCTGTTTAAAGACAACTTTAGTTCATCTTTCCACTCTTTATTAAGCTGCTGCATCATTTATTTAGTAAATATCAAGTTTTACTATGATCTTATAAGTAAGTGAGAATTGAGAAGGAGATGGATTGGTAGAAAAAGGGGCCGAGAGACCACACAGCAGCAGCCACTGACCTATGGTCCTCTGTAGCTGTGAATCTCTAGCCATCGCACCCCTTACCATCTATGTACATCTTTGTCGCCCTCTACTGGATTTCAAGGGCTCAGGCGAGTGTAGTCCATAGCTGCTGGAAATGAAATGAGATACAGCCTAGGCTTGGCTAGTCCCAAAATAAGAAGAGGTGAGTTAGATTAGAAGGCAAGGAGGAGAGACCAGCCAAGCCCGCTTTCGTATTTAGGAAGAACACTTCATATGAATAAGACTTAATATGCATTCAGTTTCCCACTATTTGTCACTTTCATCTTTTCTTCTTCTGGAATTAGCATTCCAAGTCCCGAGAAGACCTCTGAAAGGTTGTATGCTTGCTTTCTCCTGAAAAAAGGAGGCTGTGCTCTTTCCCACAAAGAGATAGGAAGAGAGAGCCCAGAACATGAGAACTGGTGGGGGACAGCTACAGAGGACCCAAAGATAGGAGGAGATTGGCTTTTCCAAACTGTTGGGGGGAATGTTCTCTGGTTTAAGATTCTCTTCTCTCAGCCCAAGGGAAGGCATTCTGTCCTCAACACTTCAGTATTATGGATGGATTTCTCCACTAACAGGGACAAGCAGTCCGGGTACCATGACAGTGGCAATGAGGAGGAGGTACTGAGAAGAGAAGTGGGGTGAAGATCGGTACGTGATCCTCAGAAATTTCTGATGCTAAGAACAGACTCTGATTGCAGAAGAAAGTTGTCTTCTAACCTTAGTTCTGGGTGGAAAAGTCAGCAGTTGATAACAATTGAAGGTCAGGGCAGAGACACTACTCTCAAAAAAAATGTATTCCAAAATTATTTGTGTTCTTTGTTTAGATATGGCAGTTGTTACACTTACATTTGGAAAGACTTCTAATTCTACAGGGGAAAACGTTAATTAATGAAACCATAATATAAGACCCAATGGTGCCTGTAAAGAAAACATTTATGTGTATCGTGAAGCTGGACCCCAAGTTCCACTTATAATTCTGTTTCTACAGAACTCCATGTGTCACTTAATGTCTCATTTAATCCTCACAACTATTTTGAGAAACAGTATGAAATAGAACAGGATCACACGCTCTATGATCTTGGGGCTTGGGTGAGAATGATTTGTTCTTACCTGTAACATGCATTAGTCATATATTTGTTGGAGGATTAAGGGCATAAAATCCATATAAAGTACCTAGAATGGCACATGGCACATGTCAGTGCTTAATAAATGTTAGCTATGACTGTACCCATTTTAGAGATGAGGAAAGTGAGTTTCAGGAAAGTTAAGTGACTTGTCCAAGATCTTAGAGCTTGTAAATGCGAAAAGAGCTGGAAATTGAATTCTGGTCTTCCAAACCCCCAAAATGGACCCCTGGGCATACTTCAGAGGAGAAAAAAAAAGCATCAGGATCACATTTCTGCCTTTTCATATTTCACTCCATGGGATGGAGGACATAAGAGAAAATAGATTGAAAAGCCCTCCAGATTATAATGCAAGCGCCCTGGCTTCTAGCCTAGGCTCCATCATTAACACACTGGGTGACCTCACCTCCCAGATCTCATGCTCGTTGCCTGCAAATGTGATCATTAATGATATTAATCCTTACCTATCCTATTTCACTATCTTATTGTATCAGTTGACTAAAAGTATGAGGTATTTTATAAGCTTCCACACATATAAGTGAAGAGAAGGGAAACTAGCAAATATTTACGGACCACCTGCTGTAGACCACCACTGTACGGCCACCTGTTCTTCATCTCTTTCCATCCCTACTACTCCAGGAGGTAGGACACAACTGCCACAAGAGAATTCCCAGGACCAGAGAGGATTAGTAACTTCTGCCCATGCATGAAAAGGGAAAGAGTGCAGGGGTGCAATTTAAAACCCAAAGCCTGGGTTCTTTCAGTGGCACTGTCTTTCACAGTATACCGTGTATAGGCATGGATCTCTTCATTTTTAAAACTATATTAGGGGATGGCCACGATGTTCTCTGGATCCTAAAGGGCCATATTATGATCTCTTCTTTTCATATTTAGAATATATAAGAAATTCCACTTTGACCTGCTGAAATTTCAATAACAACAGCAGAATCTTGTGAAATGCAGGATGGGGTTTCCTTTGGGACTGACAGGAAACAGTAGAGGGGAAAAGGCCACCAAATCTGGTGCCAATTCTTCCAGTAGGAAAGGGCACTAAAGCATAGATCACTGAGAGCCTAAATGAACCCCAGAATCATCTCACCCCTGTCCTCCTTTTACAAACGGGAGGTTAATGAGAAGAGAAAGGGTGCATTTATTAGATCTTCATAGAGGCCAGCTCCCACACTAGTAGCTTTTACCCATTATTTATTTTATCTATTATGTATTTTAATCTTTACAAGAGCTCCATGAAGCAAGGAAAATAATCCCAACTTTAGAGATGGGGAAACCAAGAGATTAAGGACATGATCCCTCAGACATTCCTGTTCTGACTTCCAAACCAGTGAGCTTCCCATCATGCTACAAGGCCTCTAAAAAGCCTTCTCAGACTCAGCTTCCTAACCTGCTAAAACGTGATCACATAAGATGAGGGACATGAGAATACTTTGAAATCGGCAAGGGTACATTGGAGTAGAAATTGGATAAGGCACTTTAACTTTTATTTCATGTAACTTTCCCCATAGCCCTGCTCTTGCTTCCACTATAGAGAAGAATCGGAGACTTGAAGAGACCAAGATGCTGCCTTTAAGATCACACAACTCTTAGTAGAAGTGCTGAACAGCTGGGAGGGGAAAAAAATAAAGAAAAAAGATCATGTGGGCAACTCTTGTGGGTTCTATGAAATTGCCATTTTTAGGGGAACCTGGGTGGCTCAGTGGTTGAGCATCTGCCCTTTGGCTTTTAGGTCATGATCCCAGGGTCCTGGGATTGAGTCCGCATCAGGTTCCCCGTGGGGAGCCTGCTTCTCCCTCTGCCCATGTCTCTACCTCTCCTTCTGCGTCTTTCATAGGTTAAAAAAAATCCAAAAGAAAAAAGAAACTTCCATTTTTAAAGGTTTAAAATGGTTTCGTCTGCTACAACCTAAGGATGAATGACAGAAGCAGGAACCAACTCGGTTCAGGCTGGCTCCCACGAGGATTACTTGGAAACTTTTGCATCTCCACACCCAACACACACACACACACACACACACACACACACACACACACACCCTCCAGGAACTAGCATAGCAGCACATCCCTCCAATGCATTTTTAGGATCCAGTCACTCTCCAAGTGAAAAAATTCCTGATTGAAAACGTCTGCTCTCCAAAGCTTCTTCCTCCTGACTTCAGCTAAGTGGGGACACTAATCTCCTGTCCTGACAAGGAGTCCATGGAAAGTCTGTCCCCTTAACCACCTTAGAAAGGACAAGAAGCAAGTCCTGTGTATCTCTTTACAACTCCTCAAGAATTAAGGGAGGGAGACTGCAAGGACTGCCCATTAAACTGCAGGGCTCTCTCTCTGCTTCTGTGTTTCCAGAACAAAGCTGACCCCCTCCTGGTCCTTTGGGCACATTCCTTTGGGCACATTCTACCAACAAGGGCCCCGCCACTCACCTACCTTGTGTGGAGGAGCCAGCCTTACACCTAATGGGAGGAGTCACCGGGAGTGAGGCGCTGCAGCCCCTCTGTGGTTGGATCTGAAACCAGAACCTCTCCAGACCAGGGACCTGCACCCACTGACACAAGAGGGCTGGGCTGATCTCTAAAATCCCTCCCGCTCTGACCTCTGCCTTGACATTGAAAACAACCAGATGCCTCAGATGCAGCGCTCGTGGGGGCCAGCAGGATTGGGCTTGGCAAAGGCCAGGCTGACCCACTGGTTTCTGTCAGAAAATGTCTTCTACAAGATTGTCATAGGTTTTCAGTATATACCAAGCTCACTGTATCTCATCTGAGTGTCTCAATCATCCTGTGAACTATCTCCACATCTGTGTAGGTATCTCCATATTTACAGATTCCCTCAAATCCAGAGAGTGATTATGTCTCACTCATCTTTGTACTTCACTAACTCTACCCGGTGTCTGGCCTTATAGAATCTGCTCAATCAATATCTGCTGAGAAGAATCAAGTGGCGGAGCTGGGTTCCAGACTCAGCCTGAGCGCTGGCTTTCCCCAAGCTGCCTTTCCATGTGCTTCTTTCTTTGCCTGCCTGGTCAACCTGAGAAGTTCGTCATTTCCTTCCCTTCTTATTTGACTGAACTCTATCACCGGGCCATCCCTCCCTCCTCATTGACCCCAACCTTTTCTCTGGGTAGGCATCTTGCCACAGAGTGAATTGGGCAAAATTCAAGATGGCCCCAGGCATTCTGATCAGAAGAACCGTTCCTTTTCTCTTACAGATGTGGGAGAACCAAGGAAGAAGCCCAAGGCCTATCTGCCTCCGCCAGTGCTGCCCTGGCCAGAGTTTTGCCTGTACCCATCTGTGCCCTGCTATGACAAGAGAGCCTGCGGAAACCCCAGCCAGAGGCTCCATTGCAAGGCAGCCCCCCTACACGCACCTCCCGACCCAGTTGGGAACTGTAATCGACTTGTTCTTACCCTCAGGTGTAGAATCAGACCCACAAACTGCAGTCGGGATGGAAATGAGGAAATGATCCAGCCTCAGCAGTCTGGTACTCAAGGGGGAAGGCAATCCCCACCCCAAAGTTGTCCCTTCCCATTGGCCAGCCCTGTCAGGGTAGAGGCCAATGGGAGGGCACCCTGCCCCCTGGCAACTGCTTCAGGTCTCCACTCTGGGGAACCTGCTGCAAACCTTCTCGGGTTTGGGAAGCCAAGTGGATCCTCAGTCACAGCACTCAGATTCTCTTGGCTCTTATGTTTGCTTCCTACAACCGCAACAGAAGGTAGGGCAAGGTTCAAGACCAGAAAAAGGAAAATAAGCTATCTCGACATCTGAGGGAGAAACTTCCTCCTGTAAAGTGAACTGCCCAGTGATCCAGGAGATGCCCCTTTCCCCCATCGATTTGCCGTAATAAGTCAGGGACACCAATTACCACCACCACACTCCTGCGCGCTGTGCATGACAAAGTGTGAGATTGTGTGGTGCACATGGAGCACTTCAGGAGGGGGAATAGTCAGAGGGTTACAATAAAGCAAGAAATAGAACACAGCCTCCCCTCTCTGGGCTGGACCCCAAATTTGGGGAAGACTTTGTGGGTTAATTCTGAGAACCGAGGTGAAGGGAAGTTTCTGGAGTGGTGTGGGGCAGAGCCAGAGTAAGCCCTTTAGAGGCTCCGCATTGCAAAAGGTTATAGAGCTCTGAACCTGATGTAACTCAAATTCAACATAACAGAAAACTTTCCTAAAATGTGATAATAGAATACAATCTCTCAAGATTTTCTGGTTCCAAAATTCTGAATAAATTTTGAAAACTAAGTTTTTGTGGGTATGTGAGCCCTTATTTTGCCAGTCCCTTAAGCATATTGCTGACTTTACCTATTGAAGAACCCAGCTCTAGGCTGGGAGCAGCCTGGAGGACCCCAGCTACCACGCATGTGGGTGTTCCTAGAAGGCTTAGGCTTGAAATGGCAACATTCATCACCTTGGACTCTTTCTTGGCAAACTCATGTTCTGTTTTTTGAAACTCAAGATCAGAGTGGTTCCTGCAAGCCACAAATTCTGGGGCAGTAAATCATGACCCCAGCAAGGGCTCAAGATCCCAGTAACAACTTCTACAAGACAGTCAGAAACAGGATGTTCTCAGGATATCTGGGTGCCTCAATGGTTGAGCATCTGCCTTTAGTTCAGGTCGTGGGATTGAATCCCGCATCGGGCTCCTCACAGGGAGCCTGCTTCTCCCTCTGTCTATGTCTCTGCCTCTTTCTCTGCGTCACTCATAAAAAAATAAATAAATAAAATCTTTAAAAGAAAAAAAGGAAACAATGTTCTCAGGCAGAGGCTGGGCAAGTGTCTGCCTGCCCCCAAACACCATCTCTGCTGGCCCCACAGAGCCTAAAAGTACACAGCAAAGTCAAGTAAAAGTCTGATCTCAGGCCTTTGCCTTTGGCTAATATACATATTTTCTGCAGAGGTCACTTTAGGCCATTGGGATTGGAGTCATGAATCCCTTTCCAAGGGCCCACTGGCTTAGATAGGGACCAGGGGAAACAAGGTTTAATAGAGTTTACCAGGTAGGTAGGACCAAGCAGAAAACAGAGAAGCTGCAGTTACTCTCAATTGAATCACTGTTTTTGTTTTTATTGTGGCATTTGCTTATTTACTTTTGGTTGTGTTACTATCTGTCTCTCTGTCTCTCACTACGTTGGGAACCTCATGAGAACAGGCGCTTTACCTGTCCAGTGTTGTATCCCCTGGCCCCTAGAATATGATCTGGTACAAGGTAGGCAATACAAAGTGTTGAATCAATGGATAGGTAAGTGATCATATTTAATCTCCCTTTAAAGATTGCTATGGCTGTCTCATATTTTACAAAAAAAGCCTCTGGAGTTCAGTGAGGTTACGTGACTTGTCCAAGGCACAGATCTAAGATCTGAACCCAGATCTGAGTCGAAAACCAGTATGCTTTCTAATAACTCATGTCCCTCACTCCTCCTGATGGACCGTGAGACCCTAAGATCCCCATTTGTACTTCAGTGTAGCTTTGGCAAAAAAAAAGTATTTTCTCCCGGCTTTATGGGAATGCAGCTGGTTACAGCAGGCTTTAACTGTTGCACAAGGTGGAATGCCTCTAGCCCCAAAAACACACCAGGACTGGGCTGGGTCTGGTTGTCAGCCAGTGACATTGTGAAAGCCTGTCATTTTGAAACCTCAGGGAAAACTGCCATCCACCACAAAGGTCACTGTGTGGAAAGAGGCAATTCTGTGGCATACTGGCTTAGAGACCGTAACTGAAAAGCATTCAGCCAGGAATGCCTCGAGGCTACTCTTTTTCCCAGGACGGAACTGTTACTACCTAGAGTGAAATAAATAAATGTGATCATTTCCTCTAGGGTATGATGTCTGCAGTTCAATCTCCCATCAGCTTGTGAATTGGGATATTGAAACAACAGGGCACATGATTAAGTTTCCCATAAGTATGGCTAAATATTGCCATACATTTTTTGCTTAATTGTGATTTTTAAAACATAATCTTAATTGAAATAATGAAGTAACATTACTGTGTTTTGAAAAAGAATCCAGAATGTTGGAGCATGACAGCAGAGTAAGCACACCCTGGAAACTTCTTCTCCATCCCCAAATCCCTAGAAATGGCAAGAAAGGAAAAAAAAATTCTTGGCTATAAAAGGAAAAAGACTTGGCTATAACTGCACTTCACCTAAGGCAACCTCAGATACTAATTTAAGTGTATGTTTTGCCACTCAGGCTGTGGACTAATAGTAATGCACTTCCATTGGCAAGGAGGCCAGTTCCAATAAGCAACCCTAGATTCGTATCTTTGAGAACCTGTGTCCTGGGACCACACCCAATATCAGTCAAAGAATTTCCCAAAATAATTTTGGAAATGCTGGAGAAGCAAAGGAAAGGAGATGGTGTCGCCCAGAGATCCAGAAGTGCCTCTGTCCATAGGCCATAGCCTATTAGCCTACACTCAGTCTGTAGTGCTAGAGCCTCCATGACTGTACTGAATGGCAGCCAGGACCACTGACACTGCCAGGGATATGGCCGGAAACACAATAGCTTCTCCCTTTTACCCCCTGTCAATTTTACACAACAGTCTTGCCTTTGCAGAATCTAATTGGAGCTCATCTGGCAAGGGAGACTAGAATATGTTATTTCAGACACACAGCTTCAGGAATAAAGGAGATTATTTAAAAGTGGATATGGGGCTAAGTACCAACAGACATAATCTGACATAGGCCACAATTTCAACAAATAGAAGAATTTACACCAAGGAATCAAAGCTAATTGCCTAAAAAAGGGGGCAAAACTTAAGAATAATTATTATATTTAGGAATAATCTATTCCTATGCCATGGCATAGATAAAAATAATTTAAATGAATATCCTCCCACAATAGGAGATGAAAATAATTTTCTCTTCCTCAAGTCATCAAGTTTGTGGTGATTTGTTATGGCAATGCTAGGAAAATAATACAGGGAATAGAGCTAGGGAAAGAGTTCTTACATATGACACCAAAGCCATGATCCATTAAAGAAAACAATGGAAATTGAGATGCCTCCAAAATTAAAACTTTTGCTCTGTTAAAGACCCTGTTCAGAGGATAAAAAAAAGCAAGCTGCAAACTGGGATGAAATATTTGCAAACCATATATCTGAAAAAGGATTTGTATCTAGATTGTATGAAGAACTCTCAAAATAAACCAAAAAACCCAGTTAGAGAGCAGCCTGGGTGGCTCAGGGGTTTAGTGCTGCCTTCAGCCCAGGGCGTGATCCTGGAGACGTGGGATCAAGTCCCACGTGAGGCTCTCCGCATGGAGCCTGCTTCTCCCTCTGCCTGTGTCTCTGCCTCTCTCTCTGTGTGTCTCTCATGAATAAATAAATAAAATCTTTTTTAAAAATCCAATTAGAAAATGGACAACATATATGAAAAATATTTCATAAAATAAGATATATGGATGGCAAATAAGCACATGCAAAGATGTTCAACATTATTAACCATTAAGAAAAAGCAAATTGAAACCACCAATGAGATATCACTACACACCAACTAGGATGGCTAAAATTAAAAATATTAAATATTATAATGGTGGATAGATATTATGCATTTATCAAAAACCATGAAAAAGTGGTTTCTCTTTGATAAAAAAACACAAGGAGTGAATTCTAATATAAGCTATGGACTTTGGATGATTTTTTTTAAAAATATATTTTTTTTATTTATCTTACAGAGAGAGCACAAACAGGGAGAGTGTCAGGCAGAGGGAGAGGGAGAAGCTAAGCATGGAGCCTGATGCAGGCCTTGATCCCAGGACTCTGGGATCATGACCTGAGCCAAAGGGAGATGCTTAACCAACTGAGCCACCTAAGTATCACTGAATGATTTTTTTTAAAGGCTGGAAAAATAAAGAGCACAAATTTTTTTAACATAAAAAAATAGTGAGAATACTAAATTTGGAAAAGAACATGATAAAAATAGATCACTCATAATCTGCCAGTAGAAATGGAAAATGGTACAGCCACTCTGGAAAATATTTAAGCAGTTTATTAAGAAATTAAACAGCAGCCACACTTGTACATATATATCTTTGCTCATTAGTGTAAGTAAATCCTTCTGATAAACACATAGATGTGGAATTGCAGGATCAAGATGTATGCACATCTTAACTCTCTCTCTTTCTCTCTCCCTCCTTAAAAAAATAAAAAATAAATAAATATTTGACATTCTAATAGATTTGTTAAGTATCTTATTTTAATTTGTATCTCTTGATTATGCATGAGGTTATATTTTTATATATTTATTAGTTATATGTATTTCTTTTACTGTGTACTGTGCTGTGTTCATTTTTGTCCATTTTTTTCTATTGAGTTATTTTTATTAACTTTTAAAAGTTTTTTGCATATCAAGGAGATTAGTCCTTCATTATATGTTTTGAAAATGTATTTTTGCCTTTTAAAAAGTATGTCATACAAAAATTTTTCGCTACCTGTTTAACCTAATTTTTAACATGTTCCTTTTGTTTTCTGGACTTTGTGTTTTGCCTAAAGATTCCGCCCATTCCAAAATTATTCTTTAAAATATTTTTTTTCTAGAATGTTTATGATTTCTTTTTCCTTTAATTCACTGTTGACCAACTTATAATTATTTTGTCAAATGAACAAAGATCACTTACACAGTTCATCAGAGGCTGTTTAGCCAAAGCTTACTATTCTAAGGGAGTCATTACTGTCACCTTTCATTCCAGTAGAGACTAGAAGGGGGTTGAAAGGACAGTGAACTTTTACATACTGAAAAGAAGAACTCTTAAGACAGTCCTTGGAAGAGTTTTTTTAGGTGGGATTTTCTGATTCTCATAGCGTGGGACTTTGGAAGTGAGAGAAGCTTTATGATTGACTTTCAGATACATTTGTCAGTCTTTGATTGGACCGTTACCTATCGGTATGTAAGTGGAGGCTCTCCAGCCTGGGTAGGGTCATCTGGGCTTTCCTGCTTCAACTGGAAGAAAATATGGTCCTCAGCTTTAGAATTTCACATAAGTAGTTCCTCATGTTTTAAAAAATGAAGTAAAATCCAGCTTCCTTTTCTATATATATACTTTTGGTGAACCCAAAACACATCTTAATGCATATTTATTTTTTTCAATTCTAATTTTCATACATTCACTTTTCAAATGCATTGGGGGGTATTTCAGGAATCTCTACTCTGCTGCTCACCGTATATATTTATTCATCAGGAATATGCATCCTCTTGACAACCAAGTGCAGCATGATCCAAAGCTATAAGACATGACTATTAAAGTCATACGTGAAAGTTTATTTATTTATAAAGCCTGATACTAAAGTAAATATGTAATTAGGAGACTGTGTTTCCTTTTTTTTTAAGATTTTATTTATTTATTCATGAGACACACACACACACACAGAGAGAGACAAGCAGAGACTCAGACAGAGGGAGAAGCAGGCTCTTCAAAGGGAGCCTGACATGGGACGCGATCCTGGGTCCCCAGGGTCACGCCCCAGGCCAAAGGCGGTGCTAAACCGCTGAGCCACCCAGGCTGCCCAAGACTGTGTTTTCTAAAACTTTCTATCCTTGTACTGTGACATGAAGCCTGACATACAAGAGGACTCCATATATGTGGGCTGAGTACAGAAATGCTGGTGTGGCAATGAGAACTGTGGATCAAGAGTTAGAAGACCTGGACTCTGGTCCCTGCTTCCCTGCGGCTTGTTGAGGGACCATGGCACAAATTAACAGACTGTTAGCCAGGAAATGGCCTCCATTATCAGTAACTGTAATTCCTGCCCTTCCTTGAAGCAAGGAGTTACCACATGACAAAGTTTTCACCTATAGAATATGAGAGAAGGTGACGTGTGCTACCTCCAGGCCGTGTGTTAAAATATTGCACGTGTGATTCTCCAATTTCTTCTCTACCTAGGTACTGGAATGCAGATATGCCTGTGACTCAGTGTTTTGGGGGAAGGGTTTGGGGATTGGTTGTTTTTCATAGAACTACATATTTCTTTCTTATTCCAAGTTTATTGAGAAATGACTGACAAATATATATTTTTAAGATTTATTTATTTATTGGAGGGAGAGAGAGAAAGAGAGACTAAGAGGGGTGAGGAGCAGAGGAAGAAGAGGATTCCCCGCTGAGCAGGGAGCCCAAAACTGCGTTCGACCCTAGGACCCTGAGATCATGACCTGACCCAAAGGCAGGTTCTTAACCAACTGAGCCACCCAGGTGCTCCTATAATTGTGTATATTTAAAGTGCACAGTACTATCATTTGATATACATACACATTGTGAAATTATTACCAAGATGGAATTAATTAATACCTTCATTGCCTGACAAAATTTTTCTTTTGTGGGGGGGTGAGAATGCTTGAGATCTATTCTTAGCAACTTCCAAGTATACAATATGTATTATTAACTATATGCCTGTGACCCAGTTTTGACCATACAGACAAAGATGATGTTGAGGGGGATGGTGTGAAACCCACATGGAAGAAGCCTGGGAATCCTGAATGTGCGGAGTAGGGCAGGCTTCCCACCGATCCTGCACTATTTCATGAGACAGAAATAAAGGTATTGTCTGACTCACTGGACTGTTGCTCCCTGTTGCAGCAGCTCACTAACCCACACGCCATGCGGTATTCCACAAAGACAAGAGTACTGCAGTCCAACAGTTGGGGAAATGAAGGAGTTAATAAGAGTTTGCAGGTTTCCTTCCTGTAGGAATTCTGGCTACGTGTTTTCTTTTTTCCTATATTGCAAATTGAAGGAGAAAATTGCTGATTTCTTGCATTCTCTTCCTGGTTCTGAAAAACAAATCTGAAAAAAAATGCTGATCTCGACGATTTCTATTTTCTCTAAATATTGCATAATGCACAGCGAGGCTTTCATGTGCATTTGGAACACACCAAACTTTGTAGAATCACGGCTGCCTTTAGCCCAATCACAGCAGTCACAGCATGTTGCCTCAAGGGGACAACAGGCTATATTATAAAACCATAGAGAATAATGGTCCCAAAAGGTTTAGGTCCTTTTTATCTCATTGTGCTGTATTCTTTCTCATCTAGACAAATGGAAAGATGACAAAAGTTTGACCCAGAGAAGAGTCATTCTTTTTTTTTTTTTTTTCCTCTTAAAAAGCTTTAAAAATGTTGGTCTATTTCTGTAGTGGGCACAAGGCTAGTCAATGGTCAAAGTGTTTTTTTTTTCTTAAGATTGTATTTATTTATTCATGAGACACAGAGAGAGAGGCAGAGGCACAGGCAGAGGGAGAGGCAGGCTCCATGCACAGGGAGCCCGATGCAGGACTCGATCCCAGGACCCCGGGATCACGCCCTGGGCCGAAGGCAGATGCTCAACCGCTGAGCCACCCAGGTGCCCCTAAAATTAATTTTAAAACTAAAAAACCTAAACGTAAATTTCTCGTAAGTCAACATGGCCCCAACCCTCCCCGAAAAGGAAGAGCCTCGGCCCTACAGCGACACCGCGGCGGGCGGCACCACAGCCAGCTCGTCCGCAGTAGGTCCCGGCGCAGGCGCTGGTACTAGCGGAGCAGCCCCGGGGGGTTTCGGCGCTCGCGCAGGCGCGTGGGGAAGAGCCCACCCCCCCGCCCCCGGTCCCGGCGCTCGCGCACGCGCGCGAGGAGCAGCACCCCCCCGCCCCCGGTCCCGGCGCTCGCGCAGGCGGGTGAGGAGCAGCCGCGGGTCCCGGAGCTCGCGCACGCGCGCGAGGAGCAGCCCCCACCCCCCGGGTCCCGGCGCTCGCGCATGCGCGTGGGGAGCAGCCCCGGAGCTGGCGGCTGTGCCCAGAGCCGGACGGGGAGCCGGTCCCCGCTTGTCCGCGGCGCGCAGGGGCGTGGGGGGGCGGCGGCCCCGCGGGCAGGCCCCTGGGAGGCGGTCCTGGTGCTCCCCGCGGCCGGCCGGGGTGCAGGTGCGCAGGCTCCGCGGCCCCTCGGCTGCTCGGTGCTCAGGGTGGGCCGGGCCGTCGGCGCCCCCGCGGCCTGCGCGGGAACGGAGGCGGCGCCGTTGTCGGGGCGGGGCCCGCGCGTCCTCAGGCGCCCGCACCGCGTCTGCGCGCGAACCTCGGGGCTGGCTCAGGCCTGTCGTCCCGAGGTTCCGAGGAGATGGAGGAGCCGCGGCCGACGAGTCCTCTTGCTGCTCTTTCCTCATTCTTGTTTGTTTGTTTTGGGGGGCACAAAGTAGGTTATTTTATTATTTTTTTTAATTTAGTTTGCCAGCATCTCCCATCAAGTGCAGGCTCACATGCCCTCATCACACCTCTGGACACAGGGCTTCGTGGCCTCAGTGCCCCACGCCAGGCCGAGGGGTGGGGGTGGGGGTGGGCCAGGGACCCCAGAGCCACCCGCTGCAAAGCCAGGCGTGGGGCCGGGCACCCACGGCTTGGGGCGGCAGGGCTGGGGGACAATGCTGCACCTGAGAGACCTGACAGCCGGCTCCAGCCGCTCCACAGGTACGTGGCACCTGGGGCAAAATGATGACCAGGCCCTGGTGGCTGCTTTCCCCTCTCCTGTGGGCCCAGCGGGACACAGGGCTGGCACAGAGGACCTCACACACTCGGCCACGGGTAGACCGCAGAATTTCGGGGTCATCTGGGCCATTCCCTGCCTTCAGGAAGGATCTGCCTAAGCCTGGAGAGAGATGATCCTCCCAGCGCTGACAGTCCCCGGATGCCACCTCCCTGCTGGCGACTGTCAAGTGCCTGTGGCCTTCCTGGCAATTCCACAGGTAAGGGAGGAGGCCTCCACTTTAGCGCAATGTTTTCCTAATGTCTTAAGATAGAAAGTTTACATCTTGACCCAGTGTATATGCAAACACAGGGATACCTATTAAAACAGGTTTTACACAGAACATTATCCTCAGAGACAGGAGTGAGCTTGTCTTGACTAGCGCTGAATAATGTCTACAGCTGTTGGATTACTGTATTGTGCCCTTGAGACTAATAAAGCACTGTATGTTAGCTACACTGGAATTAAAATTGTTTAAATTAAACTAAAAATGAAATTAAATTTAAAAAAGCATATTACCCTCCTTAGGAGTGATGCCCTTAAGAGTCTGAATTGTGTAATTGCAATAAAAAAGCTTTCTTAAGGATTTTATTTCACAGAGAGAGAGAGAGCACAAGCAGGGCGTAGTGGCAGAGGGAGAAGGTGAAGCAGGCTCTCCGCTGAGCAGGGAGCCTGATGCAGGGCTTGATCCCAGGACCCTGGGATCATGACCTGAGCTGAAGACACACTTAACTGACTGAGCCATGCAAGCGCCCCTAATTCCATTTTTTCTAATGCTGGCCTATACATACTGAATTTATTTTTTTGGCCTACTAATGGTTTAAAACCCATAGTTTAAAAAAAGCACCCTTCTAGGGTAGGGCAGAAGGAGAAAGAAAATAAAGAGAACCAGAAGGAAAATGGTAGGGACTCGGGAAAGGCAGAACAGAGAAAGAAGACAAGGACAGAGTGCAGAAGGTGTTTTGTGGGAGGTCCCATAGGTGCCTGCCACGATGTCCCTTCCAGGGCATGGGCTGTATCATACAATACCATCCCACTCTGTGCCCTTGGGGTTATGTTTCCCATAAGGCCCTGGGCTACTTGGTGGCAAGACAAAATCTTTTTCACTCCGGAAGCCCGCAGCTCCCAGGAAGGGAGCTCTTAAATCAGGCACAACCTTAGAGAATAGGCCTTAGTCAAAACTTTTCATTCTCCAGGGGATGAAAATGCCTTGAAGGGGTCAACCAGTCAGTGATTATTTGGCACAGTCAGGATTTGCCCAGTGGGTCACAAGCATCAGTTTTTCATCTATAGTAAAGATAACATACCTATTTTAGAGACTGAGAGGATTAACACTGCATCAAGAACATTAACATGCCTGGCACATCATAGCAGCTCAATAAATAGCACCTGCTATTATTGTTAGTAGTAACAAGAATTTAAAAAAAAAAAAAAGATCTCAAAAAAGCACTGGCCACTTCAGGTATTCTCCAGTTACTAACTTTTTGGGGAAATTTGGCTGCCAATGTCTTCACCCTAGACAAAATGGAAATCCTCATAGACACTTAAGGAAATGACCTTAGAAATAAAAAGAGAAAATATGTGCATACATAAATCAGCAAAAAACTAATTCAAGCACTTAGACCTTAACAGATGTTCATATTGGCTACACCAGCATTTTAAGTTGGTGTACATTTTTGAAAAATTAATAGAATCATCTTATTTCCCCCAGTGATTTCGGTCAGTGTTTTGGGAAAGACATAATATGAACAAGCTCTAGCTACTCCTAGTCTATGTGCCAAAATAAATGCAGAGTACCAAATAAATAGAGATGGATAATATAAATGGGAATGGTGGACCAGAAAAACTCATGATGGTAAGAACTCAAGAGCATTCTCTCTTCCAACAATCTTCAAAACTCAAAATTTGTAAATATAAACATTTTAGGGAATTTAGTTTTAGTGCTTAATGTTTAGAATACTGGGTTGTTTTACTTTATAAAAGTTAAATGAATCTGTTAATAAGCAAATTCAGTAGGGAGTCTGATTTATATTGATCAGAAAATACTTTTCTGAAAACTACAGGCATCCATAAAATCTTAAGATCAGTGATCTTGCTCTAAATTTGTCCTTCCCCTTCTTGTCCACTAGATGGCAGATTGGAACCACTCTGGATCCGGCT
This sequence comes from Vulpes lagopus, assembly GCF_018345385.1. NCBI lineage: Eukaryota > Metazoa > Chordata > Mammalia > Carnivora > Canidae > Vulpes > Vulpes lagopus. The sequence continues at coordinate 22,754,789 of NC_054840.1, forward strand.
AACGCCTTGGCATCTCTTCCTGCACAGATTTTAAATGGTCAAACTGGTTTTTTGGTTTTGGTTTTGGTTTTGGTTCCTTCCAGATTTCGCTCTCATCTCAAGCAAAAGCAAGGTAAATTTTGTGAAAATGTTAGGACAATATCTAGCATACAGACAGAGTTATTTTGACTGTGAGAGCTGGAGCTTCCTTAAAGAAGCTTCTTGCTCCTTGTCAGAGGGCCTGAGTTTTCTCTTGTCCCTTTGGGGGAACATTGGACAGTACCATTGTGCTAACATGAATGAAAGTACCTGAACTGCATCTCATTCAGTCTTCACAGAGAGACTATAAGGTGTCACCTCTGTTTTGTGAAATACAAAATTAAGAACTTAAGTCACGTTGAGGGTAAATGCTTTTGTCTAGAGGGACAGAACTGAGTTTGAGCCTGGAACTCTAGAACTTCAAGCACTTGTGCTCCTGTCACCTACGTTGTGCTGTTACCTGGTGGCCTGTCTCCACATCTCTTGGTGGCTGCCAGTATCCTTGTCACTGGGTTCCCTGTATACTTTGCCCAGAGTGTACAAGGTTATTAAACTCCGCAATCCCAAGGATTAAATGTGGAATAGGAATGAACTGGGGTGATAATCTGGTCCTTGTTAGAGCTTTGTAAAATGCTAGACAGACATAAGGTCCTGATATTCCTGATCTTGAAACCTCCTTTCCCCATTGCCTGATGCTTTTGAGTCTACATTCTGTCCCAGAAGTCTCATCTCCTCTCAGGGACCAGCCCAAGGCCCTGCTACTACCCACTCACACAGTGCACTGAAGGCCCCTGCGAATTCCTAGAGCCCTTGCTGTTGGCATTGGTCTTGGTGACATTTCATCAGATCCTCCTTGGTGAGCCAGACTCAGAGGAGGTTCTTATAAAAGAAGGGGCTGGACAGTGCTCTGGGCCTGTCTTTCAGGTCCAAAGTTTTATGTGTATTGACTTTTTCCTTCTTATTTAAACTTTATGTTTTGCTTTTATTTTTTTTTTTTAAGGGAGGGAGAGAGAGGGAGAGAGACAATCTTATGCAGGCACCATGCCCAGTGTGGAACCCGACACAGGGCTCTATCTCAACAACCCTGAGATCATGACCTGAGCCAAAATTAAGTCAGACACTTAACTAAGCCACCTAGGTGCCCCCAGACTTTATGCTTTTAATTCCCATCACAACTTAGAGCATAGTGCCAGGCTCTCAGAGATCCTATAAATGTATTTCTGAATTGGTAACCAAATAACAGGTTTGTCTTACTGATAGGGTAAAGCGATTTTCCATTTTATTGTTGTTAAGTTTTTTATTTTATTGTTTTCAGCATAAGTGTAGTCTTTAATTTCAGCTATTGTACCCATCTTGCCACCCACCTCCCCTCTGATAACCATAGGTTTGTACTCTATAGTTAAGAGTCTGTTCCTTGATCTTTTTTTTCTTTGCTTGTTTTGTTTCCTAAGTTCCACATCTGAGTGCAGTCATAGGGTATTTGTCTTCTGAGTTACTTCACTTGGCATTATACTCTCTAGTTCCATCCATGTTGTTGCAAATGGCAAGATTTCATTCTTTTTTATAGCTAAATAATATTGCATTGTGTATACATATATCACATTTTCTTTATCCATTCATCTATCAATGGACACTTCGACTGCATCCAAATTTGGCTATTATAAATAATATTGCAGTAAACATAGGGATGCACGTATCCCTTTGAATTAGTGTTTTTGCATTTTTTGGGGTAAATACTGAGTAACAGTTACAGCGTATTTCTATTTTTAACTTTTTAAGGAACCTCCATCCTGTTTCCTACAGTGGCTGTACCAGTTTGCATTCCCACCAACAATGCACGAGGGCTCCTTTCTCGCCACATCCCTGCCAACACTTGTTTCTTGTGTTTTTTATTTTAGTCACTGTGACAGGTGTGAGGTGATATTTTGTAGTTTTGATTTGCATTTCCCTAGCAATAAGTGATGTTAAGCATCTTTTCATGTGTCTGTTACCCATCTGTATGTCTTCTTTGGAAAAATGTCTGTTCGTGTCTTCTGCCTATTTTCTTATTGGAGTATTTATTTTCAAGTGTTAAGTTGTATTAGTTCTTTATATATTTCACTTTGGAAACTCCTAAGTTGATATTTTCTTTCCCCATCTCATAACAACTGTATTGTTTCCTGGAAGAAATTTAGTTAGAATATTAAAGTGTAGCCAAAGGCCAGTGACCAAAACCTCTATGTTCTGCAAATAAAGATTACCAGGCACCAAACCTAGAGATTCTGAATCAGTAGGTTGGGTGGAAATCAGTGCTTGTGACAAGCCCCTCAAGTGATTTGGAAGCTATAGGCCTGAGTTACCTTTTGAGAAACATCACTCTAAGAAGTAAGGATTTTTAGGACAATGCAGAGAGCAGAAATTTGTTTCTGGTGGCAGCAAGTGATGTTTTCTTTCATTGTGAGGAAGGTTGGGAATTCTCCTTGAGAGCTGGAGCCCTGAAGGCAGAGGAGTGCCCAATGCTAGTTTCTGTGCGTGGCAGGTTGAACTTTCAGCAGCACAGTAGCTAGAACACAGCCCATGCTGTTGGACTCACATAGCCTCCGTAGCTACTCCGTTCATGACCTTATTGTGCCAACACTAGGGTGACCAAAGGCAGAGACTGGCTGAGGATAACTGGAAGAGTCATTGGTCGATTAGTGCCTGTCCTACAGGTGATGCTTTCTTCTGAGTATTAACATAGGTTACAAAGATGTTCACATTCCACGCCCACTATCTTGGTCCACTAGCCACATGCCTCTTTCCCACAAACCTTCATCCTCAATCTTCCAGTGTTTTCTCTTTTCAAGTCCCTGACCAACTAGCCAAACTGTTCACCATTGCCCAAAAGCCTCTGTGCATCCTTGCCTTGGCCCATTTCTCTTTCTTCAAGTAGATGACCTGATGTACTGCCTGATACCATCCTTAGGAGGATACTGTTCACGGTAATCCCTGACGGACCCCTAACTGAGGCTGCACTACAGTAGCTATCCATTTTTGTCTCACACCCACATACCAACTGATCTCTCCAAGAACCACACAGCCTTTTTCCTCCTCTGTCAGCTAGTCATAGGAGCCCTCCATGTAGTCTATGAAGGGCTGCCTCTAGGGTGGCCCCATGATCCCTTCCTCCAGGTGTTCACTGTCATGGGTAATCCCCTTCCCTTCAGTGAGGCAAGTCCTGTGACTTGATTCTGTGAATGGAATATGGCGAAGATGATGAGATGTACATGAGTAAGAAGTGTACTTGATACACTATATAAGATTGTAACACCCATCTTGCAAGGACACTCCCTTGTGCCTTGTTTGCTGTGAAGAACAAGTGGCCATGTTATGAGCTGCTACATGGAAAGGGACATGTGACAAGGAACTGAATCAGGGGTCTCTGGCTAAGAGCCAACAAGAAGATAAACCCTCAGTGTGGCAGTCTGCAAGGAAGTGGATTCTGACAATAACCCCACAAGGCTGGAAGTGAATCTCTCCCCAGCTGATGCTCAGATAATAATACCATAGTCCCAGTCTATGCCTTGATTACAGCTTTGTGAAAACATGAAGAAAAGGACCCAGTTAAGTTACATTCTAAGTGCTGACTCACAAAAACTGTGGAATAATAAATATGTGTTGTTTTAAGCTGCTAAGTTTGTAGTAATACTTTTATGCAGCAATAGAAACCTACTACACAGCCAGAAATATGATCTGAGAGAGAGGCACTGGTACAGAATGGTAGGTGACATGGGAGCCTAGGCCACTTGCTCGTGCAGGTTTCCTGTATTCTCTGTCCCTGTGCATTGCTGTCTCCAGAGTTACCACTTCTATCTTATGATGGAATGGTGCTAGTTCCTCCCAACCTTGGTAAATTTGACAGAACCCAGCTCCTGGTGAGTAAATTTTGACATGTGGTCACTTAAGTCCCCTTAGTTAGGTGCTTAATCCATACCAGGGCTCCGTAGCACATGGGGATCTTTTCTCCAAATGATTCTCTGCTGCAGATCACATAGATTTGCATCAGAACCCTGGGGCTTTGTGTTGTACTTCCACTCTTCTCCATGTGACATCTTTTCTCACCACAGATAACTCTAATACCAGGGAGTACCTGGTTGTATAGCCCACTGATGGTACTGCCCAAGCAGCAGTGATGCTTGCACGTCAGCCTGGATCTGCTGGCAATTCTCCTTGTCACCAAGTAAATAAGTAAGAGCAGTATTTCTAAATACGGAACATGCTGCCTCCAGAAAACCAAAAGGATTTCCAGGCATTGTGTGAGATGTGTGAGTTCTTCATTGTGTTAGATGTGAGATAATAGTTTGTCCTAATTTGGTAGTAATGGGAGCATATGTCCCAACTTGCACCAAACCACTGGATCCCAAATAACTTCCCTGATGTGGTGAGCCCCTGAAGTGTCATGTAGCCTTTTCTCTGTCCTCTCCCTTGCATGTCTTACCCACTCCTCCAGTATATTTGCCACTTTTTGCTCATCTCATCATTAATAGATGAATGTGGGTTTTTGTTTTTTTGCATGATGTCCAGATGGTCCAGGTCCTTAAGACTATATTGTAGGAGAGGGCAGATTTAACATAGCTCAAAGGCAACACTGTGAATGTATACTGTGCCCTAAGCCATGCAAATGTAAACTGCTCTGATCACCCTTCCTAATGAGATTTGAAAAGAATTTATTTATGAGATTGATATTGTATACTTTGTATCCAAGGCCATTTTAATGTGATCTAGCAAAGATACTATATCTGGCTCATAACTGCAGTTGGGGGGCGACTACTTGGTTAGTGTATGGTGTATGGTAACCCACTGTTATCCTCCAGGATACACGTAGCATTGAACTTCATACTGATTAATGGAATGGGCCTATGATGAGGACCACCATTCCTGCCTGCGTATTTAAGGGTAGCACTAGTATCTGCCCTATCTCTTCATATGATACTGTTGTTTATTTACTGTCTTCGCTGGGAAGGGCAGAATGATTTCACAAGATCCTTGGCATTCTCCACTATGAAAGCCTGACCCCATAGGTCAAGGAACCAATGTGGCTTCTGCCAGTACCTAAGCTTGGCCATTCCATTATTCCTTTGGGAACCAGGGAAATTACCAGCAGAGGAGTGTGTGGAGGAGGGGGTCCTACCATAAACCACACCTGAGTCAGAACTCCATTTATTACCCTATCCCTTATGCACCCGCTCTTGAGAGAGGAGATATGAGGATGCTTTGGATCCCTGGATATCTCAACTCAGACCATGTATCCAACAGTCCTTGAAAGGTTTTGTATTCCTCTTTCCTTCAGAGTACAGTTTTATGAGTAAAAGGCTTTGGAGAAGGACTAAGGAAATCACTACCTTTTTTTTTTTTTGCCACAGTGTTTGCAGGGTTCTTTTTCATGAGCTTTTCTGTCAGTCAGTGGGATTTGGGTTGGAAAACTGGCACAGGTCTGAAAACTGAGAAAGTAACCAAGACTTTTTATTGTCAGGTCTGTGGTCAGTATCATGGTCATCCATCTTGGATTTACTTTGGTTCTGTAGATTGAGCAATACTCTCATTTGCTGTTCATCTGTCATGTCTCTCAGGATGCCACGCTGTATTAACCACCTCCCTAGCTCTCTGTGAGTCCGACCTCTCTGACATTGCCACTCATGATAATAATTATACCTGCCTTGCTTTTGAGAGTTAAGTATTGCCATCTGGCTACTATTTTGGAATTCTGTTGTCCCCACAACTACTAGAAAACCCTTTTCCATCCTAACATCTCCTACCAGTGGCCTTGGCCTATAGATGACCACCCACCACTGAGTTTAAGAATATTGGAGCACCCCCATCAGCACATTCCTTGTCACTTTGGACAAGAACACTGTATCCTAAGAACAGAGGAGGTTAGTAGCTTTTTAGTATTGCACAGTATACCCCAATCGAGTGTCTTGCTTTCTTCCCTCAGTGCTTGTGACTGCGGGGCATTTCTACTTAGTGTGGGTCATTGCTTTTCCCAAGTTTCTAAGGGACAACCAATCATCTGGACTCTGCCAAGATATTAAATCCCATGTCACAGGTTTTTCTCCCTTTCTCATCCAGTGCAGTCCCATATATGCTCCTGCTTGGTCAGTCAGGTTGTCACCCAGTCCTGTAGATCTCTCAGCAAGTAGTCCTTTTCTACCAATAGCCAGCCAGCCCAGCATTTCTTCATACTCATTATAGCTCTGGTGGACGGGAATGGAGAGTGGGGTAGACTGTGGGGGTAAGGAGGGATATGTTAGAAGGCAGATCTACATCAAGCTCTAATTTAACAGGGAAGAAAAGCATCAGCCTAATTTAACAGGGAAGAATGGCCTACTTCTGTCATCAACAGCATTCAAGGAAACGTAGATTTAAGGTTTTCAGACGCATCAACCCAGATAACCCCATTTCAAGTCTCAGTATCCCTTTTTTTCTAACGAGGACCTTGACCTTGGTGTCACAAGCTTTAGTTAAGACAAATAAAAAATAAAAAAAAGACAAATGAAAAAACATGTACAATTAACAAGAATATCATGTTGAGCTTGCACCAAACAAAATTTATAGTCAATCCTTTGGAGAAGACCCAGATCAACCTTATGGTTGGAAAAGCCCCACAGCAAAGGCAGCATTTCAAAAGGGACAGATTTCAGTTAAGATTTAGGAAAATCTCAGAGCTTAAAAAAAAAAAAAAAAAAGGTAAACTTGAAAAGGGAGCCCTCACACTTGCCTGGAGCCCCCGGGACGTGTATCATGGTGGGGTTAAACATTTCAATCTTTTATTTATTTTAAGATTTTTTATTTATTGGAGACAGAGGGAGAAGCAGGCTCCATGCAGGGAGCCCGACGCGGGACTCAATCCCGCGTCTCCAGGGTCACGCCCTGGGCTGAAGGCGGCGCTAAACCGCTGAGCCCCCCCACCCGCCCCCGGGGCTGCCCTTATTTCAATCTTTTGTTATTGGGCGTGTGCTTCCCCGTATTTCTGGGCAGTGCTCTGGGATTAGAAGATGACCATTAGCCGCATGCCAAGGTGCTCCCTCTCACCAACGGGCAGAGGCAGAGGAACAGGGGGCATAAGCCATGCGCGTTCACAAGGGCGAAGGCCTCGTCTTCAGACGTGTCTCCAGGAAAGCAAGAGCGGGCCCCGCGCCGACGAAGGGGGCGGAGAGCGCAGGATGGCAGGGCGCCCTCCGCAGCGAGGGGCCGACCGCAGCCTCCCCAATCCCCATCCTCCTTCGGAGGCAGCAGGCGGCCGGCCGAGCTGGGTCGCCGCAGAGAAGTGTGCGAGACGCCGCAGCACGCCCAGGGAGGCTCACGGCGCCGCACGGCGGACACAGCGGGCTCCGAGGCCGGCCGCGAGCCGCGACCGCGGGCCCCGCCCCCACCACGCGGCGGCGCCGGCGAGACCGCTCCCCGCCCGCGTCCGCTAGGCCGCCGGGCCCGCCGCCCTCAGCCTCCGCCGCGGCCTCCACTCGGAAGGACGCACGAGAACAGGTGGAGCTTTGTTTACGCCTCCTAAGCCATCCTCGCTCCACTCCGGGGGGAGGGGGGCCCCTAAAAGCCGGCGTGTCACCTGTGCAAGCAGAACGGCGCCCGACTCGTGGAGGAGGAGCGCGCGTGCGCGCGGCGGGCCGGAAGTGACGCGCTGCGTGCCCGCGTAGTCCCGCCCCGCGTCCGGTGGCGGGAACCGGGGCCGCGGTGCTGACGGCGGGGACGGCAAGTGCCGCTCCGTGTGGCGGCTCGGGGTTTCCCAGGCCTGATGCTCTCGTCCCGGCGAACGGAGCGAGGACCCTGCGACCGGAAGCCCCAGGGACGAGCCGGCCGCGTGCACCCTCCGGAGCCGAGCGGCTGAAGGGCCCAGGCCGTGCCGGGGACAACAGGTGACCGGCCCGGGGGGGTTGCGAGGGTGGCCTTCCCCCGCCTTCCCCCCGCGCTCACCCGTTTGCGAAACGGTAGCCGAGAGCCGCATCTTTCGGAGCCCTGCTTCGGGCTGTCGGAGCGTGCAGTAGTCACTGCCCCCGGGGCCGGGACGGAGTACCCGGCAGCGTCGAGAAGCTTGGCTGCTTACGGTGGTTAAGCCGTCTGCTGTCGGAGGACCAGATGTGTGTCTGCAGGAGGATGCTTTCCCTGGGGGCCCTTTCTTTTTAAAAAAAAAAAAAAAAGTAAACTGAGGTCTAAGTCCAGTTGACATTCAGTATTAGCTTCAGGGGCACAACAGTGATGAGACGTTTTGCAGGCATTGCAGTTACCGACCGCATCTCCTAGCGCGCGTTGCCTCCCAGGACTTACCTAGTAACTGTCAGTCTGTACTTAATCGCCTCCCCTCTTTGGCCCCCTTCCCTTCTGATGCTCTGTGTATCTGAGTCTAGGTTTTCATTTGTTTTGTTTTGGTTTTTGTTTTTTAGATTCCACACGTAAGTGAAATCATGCAGTATTTGTCTTTGTGACCGGCCTGTCTCAGTTAGTATAATACTGGCAAGGTCCACCCACGTTGCCACAAGTGGCAAGGTTTTATTCTTCCTTAGGGCTGAGTAACATTGCATGTGCGTATCACATCTTTATCCAGCCATCCATTGATGAACAAACTTAGATCGTTTCCGTGTCTTGGCTGTTGTAAATAGTGCTGCATTGAGCATAGGGGTGCATATATCTTTTTTGAGTTACTGATCTTTTTTTTTTTTTTTTCGTATGGATACCCAGTAGTGGAATTGCTGGATCATATGGTAACTCTTGTTTCTAATATTTTGAGGAAATTCTTTCATAGTGTGTGCACCAATTTACATTCCCACCAACAGTACATGAGGGCTTTCACAATTCTATTTCTTTTATTTATTTATTTATTTATTTAATTAACTACCTTATGGAATAGGCCTTAGCTCCTTTTACAGAAGGGGAAGCCAAGCCTCATAAATGGTAATTCAGCCCCCAGATACTATGGAGCATCTGTCATGTACCAGTTATTGCTCTAGGCCCTGGGGAAAAGCAGTGAAGAAAGTAGTATTGCCAGTAATGCTGGGGAATTTCAGGCAAGCTACTGATGCTTTTCTTTTTTCTTTTTTCTTTTTTTTTTAAGATTTTAGTTATTTATTCATGAGAGACACAGAGAGAGAGAGAGAGAGAGAGAGAGAGAGGCAGAGAGAGAAGCAGGCTCCATGCAGGGACCCCAATGCAGGACTCGATCCCAGAACTCCAGGATCATGCCCCTGAGCTGAAGGCAGGCGCTAAACCGCTGAGCCACCCAGGGGTACTCTGCTGATGGTTTTCTATACCTAAAACAGCCTTCTGCTGCCTGGAAGAAAGTTTGCCTGAATGTTAATAGTAGTTATTTTCTGGCTGAGATTTTTTTAAGGTTTTATTTATTTATTCATTCATAAGAGAGAGAGAGAGAGAGAGAGAGACAGGCAGAGGGAGAAGCAGGCTCCATGCAGGGAGCCCGATGTGGGACTCGATGCTGGGACTCCAGGATCATGCCCTGGGCCGAAGGCAGGCGCTCAACCACTGAGCCACCCAGGCATACCAAGCTTTTTCCATTTTAACAACATAGTCCTCACCCCAACCCTCCTACAAAACAGCTTCTGAAGGCAATCATTGGTTCTGCCAGCAAAAGCCCTTGAGTGGAGCTCTAGGCCCAAGAAAACAAATGGAAGTTCTCATTTGTGGTCCCAGCACTCCTCATTGATAAGTGCATTTCAGGGCCTGAGCTAGAGCTAGGCCCATGACTGGACTGAATGAGACTGCAGAAGCCCATGCAGTTTGGCCATTAATGACAAACTTGTCAAAAACTCTTAAAAATGTTTCAGTCATTAGATTTAGCTTTGATCTATAACTCTCACTATAGAGTCTAGTAAGTTCCTTAAGCACTTTGGCCTCTTATATGGTCCCTCTAGTTCTCAGTAGAGTACATTTAGAGGATGCTAGGTTATGCTACCTTTATATGGTAGGTAATTGTTGGAATATTTTGCACAAGGTTAAATGTGCTTTCTTGCTGTTCTTTTTTGTAATGATTTCAGAAGAGCTTTTCCTTTTCTGTCTTATATCTGGTCAGGGTGAAGTAACCATGCAGGCTTTTCTAAAAGGCACATCTGTCAGTACTAAACCACCACTGAAGGATCGAGGAATAGCTGCCACAGCTGGAAGCAGTGGAGAGAACAAGAAAACCAAACCTGTTCCATGGGTGGAAAAATAGTAAGAATGCTTGTATTTTTCTTGACATAGTCAATAAATTACTTCTCTAAGCAGTTTTAGTCACTTTTTTGTTGATGTTATTGCTACTTAAGAAGGAGATGATTTGCTTGGTGTAGATGTGCTTGAAAATCATCCAAATATGTAAGCCCTAGAGCCTTGCAACTGAAGGTGCCATCAAATGATCTAGTGTAATTACTTTATAGATGAACTAAGGACTTTTTGTAACTCGGGTCTGTGGTTTTAGAGATTGATACACAACAAGAGAAAACAATTGCTAGAAGGTAGTCCTAAGCTCTTGGTCAGGAGTTCTCCTTAAATCCAAATAATCTCTTCCACCTTCCATTACGGACAGGGGGAAATAATTGAGTTTTTTGTTCATACATTTTTGGCAAAAACAACACTTGAAGTGGCTCTTAAATTTCAATCAGCTAAGTCATATTATGACAATAGTTGTAACTCCTGGTGTAGCCTCGATTATTATTAAAAGTGTGCGGATTACTTATAGATCATGTAAGACCCTCATGTTTTGTTTGGCACCAACAACGGTTTTTAAAGTGGGAAATTTCACATAAAAGCCTAGATTTTTAAATAAAATTATGCAGAGGGGAAAAAAATCTATAGATGTTCAGCTTTTCAAGAGATTAAGCAGAACTAGATACAAATTATCATTTGACAGTGGTTAAATGGACCTGAGTGCTGCTTCTCATTCTGGAGAGGTCATACGTCCTTCTGTTTTCTCTTGCCTTATACTGTGCCTTATTTACTCTTGTTTTCTTCCTGGCCCCTACAGGTATTTGAACATGAAACCCTAGTTTATAACTTAACGTTGGTTTCCCTAGAAAACATTTTCTGTCATAAAATTCCTATTTGGCATTTACCTGATTAATTTGAAATGTATAAATCAAAGAAGAGCTTTCAGCTAGCTAATTAAGCACAATGCCTAACCTTGGGGTTAGGAGTATAACTTTGTCCAGCTTCTTTTAAAATCATCAATTAATGATGCAGGATGAAAATTATATGTTGTTATACTTCATTTTGGTTGAATTTGTTATTTAGCCCTCAATCAAGTGACTAGCTAGGAATTTTTTGTGGAGTTAGGTGATGGAGGAAATTGGTATTAACTAACTATATTGACCAAAATAATTTCCTCTCCTGAGGAAAGAGTTCTCTCTTTTTAGCTTAAGTGCATGATCTTATGATCTTGTCAAAATATATTACTTTCTAAGCAAGTGTTCACTTTAAATTTTTAACCAGTGGTGTAATAAAATCTTTTTGCTTAATTTTTCTAAGTATTATAGATACAAACAGTGCATCTATAAAGGGAAAAGTAACTTCACTCTTTCAGTATGTATCTGCTTAAGGTAAATACAAATGGGGTTTCCACCTACTTCTAATAATGAAAGTTTCCTATTTTATTGCCAGGATATGAGAATTATCATTGGTATTTTAGCTAAAGGAACACTTAAGACATTTCTGTGGCTACTGTAATATACTAAATAATCTCTCTGGTTTTTTTTTTTTTTTTTTTTCCCAGTCGCCCAAAATGTGTGGACGAAGTTGCTTTCCAGGAAGAAGTGGTTGCAGTGCTGAAAAAGTCTTTAGAGGGAGCTGATGTGAGTAGCAGATGATGTTTCATGTCATTGGGAGATTCAAGATTTCATTTATTCATCCTTTTCCTTCCTTTTATAATCACCTGCCCCCCTTAAATAGTAGCTGTATGTACAGTAGGCAGTAGGCCCTTGATAATTATTTGTATAATGGATGATGAGTTCAACAAATATTTATTAAGCATCTCCTGTTCTATCTTGGCATTGTTACACGGTACTTAAGTAGAAACCATTGAACAAGACATACTGGGTCCCTTTTCTTGTGGCTTTTTTTTTTTTTTTTTTTTGTGGGGAGAGATAGAGAATAAATGTGTAAGCCAAATAAGCAAGAGAATTATAGATAATATGTGCTGTAAAGAAGAGTCTGAGACTCTTTAAAAGTATAATTGCTTACCTAATGTTAGAATTTGGTTTGAACTACAATACAAAAAATGAGTCCATGAAAAAAAAAAACAAAAAACAAAAAATGAGTATTTAATTCTGCCTATAACATTGTGTCTCCTGCTGTCATATATGGGATAAAAAAATTCTTGAATGACTTGCACTTTTGATGATTCAGAGACAAGATAGCCCCATTAGAAGAATTAGCAGTTTAAAATTCTATATGATGAAGTGTTGTAAGAGCTTAGTGAAAGAAGGAGAAAAGTTGCAGATAAAAGTGGGATGTGGTGTTTTCCTTTATTTCCAAGTAAGATTTGCCTCCTTCCTCTCAAACTGGTTACTTTGAATTAGAGGTTCTTTTGGCTTTTGCTGCCATTCTCTTCCCAGAATTACACTATAATAGTATATATTTTGAAAGAAGTTATATTTATCAAACTATTAAAAATCTTTGCCAGTTTTTGTTTTGATTTGATCCAAATACCTTTACCTTTTAATTTTATAGTATACAATTTTAATTGTATAGTAATAATTACATAGATTGTAGGACAAGATAAATTTTGATTGGTAGTATTCTCATTCCTTGAGGCAAATGTAGTGGGATTATGACCCAGTTCTTGACTTTCTGCCATTTATCTTAGAAGACTGAATTAAGAACTTACTTCTTTAAAACTCTTATTTAATATTTTGTTTCTTTTCAGGCTAAGTTCTATGAAACTTAAAGATGAAGTAATTTTAAATTCCACAGAGTAAAGAAAAAGAATTCATTCCTTCATTTACTTTAGTGTATGTGCTGCCAAAACTGAGTACTCACTCCATCATTTACATTAAAGTATTATAGGTTTTACAATAGATGATCATCAGAAATCAATTTTAAGAACTAATATTCTACATGTAGTTGTTGAATACACTGTATATATATATACTATAATATATATATAATTGTAAGTTATAGTAATTTTACCATGTTTTAAAAAATTCAAGTTACTTTATGTAATAGTTACATAGATTAATTGTTACAAATATTGAGGTATGCACGAATCAAAATAATAGTTAAAGATGAAGCCTAGGAATGCTTTTTATACTCAAACTGACAAGCCCATAGCCACTGGAGGGAAGGAAATAATAAAGATTAGAGTAGAAAAAATGAAATAGAGACTAAGGGGAAAAAAAAAAAACAATATAAAAGATCAGTGAAGCCAACACCTGGTTCTTTGAAAAGATAAAATTGATAGACCTTTACCCAGACTTCTCAAGAAAAAGAGAGGACTCAAAATCAGAAATGAAGGAGGAGAAATAGCAAATGACACTACAGAAAAACAAAGAATTGTAAGAGAATATTATGGAAAAATACATACTAACAAATTGCACAACCTAGAAGAAATGGATAAATCCCTAGAAACATAGAATCTTCCAAAACTGAATTGGGAAGAAATAGAAAATTTGAGTAGACTGATTACTAGTCATGAAATTGGTAATCAAAAATCTCCCAGCAGACAAAAGTCCAGGACCAGATGGCTTCATTTGAATTCAGCTAAACATTTAAAGACGTTAAATACCTATTCTTCTCAAACTATCCCAAAAATAGAAAGAGGAAGGAAAACTTCCAACTTCGTTCTGTGAGGCCAACATTACCTTGATACCAAAACCAGTCAAAAAGCTTAGGAGTTTTTTGGTGTTTGTTTTTAAGTAGTGAAACTCATAACTTGTATCTTAAGCTATGTGCTACCAATGTAATCATCTTCAATTAATATATTTATACATTGGTTTATTTACTGGACACATGTTGAGCACTGTGCAGGATGCTGAGAATACAGATGTGAATAGAGCACGTAAGATTCTTGACCTTAAGCTTTCGGTAATAGTGAAGTAGACAGGTATTTTACAATTAAACCAAATCACTAAATAAATAACAATAGTTGCAAATTACTGTATATAAATAAATAAGTGCAAGTTGAAGTAAGTGCAACAAAGACAGACTAACAGAGGAGTTCTGTTTTATTTATTATTTTTTTAAGATTTTATTTATTTATTCATGAGAGACCTAGAGAGAGAGAGGCATAGACACAGGCAGAGGGAGAAGCAGGCTCCATGTAGGGAGCCTGACATGGGACTCGGTCCCGGGACCCCAGGATCACGCCCTGGGCCAAAGGCAGGCGCTAAACTGCTGAGCCTCCCAGGGATCCCCGAGGAGTTCTATTTTAGATTGGGTGGTCATGGAAGGCTTCTGACTTGTGATGTAGTAGAAGTTGACTAACCAGGAAAAAAGCAGTCAGACCCTAGCTCGTGAGGGACAAGATAAGGTCATACAGTGCTTGGTTGTTAGGTTTCATTGTAAATTGGAGCCTGGAAAGTGAGAGAGTTGGTGAGCAGATCATGGACATCCATGGCCGTACAGGTTGGTTTTTGTTTGGTTTTGTTTTTCTAGGTGGAGTATGAAGCCAGTGAATAGTTTCAAGTAGCAAGCAGAGTGGCAGCTGATTTGGGTGAAGAATGGATAGGAAGGTCAAGGGTTAGGCGAGAATGGAAGCAAATAAACCGTGCTGCCTAGTTTCCTATGTACAGTGATTTCTGTACGTGAAAGGACATACTAAAGAGTGCGGTTTTATGACAGCTCATGGAATTTAGTACATTTATCAGTCTACCACAGATTAGTTGTATGCTTGATAGGAGCCAAGCTAGTGAGATTTAAAATATAAAAGAAGAACTAGTGATTTAGCCTTACCCCTTCTTCTAATTAATTCTCCAGATGTATGTGGGCATCCCTACAGGGTATATAATCATGGCATATAGTATTGCCTGGCACCTAATAAATGCTCTTTTTCCCCGCCCCTGTTCTTGGAACATCAGCTCATCCAGAGCCTTGATAAGTACTTTTCATTCTTTTTTTCCTTGGTATTAGCCAAATTAAAGTTCTTTGGTCTGTTTCCCCTTTGAAGCAATGGACATCTTTTTAAAATATCAAATCTTGCCCAATCTTGAGCCGAAAGGTGGGATAGGAATTCACAGAAGCCCAAGATTCCCTTCAAAAGAAAGGTTTTGAGGTGCCTGGCTGGCTTGGTCAGTGGAGTGGTGCACTCTTGATCTCTGGGTTGTGATTTCAAGCCCCATGTTTGGTGTAGAGATTACATAAAAAATAAAATCTTTTAAAAGAAAAAAAGGTAAAAAAAAAAAAAGAAAAAAAGGTTTCTGATTCCTGCTTTGAAAACTTCACCTAAATATATTTTGTATAGAACAATCATAAATATTGATTCAACTTAGATATCAGAAAAGACATTTGGGGGGAGGGAGTACAGAATTATGTGAAAAAGCAGGATTTACAACTGCTAACAGTGTGATACTTGTTATATTAAGAAATATTGTATTCAGATATGTGCCCTGTTAGGGAAGCTGTTGCACTGTTCTATACACATTTTCAACCATCATTTCATCTATTTGTACCAGAATATAATTTTTAAAAAATAAACTTTAACTTCCACAGCTCCCTAATCTCTTGTTTTATGGGCCACCTGGAACTGGAAAAACATCTACTATTTTGGCAGCGGCTAGGGAACTCTTTGGGTAAGTTGAAACATCTCTCTCTCTCTCTTTTTTTTTTTTTATAAACTTGACACCAAAAATCTCTGCCTTTCTTTATCTAAGAATTTGTATTTGGTCTCTGTAAGGTTATTGTTTCTGTATTTTTTTATTTATTTAGTGGGCCCATTTCCAGTTCCTCCCCTTCAGTAAATAAGCTTGCTTACATCTTTTATAATCTTCATTCTGAACCTTATTCAAACGTTTGAATATACTACAACAATAGGAAGCCTCAAGATTTTTTCATCACTTTAACTTTTCCATTTTGATTTTGGAGCCCAGAGGACCCATCCTATTTTTAGTCATGCCAATACTTTCATTGCTCTCTAAATGGTTGTGTTCACATGTATGTCTTTGTGTGATAGGATCTGCTATGTCTCATGATACTGACTGATACCACCCCTTCTAGAGTTTTTTCTTGCTCTGGCCTTTCCAGACCCTGCCTCTGGAGTGGCTAGGCAAGCTGCTAGCCCTCAAGTATCTTGAGTGTGAGCAAAGTATGTAGTTGTTGCCCCAGTAGAACTCCAGGTACACCAGAAAATCTATGTGAGCCATTTTCTTAGTTTCTTCCCCCAGGATTGATTGTCTTGGCTTAGCCAACCATTGTAAAGGAGCCTTTTAACTAGAGTTAAAAGATACATATCAGCCTGGGTATGTATGATATCCCTAAAACATGCACTGACATAGAGAAGTCTGTCTTGATCTTCTTGGCCTTTTTGCTAAGATCAAGTGTACCAAAGGCTATCTTGAATTTATCCAGAACTTTTATATCAGGCATATAGCAAAAGGTACATCTGAAATCCTACATGTGAAAATAGGTTCCTCTAAAACCATCAAATATGTGCAGATAATTAGTTCTATTGAAATGTAAAGGAAGAAAAAGAGGGAAGGTGCTGTGAACCTAATATTTTATTTTATTTAACAGCAATTTTTATTTCTCAAAAAAATTATAAAAGAGGTTTTTTTTTTTTTAATTATTCCACAACTCAGATCCAATCTAAACCAGCCTTAGCAATGTAGTCATAATGAAACTTAGGTAGTTTGTTGTTAGTTTTTTCAGAGTAGGTCAGTCCAAATTATATAATTTTTTAAATATCCTGTTAAAAATAACATTTGTTCTTATAGAACTAAAAGAATTTAATTATGAATTCTGCATTTCATAATATATGTCATTTTAAAATAGAAAATATATGCACAGAGCTTATGGATGTTTGTGCCCATAAAAAAAATGCTTAGGATATCATGCTGTTTAAAAAAAAAAAAAAAAAAAAAAAAAAAAAAAAAAAAAGGATATCATGCTGTTTAGGAAAACTAAAGACAGGGCAGCCCCAGTGGCGCAGCAGTTTAGTGCCGCCTGCAGCCCAGGGTGTGATCCTGGAGACCCGGGATCAAGTCCCACGTCAGGCTCCCTGTATGGAGCCTGCTTCTCCCTCTGCCTGTGTCTCTGCCTCTCTCTCTCTCTGTCTCTCATAAATAAATAAATAAAATCTTTAAAAAAAAAAGGAAAACTAAAGACAAAACTAAGTCCCAACTCTTGTTTTTTTAATTAAAAAATATATTTATGTATAGTAAAATAGGAGGAAGTTTTCAAAACAGTGTCTTGGAAGGGCGTGACACACAAACAGTGTCATCTTCTTTTGATTTCTCAGTGACCCTATGGTGAGCTATTTTTAATAGTTTTTTTTTTTTACTCAAAAAAAAAAAAAACAAACATTTTTTTTGTTTGTTTGTTTTGATCCAGTATTAGTCCCTAGCAAGCTACCTTATAGAAATAATTGAAAATATGCTATATTGCAGCATTATTTAAAATTGTATTAAAACTATCTAAATACCTAACAATAGAAGAATATTAAATGAATGATGGTATGCTTATTGTATAGAATGTCATATAAGTTATTAAAATGTTATTTACAGTGGTTCTTATAACATGGCAAGATGTTTATGATATAATTCTAACTAAATTTAAAATTTTACGAATTATGTATCATTTGTTTTTTAAACTACATGAAAAAAACTGCATGTCTCTGCAATATAAAAAATATGAAAGTGATCGCATGCCTTCTATCTAGTGTTTACTAGGTGGGTTTTAAAGTACTACAGAATGTGTGTGGTTAAAATGTGGTTTAAATTCAATTATTTTACATGCTTTATGATGTTTCATATTTGTTTCATTTTGACATAGGCCTGAACTTTTTCGATTAAGAGTTCTTGAGTTAAATGCATCTGATGAACGTGGAATACAAGTAGTTAGAGAAAAAGTGAAGAATTTTGCTCAATTAACTGTGTCAGGAAGTCGTTCAGAGTAAGTAAAGCTCACTTTTCCTTTTTCATACCATGTCATTGCATTTATTTAAAATACATGTTTCAGGGATTCCTGGGTGGCTCAGCGGTTTAGCACCTGCCTTCGGCCCAGGATGTAATCCTAGAGTCCCCAGATCGAGTCCCACATCGGGCTTCCTGCATGGACCTGCTTCTCCCTCTGCCTATGTCTCTGCCTCTCTCTCTCTGTGTGTCTCTCATGAATAAATAAATAAAATCTTAAAAAAAAAAAAAGAAACATATTTCTGCCAAATGTCCCAACTCCTTTTTCATGTTAGATCATATTTCTTTTTAAGATTTTTTTTTTTAATGTAATCTCACATAGGGCTCCCATTTACAACCTCAGGATTAAGAACTGCATGCTCTACTGACTGAGCTAGCCAGGTGCCCCTTTATCTAAATTATTTAAACCCAGAAATGACCTTTCCATTATAGTAACTAATTTTAAATTGTTGAGCTGTCAAGGGTTTTTGACTGATGTTATGTCTAAGGAGTATTTATTTAGTAATCAAATTTGGTAGTTTGGTGGTATACTGCTAGTGAAAAATCCTGATATTTGTTAATTATGTTACTTAAAAAATCTTCTGCCAGTTTAAGCTTCAGTATATATTTCCTGTATTTCCTAATACATATTTCCATTTAAGTTATTGTCCATACTGGAACACTTTTAGAATAAAAGATGAGGTATTATTAATAATTTAAATAGGACTGCCCTGAGTTAAACAGAGATGTTTAATCAGCTACTCATAATCTTTAGGTGGCAGAGTTCTAACATTAAAGTTTTGGAACCTGGCATATATTTAATTCATATCAGAGCACACTTTTAAGAATTTATAGGAAGTGAATGACTGATTTTTGAGATCTACCTTGGATTGACAATGCATATAAATCCTCTATTTGGGGGCCCCTGGGTGGCCCAGTGGTTGAGAGTCTCCTGCCTTTGGCTCAGGTCATGATCCTGTGGTCCTGGGATCAAGTCCCACATCAGGCTCCCCGTAGGGAGCCTACTTCTCCCTCTGCCTATGTCTCTGCTTCTCTCTGTGTCTCTCATGAATGGTTAAATAAATAATCTAAAAAAATAAAAATAAATAAAAATAAATAAATCCTGTATTTGATAAGGGACTCAGACCAAGAATATATAAAGAACTCCTACTGGGATGCCTGGGTGGCTCAGTGGTTGAGCATCTGCCTTCGGCTCAGGGTATGTTCCTGGAGTCTTGGGATCGAGTCCCACATTGGGCTCCCCACAGAGAGTCTGCTTCTCCTTCTGCCTATGTCTCTGCCTCTTCTCTGTGTCTCTCATAAATAAATACAATCTTTTTAAAAAAATGAACTACATTTTAATAGTCAAGAGAAAACCCAATATAAAAGGAAAGGAACTGAGTAGACCTTACACCACAGAAGATAGTCACCCTTTATCCATGGTTTCAGTTTCCATAGTTTCAGTTGCCTGTACTCAGCTGAAGTCCAGAGCAAATGACCCACCTTCTGATGTTATCATCAGGAGGTCATTAGTAGCCTGACATCATAGCACCTATGTCATACCTCACTTCACCTCATCATGCAGGCATCCTGGCATCTCACATCACAAGAAGAGGGAGTACAGTTCAATAAACTATTCTGAGACCACAGTCATGTAACTTGTATTACATATATCATTAAAATTGTTTCATTATTACTGTTAATGATGCTATTGTTGTTAATCTCTTACTGTGCTGGATTTATAAATTGAACTTTTTAATAGGTATGTGTGTATAGGAGAAATATGTTATGTATATTTATATGCTGTTCGGTATTATCCAGGGCTTCAGACATCTCCTGGGGTCTTGGAATGCATTCCTTGTGGATAAGAGGGACTACTATACAAAAGGCCTGCAAGGGCATGAAAATATGCTCATCAACATCATTAGCCATAGAGAAATGCAAATCAAAACCATGATGAGATACCACTTTACACATACTAGGATGGCTCTTAGCAAAAAGACAACATACTGGCAAGAATGTGGAGAAATTAGAACTCTTCTACTTTGTACAGACATTTTGAAAATAAATTGGCAGGACCTCTAAAAGTTAAACATAGGGAATTACTAGACAACCCAGCAATTCCAACCTTAAGTCCGAGGTATATACCACGAGAAATGAAAACAGGTCTATTCAAAAGATGTTCAAAAAAAATTTTTTTTTCAAAAGTGTTCTTAAGAATATTAGTCACAGTAGTCAAAACATGAAAACAACCCAAACAGCCATCAGCCTATGAATGAATGAATGAATGAATGAATGAATGAATGAATGAATGAAAGAAATGTGGTATATCTCTTTGCCATATTTAGCAGTAAAAACAGAATGGAGTAGTGATGTCCTGCAACATGGATGAACCTTGAAAGGATGCTGAGTGAAAGAAGCCAATCACAAAAGACAGTGTATGACTGCATTTACATGAAATGTGCAGGGTAGGCAGCCGTGTGGAGACAGAAGGGAGAGATTCATGACTGCCTACAGCTGGGAGACTCGGGAAGCGTCACTCCTAGAGGGCCTGGGATTTCTTTTTGGGATCATAAGAATGTTCTAAAATTAGACTTTGGTGATAATACATGAATTATAAGTCCTGTTTCTCTGTATCAGTGGGAAGCCGTGTCCTCCTTTTAAGAT
Source organism: Vulpes lagopus (assembly GCF_018345385.1). Taxonomy (NCBI): domain Eukaryota; kingdom Metazoa; phylum Chordata; class Mammalia; order Carnivora; family Canidae; genus Vulpes; species Vulpes lagopus. The sequence continues at coordinate 22,775,527 of NC_054840.1, forward strand.
TGTGATTTTGGATGAGGCAGATTCTATGACCTCAGCTGCTCAGGCAGCTTTGCGGCGGACCATGGAGAAGGAGTCTAAAACCACCCGTTTCTGTCTCATCTGCAACTACGTCAGCCGGTATGTACGTTGCCCTGAAGGTGCATGTGGGGCAGCCTCATGTTGATGACCCCAGTTAGGGAGAGAAAAAAAATGTCAATGTTTCAAGGCTATGGTAATTTCTTTTCCATCAGATCTTGATTTATTCTTGATAAAAAGGAGTTCTTTGGGGGAAAATCATCTTCAGACGCTGACTTTTTTTCCCCCAATATTTTACAGAATAATTGAACCTCTGACGTCTAGATGTTCTAAGTTCCGATTCAAACCACTGTCAGATAAAATTCAACAGCAGCGATTACTAGACATTGCCGATAAAGAACATGTCAAAGTTAGCAATGAGGTAATTACTAAGTATTACAAATACTGCAGTTACAAATGCCTTTGATGAACTCATAAGAGGTATTAAAAACAAACATACTGCTTTAATTTCTTACACCTTCAGGCAAAGTTAAGCTAAAAGAGCAACAGTTGGAATATGTAGGATTTATAGGTTCAACCTTCTTGTTACTCTTAGAAGTTTATTATCAATATTTCACAGAGCCAGAACTACGACAGATTTCCTACACATGATACATACTCTGCAGTAACAAATCTCTGCATAATAAGATTTTTTAGTGTCCTAGCTAATATATCACTTGAACAAATTTGGTGGTGAAATTTTGGTATAGAAAGAGGATATGTAGGCCTTATTCATTATAACAATTTAATCATAATTTAAATATTTTTATATATTCAAGAAAATAGAATTATAGAACATTTTTCTCTGCAAATTTCTTCCAAAGGCAAGAGATCTCTAGCCTTCCCTTATATTGATGCTATCTCTGTGAATTTTTCCATTTTAGGACTGACAACATTCCCTTAAAACTGAAAATGAATTTTTTCTCCCACTAACTCTGGGCCAAAACATAGTGTTTTTTCACTTTTATTAAAATCAAGAAGTCTTCATTGGCCATCCATCACGGGTAAAAAAAGAATTTTTTTTTTCTTTTCAGGGAATAGCTTATCTTGTTAAAGTGTCAGAAGGAGATTTAAGAAAAGCCATTACATTTCTTCAAAGTGCTACTCGATTAACGGGTGGAAAGGAGATCACAGAGAAGGTGATCACAGACATTGCTGGGGTAAGGGCACTAAATATTCTAAAAATTTTTAGTGGGCTTGTGGCTCTTAGAAAATTTTTATTGACAAGATGTATGCAGAATGTTTATTATGTGCTGGTTTAATCCATTCAGGCAGCTTTAACAAAGTACCATAGGCTTCAGTGGTTTATAAACAAATTTCACAGTTCCAGAGGCTGGGCAGTCTAAGATCTGAATCTTGAGGGGCATATTTGGTCTATAGTATGTGCCAAGTAGTATGCTAAAAACAGTCTAATAAAGGAATAACCTGGAACCATCAAGAACACTTCAGGGATATGGGAGTTAAGAGAAATTTAATGTTGGGCTCCCTGCGTGGAGCCTGCTTCTCCCTCTGCCTCTTTTGATAAAAAAAAAAATCTTTAAAAAAAATTAATATCCCTGTTCTTACAGATATATTTTGACGAAGGGTCATATATAAAGGGAGCAATATTCCACTTAGAGAAATAATGCCAGAGTTCATCTCTACTACTAGTAGGATCACTACTACTACTTTTAAACCTTGTTTGTTTTTTAAGATTTTATTTATCCATGAGACACAGAGAGGCAGAGACACAGGCAGAGGGAAAAAACAGGCTCCATGCAGGGGCCCGATGTGGGACTCTGATCTTGGGTCTTCAGGATCACGTCCTGGGCTGAAGGCAGCTGCCTTTAGCAGCTGCTAAGCCACTGATCCACCCAGGCATCATGACTAGCTACTAGTAGATCATGCGATTCCTTTTTTTTTTTTTCTTTTTTAAGATTTTTTTTTTTTTAAGATTTTATTTATTCATGAGAGACACAGGCAGAGGGAGAAGCAGGCTCCATGCAGGGAGCCCGACGTGGGATTTGATCCCGGGGCTCCAGGATCATGCCCTGGGCCAAAGGCAGGTGCTAAACCACTGAGAGCCACCCAGGGATTTCCAAAGATATTTTTCATACCATGATGAAATCTATAGCATTTGTCCCCTTTAATTTTGGGGGAATTACGGGCTTTCTAAAAGCAGTCTCATATTAGCGGTATCTTAGGAAAGGAGGCACCTTCCCTTAAATTCCCTCTTTAAACCGGTTGACTTTAACCGCTTTAGAGGAAATAGAACCACTTGGGTACCAGCTACCCAGAATTTTTAGCTGTTCTCCCACTGACCAGATCAGCTATTCTTGTTCCATCATGCACCCAAACCAGAAACTATTAGAAGCAAAGAAAAGATCACCCTGGTTACAGAATAGTGACTGATCTAATTTAAAGATGGTCCTAGGCAGGGTAGGTTAGCTTTCTTGAGCTCATGATAGAGGAGAGTGTAAGGCTCTCCCCCAAGTTCTCTTCCTTTGCTTTTCCAAGGGTGTGTCAATTTAGTGTTACAGGAACAGCTTTACACAGTGAACTCTACCCAGGCCGGAGATAAAGGCTTATCTTTAAACAACTTTCTAGGTAATACCAGCTGAGACCATTGATGGAATATTTGCTGCATGTCAGAGTGGCTCTTTTGACAAACTGGAAGCTGTGGTAAAAGTAAGTCACTTTACTGCTCACTTCCAGGTAAGGGAAAACTTAAATGATCACACCAAATACAACTTTCTGTTACAGGACTTAATAGATGAGGGTCATGCAGCAACTCAGCTTGTAAGTCAATTTCATGATGTGGTTGTAGAGAATGATAATCTTTCTGATAAACAGAAATCCATCATCACAGAAAAACTTGCTGTAAGTAGGCATTTTTGCACATTTCAGCAAAATGTTTAATAGAACTTCAAGGGCAAGTTTTACTAACTTCTGGTTTTCTTGTAGGAAGCAGATAAATGCTTAGCAGATGGTGCCGATGAACATCTACAACTGATCAGCCTTTGTGCTACAGTGATGCAGCAGTTAACACAGAATTGTTAAAATTTTGTAGGATACTTGGCTTTTTTAAATAAAAATCACCAAAGCACCTTTAAAGTGAATATACAATTTATTTAACATTCAAACTTCATTAAGACATGTGCAATATGGCAATTTTACTGGGGGTTTAACCCTATCTAAGATATGATTGCTTGCTGGGGCTTAGCAACAGGGTCCAGTTCACACTTAGCACTAATTAAATACTTTATTGAATAAATACAATACCAAACAAAATGCATTCAAATGCTTTCTAAAAAAAAAATCAATTTTAAAGGCCTTCCTATTCAGGCTAGTGACAAACACAATAAAGGCAGATATGCTAGTTTAACATAATTGGCTGATTTTATACAGCACTTATATCTTTTAGTCCACAAGTATATTATTAAATGATAGAGAACATCTAATACAACCATTTCTACAGAACTAGGAAATAAATTTCTAAGAAAGAAAGATTTTACAGACCCCATCTTTTACACCCAACCCCAACAGTCTAACTCTAAAGAGGATAAAGCCAATGCCTTTCCTCACAAGAGCTCACGACTAAAGTCGCTTTGCTATCAAAATCTGTATTTCTGATCCGTTATGAGCATTGAGACAAGATTCAAATATTCCCAAAGAAAGAAGCACAATGCACGTTGTGATCGCCTATTCAGCAACAGCGAGCACTGCATTCAAAACTATCTCATCCCAGGAATTAAATAAGGTCAGCCACATTCATTGGCATTTCCTCCACTGTAGTATTGTAGAAAGTCTCAATGTCACGAAGAATCCTCTTGTCTTCTTCAGTAACAAAGTTTATAGCCACACCTTTCCTCCCAAATCGACCCCCTCTGCCAATTCTGTGTAGAGAAAGAAACATAGCAATTAGAATGTTACTTCTCCAATAGGAACTACTGAACATGATGATCCACTTGTTAACCATCAGCTGCTGTTTACTTAATAAGGTTACAGTTCGTGCTTCTAATTGGAGCGCACTAGCTGCTAATCAATATCTAGAGAAAAAAATCTTCCTTTGCAGTTAGTGCCAAAAGGATTCAAGGCTTGTCTGGCTGCAAAATGAGATTTTATCCGGTGTCTTGAGCATTACTTTTAAAGCAGATGACAGTATTGTGTTTGGGGTAGTGAAATTAAAGCCCATACCAAAGTGGGCCAGCCAAGAGCAGAGGTCAGCCTGGGACAGATGTAAACACCAGGGATAAAACAAGAAGAACAGTTATGTAATCCATTTCGACGCACATCTGGAACTGTAAACTGTAAATACAAATGCTGCAAGGTTAACTATCGTCTAAAACTTACAACTTTTTCCAGTGGGAAAACAAGTATTTGGTATGGTAACCCAAACTTATCACTGCTTTTTTGCTCAGTTGTACACGTTGTATAACTCAAATTACTCAAACGTGTTTACCTCCAAAACAGCTTTCTACCTTCCTCATGGAAACCAGACAACACAAACCACCTAATAAAACTAACATACAAAATGCCTTGGCTGGAGCAACTTAAAAATATCAAATAATCATGACAAAAGAAAAACAAATATAAATACCGACTCGCTCTTTATTCAAACAGTGTGCTGTTTCGCTTATGATTCCACGTCCTAAATTACGTCAACGCCGTTTCTGAGCGCCATCTCGTCATCAACTGCTGCTATCGACTCCTGTATTTTTTAAAAAGTCTTTTTTTACATCATATAACAAAGTACAGTTCAATTTACTTAGGGATAAAGCCACTATAACTAAACCAGGGACTGCTCAAATTGCTACCAGACAACACCAAGAAAATCCCAACTACAATCACCAAGAAAGCACATGGACACAAGATCACTAAAAACTCAAAAATAAACTAAGACCAACAAATCTAAACAACCTGATCCAGTTTCGGCAACATTTACGACTGTTTTCCCACTGCAGATGACCAATCTTCCCAAATACAGATTTAGTTGATATCTTAACCAACTTACTACGTCTTTACTTCCCTGATAATGAAGTTGCCTTTCAAACAAATCAGTCTGTAGAAAAGCCACACATGAATTTATTTTACTGATATAGTAACAAGTTGCCACCTACTCACCTGTGAATATAGTTTTCACGATTGGTAGGTAGATCATAGTTTATAACCAATGACACTTGTTGCACATCAATCCCACGAGCCTGCAATACAATGGTATGACGTTCAAATTCTAATTTAAACTGTACACAGCTACATAATGTAGGCCACAAGATAGTAGTGAACTATACGTTAAATGATATAGCCCACTGTGGAGTGTGGTCTTTTCTTTAATCTCCCAAACAGCCCAATCTGGTAAAGGTTATTAAAAAACCTTCCCCCCAAAACAAACTTTTGGTAGATTAAAAAGATCAGTAAGAGACTTACCAACAAGTCAGTAGTGATCAAAACACGGCTTGACCCTGATCGGAATTCCCTCATGATAACATCTCTTTCCTTCTGGTCCATGTCACCATGCTGCAAATTAACAAACCTTAATTCAAGAATCACCAGTCAAATCAATTATTTAATTTTACTGACATGTATGAGACCAAGCGTCCCTGGCTGCCACGGGGGTATAGCAGACAGGTATAGTTAAGAAACAGCTTTATTTTGAGCAGGGGGAACGACAACACAGCACTTAACAGCTATATTGTAGTCTAAATCCTGCTTTAATGGGGGGGGGGGGGGGAGGAGTATAATTATCACTACTAGGACACCTCTTACCAGGGCAGAAACTGTGAAGTCCCTGGCATGCATTTTCTCAGTGAGCCAGTCCACCTTGCGCCTTGTATTGAGAAAAATAACAGCCTGAGTAATCGTCAGTGTCTCGTACAAGTCACAAAGAGTATCCAACTTCCATTCCTACAATTTTTCAAAGTTAACAGTCATTAAAATCTAGTCTCCAATTCATGTTCATTAGAATTCATTGTTAGGCCATTCTAAAACATATTGCACCAAATCTTAAGACAAAGGACACTGGACATTAAGAAAGAGGTCCACCCCAGTCTCTACAATCTAGTGCAGTTACTCTTCTTCTTGTGTGTACTCTGCTAGCATTATTACAAAAACTAAGGCAATCCTAGTTTCTGCAATTTTAGCACAGTGCTTATACAAGAAGGTTAAGAAATAAAAAACCACAATTTAATAGTAAATAGACAAATTACCTCTCTTTCAACATTAATATAAAACTGTTTGATTCCTTCAAGGGTCAATTCTTCCTTCTTCACCAGAATTCGAATTGGATCTCTCATGAATTTTTTGGTCACTTCCAACACATCAGTTGGCATTGTGGCAGAAAGCAACACAACCTTAAAAAGACAATGATTATATTGTCACACAAATAGCCAACTTTCACAATAAAACTATAACCAAGTGTCATAGTTATGTGCCAATAGCTTTCAGAAGGGAGCAGGACAAAGACTTCAGTTGTACTTTAACTTCCATTAAACCTAAGCCCCCAGCTACTATATGAAAGAGTAAAAACGAAAGCTCACCTGAATACTCGTATTTAATTTTTGGAAAATCTCATAGATTTGATCCTTAAACCCTCGGCTCAACATTTCATCTGCTTCATCCAAAACAAACATTTTGATCCATTTTGGAGCTGATCAAGAAAGCCAAACATACTATCAGCTCTAAATCCACAGGGATACTATTTAAACTTTTAATTTAAAATAAACTATACTCCAGAGACAGCAATACTTACAAAGATATCTTCTGTTTAACATATCAAATACTCTCCCTGGTGTACCAACAACAATGTGTGGTGCTTCAGCCTGCAGTTTTTGCATTTCATTCCGAACATTGGTTCCACCAATGCAGGCATGACAAGTTGCTCCCATATAGTCTCCAAGTGCCAGAATTACCTTTTGGATCTAAAAGCCAAAACCCTTTATTATTACACAGCAGAATTACAGGCTGTGACTAAACTTCCAAAGCATAACAGCAAATATCTGGTCTGCAAATAGCTTCTATGCATGCACAGCACTTAACTACTTCCAAGCTTAAAATGCAGACTGATCTAACTGCTTCATGACAAAAGTCCCTTAACGTGTCTTCCTTGTGTCTTGTCAAACTTGGGATCCTGTTACCCCAGACACCATCTAAGTTAATTGAATGATTTTAGTTACAACATTTCCTACATTGCTTTTCATTGTGTAGGAAGGTGTAAATAGTGGAACAAACTCTGTAAGCGCATCTAGGGACAACTTGTTGGTAACTTTAGTCTTTCCCAAAGTACTGGAACTTATGTCCTTTTGACCTTAATAAAACCTACTTTTATTAGCAAGGTTTTACTTCAAAGCCAATATAGCAGTGAGCTTTGAAAACATAGCATGCAACAGATGCATCACAAACTACTGAGACAGTCAAATAACATGTCACTGCAGTTTTCATGTTGCACAACTGCATTCAAACTTAAAAATGGGAACAGATGTAGTCCACCCTGAAAACACTTTGGTTTCTCAAATCTGTTACACAACCCTGCAAACCATACCTGCACACCCAGTTCCTATTTTTAACTCAACAAAAACTCCCTGCATGCATGGACAATTAGGAGGGCTCCTATCGATAGGACCAATTTATACTAAGTTTTAAATTCTTCACAGTTGTGAAACCTGAAACCTATGCAACACGCAAGCAGTTTTTTTGAACTACACTATCAATACCTGTTGAGCCAGTTCTCTGGTGGGGGCCAATACTAGTGCTTGGGTCTCCTTGAACTCAATCTCCAACTGTTGCAGGATGGAAATAGCAAATGTGGCTGTCTTGCCAGTACCTGACTGAGCTTGAGCAATCACATCATACCCTAAAAAAAGTAGGATACATATTTACCGATCCCACATCAAACCGCCACTTCTAGTTCACACCATGTATTCCGTTTGGAACATTAATTATGCCCAAATAATCAAGTGATCAGCAATGAGTATTCTCTTCAATTTCAGGTCAGTCCCGAAAGATGATTGCCATCATTTCACTTTAAGGAATACAAACAGGTGCTAGTCCCCCAGAAGTTACTTTCCCTTTTATGGTCCAGGTCAGTTACGTAGAACAGTTAATGCGTTTTTCAAAAAGGGCTAGCTAGCTCGTTTACCTTTAATACAAGGAATAATAGCTCTCTGTTGAATAGCTGAAGGCTTCTCAAAACCGTAAGCATAGATGCCCCGAAGAAGAGACTCCTTTAAATTCATATCGTCAAAGTTATCAACAATCTCATTCCAGTTGCTCTGCAAATCACATACAAAAAGACGACTAAGTCGGATGAACACGCTCACCTTGCCCACGTTTCAGAATCCAACACAGGGGTCTTACCTCGATGACACCATCGGGGTCCATTCCCTCTGGGCCTCCATGTTCTCTGCCGACAAGAACACCGCAGTTAGAGAACGTCCCTCTCCCCAGCCCTCTTACCTGCACGGCCCGGGGCAGGGCCTAGGCTAGGCCGGCCACTCTCCCCGCACGTGCGCACCACCCGCGCCTGCAGTCAGGGAAGCCGGCGGCGCAGCGCACGTCACGTTCCGTGCGCGCCTGCCCCAAGGCCGACCACAGGGGACGCCCAGGAAAGGCCCACGGCCGCCGGCCCTTCCCCCAGCCCGAGCGCCAGGCGCTCCCGTCTCGGCGGCAGCCGGTCTCGCGAGAGCTCCACGCGCTGAGCTCCGCCCCTTACACTGCGCAAGCCGCGGTGATTGACGCGGGCCGCGGCCTGGCGAGAGCGGTGCCAACGGTTCGCGGGGACCCGGTTGCCGGCGCGGCCCCATCCGCCCGCAAGGCCGCGGCCAGCGAGCGGGCGGGCGCCGCCGTCCCCTCCCCCCGCCCGCCTAAAGCCGAGCCTGCAACTCGCGCCTTCCGCCGCCGGTAGAGCTCCCCCCCCCCGGTACACTGTGTCGACTGCGGACTGCGCCACCGCTCAACTAAAACGTGCGCCGGCGGGCAGGGGACGCGTCCGGGATTCCAAAGCGTCTTCGGGCGGGGAGGGGAGGGGGGAAATAAAGCCCCTCCAGCCGCTCCGTTTTTGTACCCCCGTCTCCCCGCAGGCCAGGCCCTACCCATCATGGAAGCTTCTCGAAGGGCAGAGAGGCGCTAAACCTCTAGGAAACGCCCGAGAACCCGCAGCCCAGGCTCCTCGCCGCCCACCAGCACCTCCGCCGGCGTCGCACGACGCCCCCGCGACAGCCCGGCACCGCGGCAGCGCCATCCATACCTGCTATAGTCCGCGGAGCCACCAGACATGATCCGAAGAGCCACTCAGCGCCCGACTGGAAAGACAGCGGCGCCGCGCCACCCGTTTTTTATAGGCTCGCGGCCGGAACCCGTTTTCCTGCGGAGGAATTTTCTCGTCGCTCTGCGGTCGCCCACCAAATTGTGATCCTGGGGGTCCTTACCTCGGAGGATAGCCCAAGGAGGTGGGTGGGAAAATCCAAATTTGGTGATTTCTCGGTATTACGGGGCCGCGGGACATGCCGGGGCCGCGGGGGGAGGCTGGGACTCTTTGCCTCGCGGCGGAAGAATATTGCAGCAAGCGGTGGCCAAACCGCGCTCCCGGCCCGCCCCGCTCCTACGGGGTTTCCGCGGCCCCGAAGCAGAGGCGGCCGGGGGAGCCGAGCGGCCGGGAGGCGGAAGCCCGGGGCGGCTGCGTGCGGGCGGCGGGGCGAGCTTGCGGTGCGGCGCCCGGGAGCGGCGGCGGCGGCGGGGGCGCGGCCTCGCGCTGCACCGGGGGACCTGCGGCTGCCCCGCCGGCTCCCACCGCGGCTTAATTCTCCGGGGAAGAGCCGCCTGGCCTTCGGCTGGGCGCTTAACACCCATCCAGATCCTAAAAGCGTGAAAACTTCCTGCTCGGGAAAATGTCGGCCACCGAGCAGGTCCCCGAAGCCTGGTGCCCCCGGTGCACCGCAGGGCATTGTGCCAAGCGAGGCAAAAACGTGCAGTGTCCTCTGCAGGGGTCCCCGCGGCAGCCGACGCTGCTCTCCCGTCGCCCCCGGTCTCCTCTCGCTCGCTCTTAGAAAATAACGCTGAGCCTTGTACGTGTGGGGAGTGGATGCCCGACAAAATCATCCTGAACTTTTGCAAATGGTTAACAGCTAAGGACTGATTTTCCTTACAACGTAGGAATTTAAATGGACGCTTCCGGCAGATAGAGCTCCGTGCCCCCTTGGGGACTAGATAGATTTTTTTTTTTTTTTTTTGATTCGGGTCTATGTTGCTCTCCCCCCCCCCCAAAAGGCTTTGAACTTTAATTGCTTAATACCTAATGCATGTTGATTTAGTGGAAATTGAGAGCAATACAACCCCTGCTGCTTAAATAAACTGCACGATTCTTGAAGCCACGGAGGTTTTCAGACTGTAGCCCTGACCCAGGCCTGGGGTAGGCCCAATGCATTTAGTCATTTCATTTTAAAAATACTACCCACACTGCGAGATAGCATCAGGGAAACATTTTTCTCATTAATTCAGAAGGCCACCAAAGGTCTGCTACCTGGAAAAACTGACATAATTTTCTACATCTGCATATGGTGGTTGATTCTAAATACATTTCTTTCAAAAAAAATTATTATTGTGCTAAGAACTCTGAGGAAAACTAATACCAAGATGACAAAGTAGGCGTAGGTCTCAGTTTAGGGATGCTGCTCCTAATTAATCCCCCTGTAATAATGTTCAAATTCAGATTTGAGATAATGCGGGATATGTTCTGCAAATGGAGGTCAAAGATCTTTATTGTCTCATCTAAACCTACTAAAACTCTCCAGGGATCTAAGAAACCAAAGGAAATACTAAATCAGAAAAATGACCAACCATTTAGTCTCAATGGAGTCTTTAGGGTGAAACCAATCAATCACAAGGTGAAATCAGTCATCAATCAACACCTAAATTGTTGAGTTTTCTTTAGGTTTAGCACTACTGTTACATTTCCAGAATCTCTTAAAAGGAAATAAGGGCTAAATTCTGGTTTAGGTCACAGTTGAAGGGGTTTCCAGGTAAAAAATCTTACTAATCAAAAATCCAGGGACGTCCGGCTGGCTCAGCAGTTGAGCCTTTGGCCCAGGGTGTGATCCTGGAGTCCCAGGATCTAGTCCCACATCGGCCCCCTGCAGGGAGCCTGCTTCTCCCTCTGCCTGTGTCTCTGCCTCTCTCTCTCTCTCTCTCTGTCTCTCATGAAAAAAATAAAATCTTTTTAAAAATTCAGTCAAAATCCAGACTCACAGTGCCTGCAACCCTACAATATTTCTAATAAACGCTGTGTTTACCACATTTTCTGTGCTTACTAAACACCATGAGGTAATACATGAATTGTAGATCCAAAATACACTTATTAACAAAGTGTGCATGTCAGAGAGCATATTTCTTCTATGGTTAAAATAAACTTTCTACTTTCCTGAGATCTAAAGTTAGAGCTTTCTCAAAGTCAACTGCAAGTGCTTCTTCGCTAACCTGGATCACGTGAGGCCATTTAGACTCTTGGATAGCCTCAGCTGACAATCTAAACCCAGCTAGCAATTGTAAGCCATTGTTCACCAGAGGAACCAAGGAATTAGTATGAATATGTCAGTATGCAACAAAACCTTAAAAACAATATGCTTTATGTTGAAAGCGATGGCTTCTTAAAGAAAGTACATGTATTCTTTTGAGGTTCTTACATTATTTCAAGTCTATCAGAACTTAAGTGATAGTTACACGTTTAAAGCAGGAGGCTATTGATATGCATGTTGGTTAAGGTTTGCGTTTTGGGGATGCCTGGGTGACTCAGTGATTGAGCATCTGCCTTTGGTTCAGGTCTTGATCCTGGGGTCCTGGGATCCGGCTCCCCGCAGGGAGCCTGCTTCTCCCTCTGCCTACATCTCTGCTGCTTTTTGTGTCTCTCGTGAATAAATAAATAATTTTTAAAAGGTATGTGTTTTGGATCTTTAACTCATTACTTATTAATGTCATTTATTCTTTAGTAAACACAATATAATACATGCTTGTCCCTACATCTGTTATTTAAGTGTTTAAGAATTACCTTGAGGGGGATCTCTGGGTGGTTCAGCGGTTTAGCGCCTGCCTTTGGCCCAGGGCGCCGTCCTGGAGTCTCAGGATCGAGTCCCGCATCGGGCTCCCGGCATGGAGCCTGCTTCTGTCTCTGCCTCTCTCTCTCTTTCTCTTTCTCTTTCTCTTTCTTTCTATGTCTATCATGAATAAATAAATAAAATCTTAAAAAAAAAAAAAAAAGAATTGCCTTGAGCTGGATAGGGACAGTAGTGCTACTCAGCTCTTTATCATTCCTTTCCGTTGCTGGAGGAAATAAGAAGTTACCTTCTGCCTAAACGTAGGCGGTGTCCACTGAAGCAATTTGGAGGGCAGCCCTCACTGACACATTCTTCACAATAACTTTGAAAACTATGTGCATAAAGATAAGTAATGATTAAGAGAGCTGAAAAAAATGGAGAAAATTGAGGAGGACCACAGAAGGGACTGTGGAAACTGTAAGGACTGGGTTTAAACCTGTTAACCCAACGTTCTTACATTCTATTGTATAACCAAGATATGGAAGGTTGTTGGGGTTTTTTTTTTTCAGCTCTACCTTCATAAACACTAAAATAAAAATACATTATTGTACTTCAAATCAGTACATGCAAAACTGTACTATGCATAAAAATCAATGGGAAGATCTTGAAATGCAGATACAAGGATGCTGTGCCCTCCCACCAAGATTCAAGAGATCGGTTCTGAGGTGGAGCCCACTTTTTATTTTGAAAAACTCAAAACCTAAGGAAGAGTTACAAGAATAAAATAATGAACATCAAATCTTTGTCACATTTATCAGTTGTTAACAGTATTACATTTGTTCTCATATTTCTGACTTTTTTTCTGACCTTTCTGAAAGTCACAGACATGTAGTGACACTTGACTCCTAATACTTCAGCACTGCATCCTAAAATAAAGATATTCTCCTCCATGAAACCACAGAAATATCATTATATCCCCCCCAAGTTTACTATTAGAATAATATCTACAAAACTTTCGGTGTTCAGCATTTCTCAAATGTCCCAATAATGTACTTTATAGCCTTAAAAATAAAATCTAGGACCCAAACAAAGGTTACACATTATATTTAGTGAGCCTGTCTCTTTTAATTTAGGACAGTACCCCCTATTAGGGAAGGGATTTTCTCATTAGAAATTCTTACACATATAAGTGATAATGTAAATATGTGTGTGTGGTGTATGCTTGCATTTTCTGTGACCTCATTGATCTAGGTTGTTTTTCCTGTCCTCTAGGACATTCACATTTTGAAAATTCCAGATCAGTTTGATTTTATTTCTTTGTTATAGAATGTTCCACGCTTTAAATTTCTGTGATTGTTCCCGCATCATTAGGTTCAATGCCAACATCTTTGGCAAGAATATTACATCTAGGTGGTGAAGCACCCTCTTTAAGCCATCATGTTAGGAGGCACATAGTGTTAAATTTCCCATTACACCCAGTGATTCTGATTCCATTTAATTTACAGACATTTTGAAAAACACCTGCTTGTAAAACCTTTTGAACTTGAGTGTTTTATTTGAAGTCATGAAACTTCGCCAGAATTCTGTATGACCAGCTCTAATCCTTTATTGGAAGTGCTAAAACCATCAGCGATAAACAGATAACTATTATGATATGTAGCATGGTGCTGGGGCCTTGCAGACATCAAAAAAAGAAAAAACAAAGAAAGAGAGGCACAATTCCCACTTTGGATCTAACAGAGAAAGGAAAATAAGCGCATAAAAAACAAGAGAGTATTTCTCAATCAGGTGACCAAAGATCAGAAACTTTGATAATATTCAATGGAAAAACACATTCTTCTGTTGATGGAAGTTTAAATTCGTGTCACATTTTTTGAGGATACTTTGACAATATGATGAATTAAAATGCACATGTCCTCTGACCCAACAATTCCAGCTGGGAATTTTATCCTATGCATATAAATAGCACCAGAACCCAGAACTCTGCCCAGCCCTGTCTTCCGCCTCTCTCCCCATTGCCTACTCCCACCCCCTCAAAGAACAAGAACGCCCATTCCTTTTTTTTTTTTTTTTAAGATTTTATTTGTTTATTCAGGAGACACACAGAGAGAGGCAGAGACAGAGGCAGAGGGAGAAGCAGGGTCCCTGCAGAGAGCCCGCTGTGGGACTGGATCCCGGGACTCCAGGATCCTGCCCTGGGCTGAAGGCAGATGCTTAACCGCTGAGCCCCCCAGGGGTCCCAGAACGCCCATTCCTTTTGTCATTATTCTAATAGCAAAAAACCTTTTAGAAATGACCTAAATGTCTATGAAAAGGAGCCTGGCGAAGAAATTCTATGCCTTGCCTATTAGGCATTAAGAACAATCAAGTCCACTTCCACTTGTAGGAAGATGGAACAGACACACGCTCCGCCCTATCCGTCCTGCGAAGTGCAGCTCGAGGCCTGGACACGGTGTACGAAGCGGACACGAGAGCCCGAGAGGAGGAGGCCACGAGGCCGGCGGCCCGGCCCGCCCTTGGTCGCGTGGGGGCTGGGCCGTCCCCGCAGCACCGCCCGGGCCTGGCCTCGCGGGTGCCCTGGGGTCCCTCCTGGGGTCCCTCCTCGGGTCCCCCACGTGCTCCCCCACGTGCTGCGGGGTAGGCGAGCTCCGGGGGGCCCGGCGCGCGGCGGGGGTGCCGCGGAGGTCGCAGCCCGCGGAGGGCCCGGCGCGCCCTGCTCCTCCGGCCCCCGTGCTTCCGCCTCCGGGAGCAACCCCTCGTCTGGGGCCGCGGGAGGAGCGGGCGCTGCTCCTCCGGGCCGGCAGCTGCTCTTGGCAAGTGTAGAAGTCGCGCCTTGGGGCAGCCCGGGGCGCTCAGCGGCTTAGCGCCGCCTGCGGCCCAGGGCGTGACCCTGGAGACCCGGGATGGAGGCCCGCGTCGGGCTCCCTGCGTGGAGCCTGCTTCTCCCTCTGCCTGTGCCTCTGCCTCTCTCTCTAATAAATAAATAACATCTTAAAAAAAAAAAAAGAATTCGTGCCTTGGTTTCCTCCGGTGACGTTCCCTCCTCCAGCAACTTTTTCTTTTTTCTTATTTTATAGTTTTTTTTTTAAGATTTTATTTATTCATGAGACACTGAGAGAGAGGCAGAGACACAGGCAGAGGGAGCCCGACCCGGGACTCGATCCCGGGTCTCCAGGGTCACGCCCTGGGCCGCAGGCGGCGCTAAACCGCTGGGCCCCCCGGGCTGCCCCCCAGGAACTTTTCCTTCCTCTGCTGCTGCTCTTCCCCCACCGCTGGCCGCTCCTCCTGACCGCCTCTGCCCCTCGCACCGCGCGGCGCCCGGCCCGCGGTCGGGGGGAGCTCGGGGCGCCGACCGCGGGGCTCGGGAGGGGGCTGCAGGGAGCCCCGCCCCGCCCCGCCCCGCCGAGCGCCCTCCGCAGCCGACGCGCCACCTCCTGCGAGGACAAACCTTTGCTCCCCGAAGTTGACAGCATGGGAGGAAGGATTGGCAAAGCACGTGTCTGACAAAGTACCGTTGTCCCTTGAACAACACGGGCTGGAGTTTTATGGGGCCACTTATACGCAGATTTGGTTTTTCAGTAAGTACAGTACAGTGTTGTAAAATACAGTAAGGTCCTTATGATTCTTTAAAAAAAAGATTTTATTTATTTAAGAAAGAGAGAGCGCGCGCACTTGCACTAGGTGCACAGGAGCAGGGGCAGAGGGAGAGGGAGAGGGAGAGGGAGAAGCAGACTCCCTGTGAGTACAGAGCCTGCCTGCCACGGGGCCTTGCCGCCGGGCTCCATCCCAGGACCCTGAGATCATGACCTGAGCGGAAGTCAGACACTTAACCGAATGAGCCACCCAGGGGCTCCTCCTCATAACTTTCTTAATAACATTTTCTTCTCTCTAATTCACTTTATAAGAATACCATATATAATAACATATAATGTACAAAATATGTGTTAATTGACTATTTTTTAAAAATTTTATTATTATTTAACTTTTACCGATCTCTACACCCAATGCAGGGCTCAAACTCATGGCCCTGAGATCAAGAATCACACGCTGCTCTTCCCACTGAGCCAGCCAGGGACCCTATTAATTGACCATTTATGTCATCGGTAAGGCTTGTGGTCAACATTAGGCTATTAGTAAAGTTTTGGGGGAGTCAAAATTATGTATGGGTTTTTGACTTCATAGGGAATCAGTGCCCCTAACTCCTGTGTTGTTCAAGGATCACATGTACTAGTATCTAACCAGTATCTAGATATAGTAGAACTCAAAAACTTGATAGAAAAAAAACAAGCAATCCTATTAAAACATGAGAAAAATATGAAAAGACATTTCACTGAAGAGGATGAATAGATGGCAAATACACATGTGCAAAGACATTTAACATCATTAGCCATTTCAGAAATGTGAATAGGAACCACTATGAGGGGCGCCTGGGTGGCTCAGTCAGTTAAGAATCCAACTCTTGGGGCAGCCCCAGTGGCGCAGCGGTTTAGTGCCACCTGCAGCCCAGGGTGTGATCCTGGGGACCTAGGATCGAGTCCCACGTTGGGCTCCCTACATGGAGCCTGCTTCTCCCTCTGCCTGTGTCTCTGCCTTTCTTTCTTTCTATGTCGCTTATGAATAAATAAAGAAAATCTTTTTTTTTTTTTTAAGAAAATCTTAAAAAAAAAAAAAAAGAATCTGACTCTTGATCTCGGCTCAGGTCATGATCTCACGGTTGAGATACCAAACCCCATGTTGGACTCTGTGCTGGGCATGGAGCCTGCTTAAAATTCTCTCTCTCCCTCTTCCTCTGCCCCTTCCCACCAAAAAAAAAAAAAAAAAATTGAGTTGGCTAAAATAAAAAACCAATAACACCAAATTCTGGCAAGGATGCAGAAACACTGCATCTCTCCTACATTGCTGATGGGAATGTAGAATGGTACAGCTCCTCTGGAAAAGTTTGGCAGTTTCTTACAAAACTAAATGTGCAACTATCATATGATGCAGCAACTGTTACTCCTAGACATTTACCAGAGAGAAATACGTATGTCACACAAAGACTTGTGCATGAATGATCATAGCAGCTCTATTTACAATAGTCATAGCTGGAAACAATTCACACTTCTTTCAATTGAGGAACAGTTAAATGGCACTACATCTAGCCACGGAATACTACTCACTACTAAAGAGGAAAGATGTATTCATGGATACACATACAACCTGAAAGAGTCTCTAGACAGACTGAGTGAAAATACCCAATGTCAAAAGACTACACACTGTGTGATTCCATCTGTATCACATTCTTGAAAAGAGAAAATTATAGAAATGGTGAGTAGGTTAGTCATTGGGGGATAAAGAGCGGGCAGGAGAGAAGTGGGTATCCCTATAAAAGGGCCACAGGAGAGATCCTTGTGGTGATAGAAGTGTTCCTATCTTGACTGCCTCACTGTCAGCATCCTGGTTGTGATGCTGTTCTATAGTTTTCCAAGATATTCCTTACCATCGGAGGAAGCTGGGCAAAGAGTACACGTGTTATTTCTTACACCTGCTTGTGAATCTACATTATCTCAAGATAAAAAGGAGAATTTAATTAAAAAATAAAGCGAACAATTGCCAAATGTATCCTGGTCTTCCAGGTTGGCTACTGATATAATAAAGTGACAGTGGAAAAGAACAAAACGAGGTCACTAGATCTGTGTGTGCCAGTATGGGAAGATGTTCAAGATGTACTGTAAATGGAAAAAGCTCATTGAAGAACATTATATTTAGCAAGATCCTATTTGTGTTCAAAATGGATAGATATATATCATAGTTTTATGCAGAGAACCGTGCTATCTTAGTCTGTTTGGGCTGCCACAACAAAGTCCCAGAGCCTGGGGAGCTTAGAAACAGAAATTTATTATCTCACAGTTCTGGAGACTAGAAGTTCAAGATCAAGATGCTGGCAGGGTCCGCATCGAGTGAGAGCTCTCTCTTTGGGTGGCAGATGGCAGCCTCTTCACTGGGTCCTCACACGGCCTTCCCTAGATGCATTTGTTTCTCTAAAGAGAGAGGAAACAAACTCTCTGGCGTCTTACCTATAATTGTTTCAATCAAACTTTTCCAGAAGGAAACTGATTCCTTCTAGGGGAAGTGTATAAATGAGAGAGAAGAAAATTTTTTGCTTTTTACTTGACATGCTGTTGTTCAGTTTGAGTCTTTTGTACCTTTGGCATATATTACTAGAATCTTTAAAACAATAATTACAGTATGATACGGATGGACCTGTGCTCCTCCAAGTTCATATGTTGAAGCCCAGGGGATCCCTGGGTGGCTCAGTGGTTGAGCATCTGCCTTCAGCATATGTCGAAGCCCTAAGCCCTACTGGGACTAGAACAGGAGATGGGGTATTAAGGTTAAATGAGGTAGTTAAGGTTAAATGAGGTCACAAAGGTGGGGCTCTCATCTGAAAGAGCTAGTATCTTTGTAAGAAGAGGAAGACACTGAGGCCAAGCACATACAGAGAGACCGCATCAATCTGCAAGCCAAAGAGAGAGGCCTCAGGAGAAATCAAACCTGTAGACAACTTGATCTTGTAGGTCCAGTCTCTTGAAATGTGAGAAAATAAACTTGTGTTGTTTAAGCTACCCGCTCTGTAGCATCTGACCATGTCAGCTCTAGCAGGCTCCTGGATGTCATTCTTCACGTTCAAGCAGATCTAATCATGTCCTGCTTAATAGCAAAGATGTGTTAGGGCACGATTTTATAAAAAATATAGGCATGCATTTTCTTTATCAAAGGACTAACAATAGGTATATTTAGAAATAATTTATTATGTGATTTAATTTGTAAGAGTTATGCCACTTTCTCCATCACTTTTATCTCTTGAAATTTACTTACCCTCTTAGGGCCAGCTCAAAAGCCTCCTCTTAATCATCTTCAAAATGAAGTCACTTCCTTAGCCATGAATTTCAATAGCTGTTATGCAGTACCTCCCTTAGGACAGTCATCATGGTCTAGCTCATAGTTTAGTACATGTGTCTCATCTCTTCTAAACAGTAAGTAGTGTCCTGAGAGGAAGGATTGTATCTTATTCATCTTTGCATCTCCCACAACAGGAAGCCCAATGCTTTGATGCTTGCATTAGTTTCTACTGCTGTTGTAGCTCATTACTACAAACTTAATGGCTTAAACCAACAAAACATTTATTTTTTTTTTTCAGTTCAGGAAACTGAAATGGGCCTTACAAGGCTAAAATCAGGGGGTCAGCAGAGCTGTGACCCTTGGGAGGCTCTGGGAAGAATCTGTTCCTTGTGTTTCCAGCCTCTCGAGGCCACCCATACTCCTTGGCTCCTGGCCACACCATTCTGGTTTGGGAGTTAGGATGTGGACATCTTTGGAGGGGGCAATTATTTTGCCTGCTACGCTACAACCGCCAACCAACTAGTGGAATAGTGTATAAAATATGTACTGAGAGGAGACAGCAAATGAATTATTAGAATAGAATGGAATTGATCCAAAAAAACTTCTGAGAAGTTATGAATTTTGATTCAAAAATGGCAAAATGATTTTTTTTGCTTCTTTGATTCATAGGTCAAACAAACTGATTAGAAGAATTTTTCATTGCTGGCAGCAATTCCTTACACACATAATAAGCACTCAACTATTTTTTAGATGAATGAGTGAATAACTAGAAAATTGAATAGTAGGACTCACAGATGGAGGAATATTATCTATTTCCTACAGTGATTTCTAATGTTGATATTCTATTTGATTTCTTTTAGACAGTACATGTTACTCCTCGTATGGAGTACTATCCACATTCAAAAAGAGCATATCTGATGTTCTCTCCAGCTTTTTTTTTTTAAGATTTTATTTATTTATTTATGAGAGACACACACACACAGAGAGAGAGAGAGAGAGAGAGAGAGGCAGAGACGCAGGCAGAGGGAGAAGCAGGCTCCATACAGGGAGCCAACGTGGGACTTGATTCCCCCATCTCCGGGATCTGCCCCTGGGCCGAAGGCGGTGCTAAACCACTGAGCCACTGGGGCTGCCCTCTCTCCAGCTTCTATGCCAATTTTTATCCCCTAGACTTCATTTACTTATTGAAATGGTGATAATTTACATAAAGGAAAACTTAAGTAAATAAATTTACATAAAGGCTTTTTTTTTTTAAAGATTTTATTTATTTACTTATTTGACAGAGAACAAGCACAAACAGGAGGGGCTGTAGAGAGAGAAGGAAAAGCAAGCTCCCTACCAAGCAGGGAGCCCAACATGGGGCTCAATCCCAGGACCCCGGGATCATGACCTGAGCTGAAGGAAGATGCTTAACCAACTGAGCCACCCAGGCGCTCCTACATAAAAGTTTTCAACAAGGAGCTGTTTTAAACTATCTAGACTGTAAAACAAATTGCAGTTCTACTTGCCATTTCTTAATCTTACTTTTTTATGGTACAAATGATACTTTAAAAATAATAAATGACATTTAAAAACTAAAATTTCGGGCAGCCCAGGTGGCTCAGCGGTTTAGCACGGCCTTCAGCCCAGGACCTGATCCTGGAGACCAGGGATCGAGTCTCATGTCAGGCTCCCTGCATGAAGCCTGCTTCTCCCTCTGCCTGTGTCTCTGCCTCTCTCTCTCTCTCTCATGAATAAATAAATAAAATCTTTAATAAATAAATAAATAGTAAAATTTCTCCTCACACTACTTCATCAGGGAACAAAGGAACAAAGGCCTAGTGCAGCAGAACATTTCCTCCTATTCCCTGCCACATTAGCTGCTCCAGTACTGTCACTTCTGTCAATGTTATTTGTATGGGGAATCTGCCCAAAGCGGAGGCTGGGCCTGGAGCACAGGCTGGGTGGTGGTGACCCTTAGATCTAGTCCTTACATCTGAATCTAGGGTGCAGTAGATGTAGAAGGGAAGCAGTTTACAGACCTCATTGCTTTGGTATGGATCTAGCCATTCAATTATCCAGGCTTCAGGATTTTTGCTGTACTTGAGTGCCATCTAAGTATCACTATTTACTTGATATTTTTACTAGTTGACTCACATTTACTACACTTGAGTGAAATCATAGGTTTAACTTGTTGCATTTTTCTAATACTGATTAAAATAATTTTGTAACTATCAAAATAAATGTAAGTCAATATAGTCCATCTGAAGCTTTCTGACTGTTTGGGGGTACACTGGTACGGAAAGACTTTAGGCCTACAAAAATCTGTAGTCATTAGGCAGAGGTCAATTAGATCTTGGTTTCCAGTGTTGAATTCTGAATGAGAAGCCTGCTGAAGTCTGTGACTAGCTAGCTAAATATTTAGCTAAATATTTGTCCGTTGTTCTTGGTGAAAATTACTTTTGATTGTATCAATGGAACTTTGGCAAAAAAAAGCAAAACAAAACAAAAACCTTCTAGAATTGCATTCTGCTGTCTTTCTTACTCCTATATAAAGGCTGAGGCAAAACATAACTGGTGCTCTCTGACACTGTCTCTGTTTAGGAAGGTCTTTTTTTTTTTTTTTTTTAAGATTTTATTTATTTATTCATGAGAGACACACAGAAAGAGGCAGAGACACAGGCAGAGGGAGAAGCAGGCTCCATGCAGGGAGCCCGATGCAGGACACGATCCTGGGACTCCAGGATCACGCCCTGGGCCGAAGGCAGGCACTAAACCACTGAGCCACCCAGGGATCCGGGAAGGTCTTCTTTTTTAAAGTACTCTCTACATCCAACATGGGGGTCAAACCCACAACCCCAAGATCAAGAGTTGCAGACTCCACCGTGTGAGCCAGCCAGGTGCCCCCCAGAAGGTCTTCTAGTCTCTTTTGAAGAGAGAAGACAGTCAAGGAGTAGTGTCCTCTTGGTGGAGGCTTATTTTTATTTTCCTTTAACATTCTTTGGAAAAGTAATTTTAAAATTTTATACTTACACTTGATCTCAATTTCTAAAAATTATATAGGTTATAATGTCATTTAATAAGCTTTGGAGTGGGGCGCCTGGCTGGCTTAGGTAGAAGAACATGTGACTCTTGATCGTGGGGTTGTGAGCTCCAGCCCAAGATAGGGTGTGGAGATTACTTACAGAATTTTTTTAAAAACTAAAAAAATAATAATAAGCTTTGAGGGAAGCAATATATTATGATCTATTATGACCATGACCTATTATGTCAAGAACTTGAAATTTTCAAAGTACTAGGCTGGTCATTATCCTCCACAGTAAGTTAAGAAATTAATGATCAAGAATATGTACAATCCGGGACCCCTGGGTGGCGCAGCGGTTTGGCGCCTGCCTTTGGCCCAGGGCGCGATCCTGGAGACCCGGGATCGAATCCCACGTCGGGCTCCCGGTGCATGGAGCCTGCTTCTCCCTCTGCCTGTGTCTCTGCCTCTCTCTCTCTCTCTGTGTGACTGTCATAAATTAAAAAAAAAAAAAAAGAATATGTACAATCCAGGGGCACCTGGGTGGCTCAGTTGGTTAAGTATCCAATTCTTGATTTTGGCTCAGGTCATGATCTCAAGGGTTGTGAGATCAAGCCCCATGTTGGATTTCAAGCTAGACACACACACACACACACACACACACACACGTACAACTTGGCAATCTGGTTATCTCAGAAAAAACGGGACCAGATAGGTGGAGAAAAGGACTTATTTAATTAATTAATTATTATTTATTTATTTTTTAAAGATTTTATTTATTTATTCATAGAGACAGAGAGAGAGAGGCAGAGACACAGGCAGAGGGAGAAGCAGGCATCATACACAGAGCCCGACGTGGGACTCGATCCAGGGTCTCCAGGAGTCTCCAGGATCACGCCCTGGGCTGCAGGCGGCGCTAAACCGCTGCGCCACGGGGGCTGCCCAGGACTTATTTAATTTAATTGTAATTTATAAGGCTCTATCTCTTATGGTCAGTAAGAAATGCCAACAATTTTCCTGAATATCTAATACTACTCACGTGTGTTTCCTTCACTCATCCATCAGTCATCATTTGATCCCCTGTCTATTGCAAAGCAAATACAACTTTGCAGTGTTTCTTTAATCAAGAATATGTTTGCAGTAGAAAATGGAATTTATTCACTTAAATTGGAGTTGAACTTTGATAGCCTTGATTTAACAAGACTGATCTTTTTACATAACCTGATGTCCCTTCTGATAGTCAATTAGGAAACCTCAGACCTTGTGTCTACTGTCTTCTTATTGACTGTGCAAGTAAAATAAAATAGTAATTCCAATCAATGTACATCTAAATATTTCCCGAAACCTGGACCCTGGACAAGGTGAGGCTGTAGTGCACTCAGCTGGCAAAACTGCCTTCAGAGGCAAAGGAGCTGCTCTGGATGGACTCCCCGATAACCCAAAAGAAGTGAAAGGCAGCCAGCTGATCCTTTGGGACCTCCAGCAGGAATCTTCCTGTCTTCCCTATCTCTAAATTGGGGTTAATTGCTGAATCTGTTGGACTTACTGAAGCAGAAAATGAATGGAAAGTCTACCAAATTAACTACATGAGATTCTCGGGTTAAAAAGTAGAGTCAGGGAATGCATTTCCATATGAATTTAGCTTAATCAGATCAGAGGCTATCTGATAGAGAGAAGTATGCTTGTGGTACAGCAGGAAATCACTGAGGGATCAACTCTCACGGGGGTTCAGATTGAAGCATAATTACTAAATTTTCTTTTGGGGAGCCTTTGTTCCAACTTTGGTGGCCTTCCTTCTTTGCAGGGACCCTGCTTCCTAGAGGTAAAAACTGTGGAGGGTGTTGGATGGTACAGAGAATAAATGATTTATCTCAGAATGTCTGCATATGAATGCTTTGCTTGAGTGGAGGGAGAGTTCCCTGGGCAATCTCTTAGGTCAACAGGTATGAATGAGGTCTCAAAGCTTCCCAGGGAACTCCAAATAATTCAGTTTGTAGGTAGATTCCTTCGGCCCCTAGAAGCATTAACATCCTCACCTTTGCTCCATCCTGACCTCTGCCTTCAAGAGGGGCTTTTTATCTCTCTATAATAAATCTCCAGATTTGGGGCTCAAGTTGGAAGATGATACAAGCTAACTAAAATAATGGTAAAAAGTCTGGTTAAAAAGACTTAAACACTCAAGAAAATTGGAAAAGAGACAACAGCCCACAACGCTTCTTAAATTGGAAAGCAAAAGGGGAAATGATGACAAAATTGACAGATGGGAGAAAGCTTAGTCCTAAATGGGGAGTGGGGAAAGCCGATGAGCAACCCAGTTATGCTGCAGAACAAGCGGAAGCCTCAGGAATTGGAAGCATCAGGTTCCTTTGGACACGGGATGGGAGACATGAACCCATGAACATGGGTTGAAAATCCTTTGCAAAAGCAGTTAGAAATCTCCAGAGCAGAGAGGAGCAGGCACATTTCTGCACTGGGGAACCTCCAGCTTGCTGAATTGCAGCATCGGCCAGTAAGGACCAGCCCTTTCCCCACCCTGGATTATAACCTTGTGGCTGCAGGGAAAACACAGGAATATGGGCAGCCCAAGTGGCTTAGCGGTTTAGCGCTGCCTTTAGCCCAGGGCATGATCCTGTGGTCTTGGAATCGAGTCCCATGTCGGGCTTCCTGCATGGAGCCTGCTTCCCCCTCTGCCTGTGTCTCTGCCTCTCTGTGTCTCTCATAAATAAATAAAGTCTTAAAGGAAAGAAAAGAAAGAAAAGAAGAAAAAAGAAAAGAAAAGAAAAAAAAAGAAAAGAAAAAAAGAAGAAAACACAGGAGTAAAAACAGACCAAGTGAACATCAGGCTGAAATTGCTAGAAACCTCCAGGAAGTAAAGGAGGAAAAAGAAACCCAGGGATCAGAAAAAGCCCATAGGCCTGTTAATTAGAGTGACTAGGAAATCCAGAGTGTCCCACAAGAATGAGAACTCCTTGAATGTGAAGAAGTGAGGAAGAATCATATATGGTCAAAAGCAACTGGCCAGGGTCTCAGGCACAGGGGCGTGAAGAAAAATGGCAGCCACGTCTCCAGATGCTCATACATTTGCAGGATTTACTCTCTACTATTTATGAGGCCAACCAGAGGCCGAGGAGCAAACCTGGTCCTGTCCTTATCAAGAAGCCCTTCTCAGGATCCTGGGGTACAGGTGAGGGGACAGTGGCTTCTCAGGTCCTTCCTCTGCACATGCGGCTGACTTCGCACCTCCTTTGACCAGCCTCAGGCCTGCACCATCCGTATTCACATGTGATCTACCCGGAGGGTCCTCAGGTACCTGAATGGGAGCCCCGGGACACGCAACCTCCAAAATCAAGTACATTCATTTCCTGTTTCCTACCTTTCTCTTAGCAGCCCCCAGGTCCCAACAGGGATCAGCCTCCTCTGACTCTGATTCAGATCCTGAAATTAAAGAAAATCAGAACCTGGATTCCATTTCTGTCTGGAAGATAATGGTTCAGGATTCTTTCCTTTCCCGGCCCAATGCGATGAGAAAAAAAATGACATTAAATGAAGACAAGAGAAAGAAAGAAAAAGATGTCAGGAATTCTTCCCCTGATCCAAATAGGTAGGCAACTTTCCCTCCTTCATGCTGGCTCCTCTAGAGGTTTATTCTCCAAACATAGTGAAGTAGTAGGTTTCTGGATTGAGGGTCTTCATGAAGGTATGCCAGAAATTTGGTGGTTAATACAGAGAACTCTGGTTTTATGGTCTCATCTGTTAGACTTGGGGTAGGGCCAAGCTGACACTGAAAGGTCTACTTGCTACCCCACAGAGAAGACTTTGCATTGCCCTAGGGATTTATTTTTCTGTTCTCTTTGCTGCCGCATCACCAGGCCTGGCCCAGGCCTACCACAGGCATATGGTGGACAACCTATTCTGTTACTGTTAGAACCAAATCCAGAGTTCAGTTTGGGTCATATTAAGTTTAATATTCAGGTAGGGATGTTGACTAGGCAGTTATATGGTATACATGAGTCTGGGGAGCCAGGGGTGGGCACAGAAGAAATCAGGTCATAAGACCTCAATTTGAGAGTCATTGGCATACATATGACATTTCAATCATTTGACTGAACAGAATCAGTTAGGGAGGGATGTAAAATTATATGAGACCGGGTGGCAGATTGAGTCCTGAGGTACTCAAAATTGAAAGGTTGGATGGGACGCCTGGGTGGCTCAGTGGTTTAGTGCCTGCCTTTGGCCCAGGGTGTGATTCCGGAGTCCTGGGATTGAGTCCCACCTCAGGCTCCCTGCATGGAACCTGCTTTTCCCTCTGCCTGTATCTCTCCCTCTCTCTCTCTCTCTCTGTGTGTGTGTGTGTGTGTCTCTCATGAATAAATAAATAAAAATCTTTAGAAAAAAAAAACAAACATTGATAGTTCAGCAAAGGACCCAGAGTCCACCAAGAAGTCTGAGGAGAGGCCAGTGAAATAAGTGACAAACCAAGGTAATACAGGGTTTCAAGGAAGCCATGTGCAACTGTTCAAACGCTAATGAAAGATCAAGTCTACTATTAAGCATCAACCACTGGTTTGCACGATGAGTGCTACTGGTGAGGTTGACCAGAGCAGTCTCAGCCGTGAGGATAGAAGCTTGATTTGTGTGGATTAAAGAGAAAGTGAGGAGTTAAGATTCCATAAGTAGTGAGGTTGGTAGGATCTCAAAATCTATCTACAATAACTCCCAGAAATGCTACATAAATTATAACAAAGAATGTTATAATTCTTCAAATTCAAAATAGCTATTTTAAATTCATAGCTGAGGGGATCCCTGGGTGGATCAGCAGTTTAGCGCCTGCGCACCTGCCTTCAGCCCACAGCGTAATACTGAAGTCCTGGGATCGAGTCCCACATCAGGCTCCCTGCATGGAGCCTGCTTCCCTCTCTGTCTCTCTCTCTCTCTCTGTATCTCTCATGAATAAATAAGTAAAATTAAAAAAAAATAAATTCATAGCTGAACTTGCAAGGAAGAAGGGGTATTGCAGATGGCCATGAGGAAGAAGGAGGTGAAAATGAGACCAGTAAACATACAAGCTGACTCCACAGCTACCTATGGGTTTAACTAGTTCAGTAACCCAGGGGCTTTATTTTTAAAACATTACCTTCTTATTTTGGAATAATTTGGGATTTGCTGAGAAGTTGCAAAGATAGTACACAGGGTTCCTGTACGTACCCCTCACCCAGTTTCCCTCATGCTTAACATCTTGGGAGTCCAGCTCCCCAGAGAGGTTTGGAGTTTGAATTTCTTTTACTAATAAAGTCCTCCAAACCCCAAAGTGACAACTTAAAATAAGAATGTGTCTGAGTGGGCAGCCCAGGTGGCTCATCAGTTTAGCGCCGCCTTCAGCCCAGGGGCATCATCCTGGGGTCCCGGGATCGATTCCTGCATCGGGCTCCCTGCATGGAGCCTGCTTCTCCCTCTGCCTGTGTCTCTGCCTCTCTCTCTGCGTCTGTTATGAATGAATAAATAAAATCTTAGAAAAAAATATGGACACATGGAAACAAGGCACCACGCAAGAGATTCAGTACTTACAACAAACAGTAGGATTCAGTGGCTGTGAACTTCAGATGATAGAAAGGCTATCTGAAAGACAACCTGAAATAAGAACAATTTAAAATGACTAAGACCTACAAGACTTGAATCCCTGAGAAAAGAATGAGACAGCGGAGGAGGGAGAACAATTTCAGAAGGGGCTGGGTGGGTGGAGAACAGAGCTCCTCCTCCTTTCTCCAGCCATTGCTCTTGTCTCCCCTTCTTGCCTCCTCCCCTCCTTCCTTCTTGTAACCACCATAAAGGAGGGACAGGAGCCAAAAATTCTACTGGAGCTTAACAAGGAATATTCACAAGTATGTGTATCTTTCAGAAAAAGAGGGACAATATTTAATTATTATCAGACCAGTACCTTGCTAAGAATGACAGCCAGTGAGAAACCAAAGGTTAGAGGCTAAAAGGAACTTAAACGAGACACAGCAATAGTCTCTGAGCTGCTGTGTTTCCAATTCGTTATACAGTTTTCCAGCCCTTAATTCCCCAAGTCGGCCAGTGCAATTTTACAGGCCCCAGCTCTCAGGGAGTATGGGATTTGACAACTTCCTTTTGCTTACAAGATCCAAGCCTTCGTGCTTTCCACGTTATGAAACACCTCGAAGGGGGCTCTGCTGCAAAGGGCTTGCAAGGCTCACTTCCCCTGGGACGTCTTCATTCCTGTGTCACATTGAGCTCTGTGTTTATGTCAGTGAGCTCACCTTCACGAAATTCCTCTGGCTGTACACCTGGAGTCTAGAGATTGGCAGCTTTATCAACGTTCCCGGTTAGGAGCTTCTCATCACATCCCATTTCTCTTCCAGCGGTGTTACTTTTCCTTTCTTTGGGGCACTTTCATCTTTGCTGGACAATTCTCTTTCCATCATCCATTTTCCATCATCCATTTCCAAATGTCATGTGGGTTTATTACGGGGAGACAGAGTGTCAACTGTGGTGTCTCCAGACTAGATGGGGGCCACCAAATGTGGGGAGCCCCAATGGGGTGGAAGCTAGAAGTGTGGGCAGTGAACTGATTCACCCAAGGCAGAACAAAGGAGATAGGAATGCACTGAATCCACTGCAGAGGAGCCCAGGGCAGGACAGAAAAGGAAAGACTGTCTGCGGCAAGGTGGGGGTGGGGGTGGGGGAGTGAGGTAGTTCAGTGAGGAAGGTGAGACAGTTTGGGAACATATGGAATTTTGGTCTGGGTGTAAGCAACCCATTGGTCAGCTAGGGCTTATGGATATTTTGAGGTGGCTCACCTAATGGGCCTGTTTGTACTCCGTCGGGGTTGGGGGGGACTGGGAGTCACTCTGGGCCCTTCTACCTTACTCAGGTTTCCATTGCTCAAGGTGGTTGGCTAAAAGCAGACTCTGTAGCAACTACATACCTGGCAGGTTGGGGGATCTGAATAACAGATGCACAGCGCTGACTCATCAACAGACTTCGAAGGAATCGATGTGATTGGCCCCTAATCAGGATGTAAATCTGTTATTTCCCTAGTGTTTCCAGGACTGTGAGATTTGTACTATACTTACTCACAAGTAATATACTGTGGTAACAGAAATTGGCACTGCATTGTTGGGGGACTGGTCTTCATGTAACTAGACTGCTGTCCCTGAGATTTGTATGTATCAGAACCATGCCAAATAAGCATTGCCGGGACTCATTTTGTGTCCAGAAAATGATCAAATTGGTTTCTGGTAGAAGAGGTTATCAATATAGAAGTTTTTTTTTTTTTTAAAGAGTTTATTTATTTATTCATGAGAGACACACAGAGAGAGGCAGAGACATAGGCAAGGGGAGAAGCAGGCTCCCTGTAGGAGCCCCACACCGGACTTAATCCCAGGACCCCAGGATCACACCCTGAGCCGAAGGCAAACACTCAACCACTGAGCCACCCAGGTGCCCCAGAACCACTCCTTTTGATGGTAGACTCAGGAATGGAATTGAAATTGTTTTAATTAACTGGATACTTAAAGTTCTTGACTAGTAAAACATTGTGATCAAGTGATGAAACAGATAAACAGCTCCCTCAGCCCAGAATTTAGGCAGTCCCTTAAGGCAGATCCACAATTCTATATATAACATCCCACTTTTTCCATTACAAATATAAATGTGCGTTCCTGTACATACATATGAAAAATTTTAAAATCTTCAGAATACTATGCAAAAAGATATGTGACAAAAAGTTAAGACCTGAAGACAAAAAAAAAAAAAAAAAAAGGGGGACCAAATTTTTGCTGTGAACAGAAACAATATGTTCATGTTCCTACTAATGGCTTGCTTTTAGAATCAAGTAGGTTTTGAAACTTCATTTAAAAGCCTACAGGAAATCAGAATAATGTTATAGTGTAGTTAATAGTGAGTAAGGTACAGGGGAGGTTAGGTAGGAAGAGACAGTATGGGGCCACAAGAGGAGAAGAGAGTGAGGCAGGGGCCTATGTAACCAGGTTTCTAGAAATTCCAGATGTGGAGAAATAAATATGATATTTCCAAGAACACCTTGTTTGCTCTCATGATAGTTACAAGTCCATCGTGTTTGTTCTAAATATAGACATATATATATATAGAGAGAGAGAGAGAGAGAGAGATATTCACAAATCTTCCATGGTACTGACAAGAAATTTACCAAGTTTCTGGATCAGTTTCCTATAAAAACCAACCATAAAAAGCCCTCATTGGGGGATCCCTGGGTGGCGCAGCGGTTTGGCGCCCGCCTTTGGCCCAGGGCGCGATCCTGGAGACCCGGGATCGAATCCCACATCAGGCTCCCAGTGCATGGAGCCTGCTTCTCCCTCTGCCTGTGTCTCTGCCTCTCTCTCTCTCTCTCTGTATGACTATCATAAATAAATAAATAAAAATTAAAAAAAATAAATAAAAATAAAAAAAATGATTTAAAAAAAAAAAAAAAAAAGCCCTCATTGGCAACCAATTCTGGACCCTCTTGTTCTGGAGTGCTTTCCTTTTCTGTTCTTACCTTCACTTCATAAACTTTCACTTCACTTCACTCTTTTGTGTCCATCAGATTCATTCATTCTTCCACTCTGTGAGATAAGAACCCTGGAATCCTGCAACAATAGTATTGCACTATGTGTTATATTGCATTATAGCATATTATGTCTACTATTGTGTTTTACTGTACAATGTTAACTTCTTTGTTTTGATAATTGTAGTGTTATTATGTAAGATGTTGACATTAGGGAAGCCAAGTGAAAGGTGGTATACAAGAACTATCACTATTTTTACAATTCTTGTCAGTCTAAAATCATGTCACAATTTTAAAAGTTTGGAAATCTCATTGGAAGAAGAGCACTCTGATGAATGGGTACTTATACATTAAAAAAAGTTTGTATCTATGAAAAGCTACATGAGTTTCCTCATTTGTCTTTTTGTTTCCTCATTTGTCTTTAAAGAGTAGTTAGTTGCCTTTCTTTCTTTTTCTTTCTTTCTTTCTTTCTTTCTTTCTTTCTTTCTTTCTTTCTCTTCTTCTTCTTCTTCTTCTTCTTCTTCTTCTTCTTCTTCTTTCTTTCTTTCTTTCTTTCTTTCTTTCTTTCTTTCTTTCTTTTCTTTCTTTCTTTCTTCTTTCTTTCTTTCTTTCTTTCTTTCTTTCTTTCTTTCTTTCTTTCTTTCAAGATTTTATTTATTTATTCATGAGAGACACACAGAGAGAGGCAGAGACATAGAGGGAGAAGCCAGCTCCTCACAGGGAGCCCCATGTGGGACTCAATCCCCGGACCTGTACCAGGCCTTGAGCCGAAGGCAGACACTCAACTGCTGAGCCAGCCAGGCATCCCTGCCACGTTTTTTCTACTTCACCTAATCTCAGGATGCTTTTTGGGACAGTCTGAATGGACTTCATTGGGATGCCAACTGAACTTCGGTGGAGGTGTAGAAAATGCATACTGATGAGGTTTTTTGAAATCCGTTACATTTCACTGTTATCTTCCTCTTCTAAAAATTTTTGTTTTTATTTTGTGAATAGATAACATTTATAAGATTTAAAGTTTACGGGTGCCTGGGTGGCCCAGTGGGTTAAGCATCTAACTCTTGATTTCAGCTTGGGTCATGATCTCAGGGTTGCCCTGCCTTGGGTTCCACACACAGAGTGGAATCTGCTTGGAATTCTCTCTCTCTCTCTCTGCTCCTCTTCTCACTCTCATGCTCTCTCTCTCTCTGAATAAATAAATAAAAGCGTTAAAGAAAAGATTAAAGTTTAAAAGGTACAAAAGTATATGCAGTGAAGAGTCACTCTATCTTGTCTTCACTGCCAGCCTAATTATTCTCTTCAGAACAACCAATGATATTAGTTCATTCTGTATCCTTCAAATATATATATATATATACATATGCATATATATGTTAATGCATAAGCAAGGAAATCATATCCAATTTACAGAAAATGAAAGATACTTAACTTTTCTGCACCTCTCTCTGTCCTTCCCTCTCTCTCTCTTTTGCTTAATATATTTGGAGATTTCATTTCCATGTGAGTACATAATCTTGATCCTTCCTGAGGTCTGCATTGCATTCTACTGAATGGTGACACAGTTCATTTCACTGATCCCCTTCAATGGATATTTTGACAGTTCTCCTCTTTTGCTATTACACAACACTGCCCCGAACAGCTTTGCACCATCATCATTTGCACATGTTCAGATATCCATAAGACGTGCAATTCAAGGGTCAGGAAGTGAAATTGTAATTTAGAAGGGGGTTATTTTATTATATGTACTTTTGGATATGGAGTAATACACACTGTACAAAATGTAAAAGAAAAGGGCAAGTGGTTACAAAGAAGTCTTTCTCATACCCCTTTCCCTTCCAGCTCCTCTCCTCAGAGGTAAGGTAATCACTGCTACTTGCTTCTTTGCTATGGGCCATATTTTTGGCCATTTTAATCCATTTTTTCCCAAGATTCTTGGCTATTGGGATGTCCTGTCAGTGCCCAAAGCTTCTGGATTTGGGGTCAAATTGTAGAAATGGATAATATATGAAAAAGTAGCCCTAAGAGACTGCACAATTGATAAAAATAATAGAAACAGTGACTGAAAATTTTAAATGGATATAACAGCCTCACAGAGGTTAACAGTGGAAAAAAGTTATTTTAGCAATAAGGACTTGTACTGTTTTTACACTTGTGTACAATCATGAACTTCTCAAAACCATCACAGGATCAAGATGAATGTTGGTGCACTCGTGAAAAGTGAGAGTATACATCCAGAGCTATGACAATCATTGCTACCATGTCAGAACATAATTTAGGCAAATAACTTTTACCTGCTTCATGTTGGCAACAGATGACATATGCAGAGACCAATTTCTCTTTTCCCAAATTGCAAATCATCTATCCTCTGTTATATATACATATTAAAAAATTCATTAACCTTGATATAGCTTTGAAATGTACATGTGCGTATATACACTTATATAGTCATATAAAATTAAATGATGGGATTCTTATCATTATACTTAAAGCTTTAAAACTCTAAGTTTTGTTTTATTATTTTTTAAGATTTTATTTGTTTATTCATGAGAAACAGAGAGGGAGAGAGAGAGAGAGAGAGAGAGAGAGAAAGGCAGAGACACAGGCAGAGGGAGAAGCAGGCTCCATGCAAGGAGCCTGATGTGGGACTTGATCCCAGACCCTGGGATCATGCCCTGAGCTGGAGGCAGATGCTCAGCCGCTGAGCCACTGAGGCGTCCCTAAAACTCTAAGTTTTAAAACAGCTTTATCAAGTATATCATAATTTTATGTTTATATTTATTTTGTCTTAATTGAGTATTCTGAAGGAAAAAAGTATTCATGCATAAATAAGAGTATGAAATATATGAAAACGTGCTTAGGTGTTGTGTAGGAGCTATATATTTTATTTTTTATTTCTCTTTATGTGTTGGGAGATAAGCCTCCATGAGTTTCTCATAATTCTGCACATCTTAAGAGCAGAGGCAATAGCTAACTTTATTCTGGATTTTCTTTTTTTTCTTTCTTTGCTTTTCTTTCTTTTTCTTTCTTTCTTTTTTTCTTTCTTTCTTTCTTTCTCTTTCTTCTTTCCCTTTTTCCCTCTCTCTCTCTTTCTTTCTAGACATTTTATTTATTTATTCATGAGAGAGAGAGAGAGAGGCAGAGACACAGGCAGAGAAAGAAGCAGGCTCCCTGTGGGGATCCCAATGAAGGACTTGATCCCAGGGACCTGAGATCACGACTTGAGCCAAACGCAGAAGTTCAACCACTGAGCCACCCAGGTGCCCTATTCTGGACTATCTTTCAAGGATATTTGTACAATGAACAGCCCTGGGACTAGAATTGTGTCTGCTTCCTGACCAAAGGGCAATTTTATTTACTGTCCATTATAATAAAGATAATATCTCCTTATAGCACAAAGGTCAGGCAGGCTTACTGCTTATTATAAAATATTTGTTTTCTTAAAACTTGGGGTTCCTCTCCTGCTATGCAACCCACTCTGTGTGTGATGTTGGTATCAGCTGACCCCTCCTGTGTCACCCTGTGAAACGCCAGGATTGCCATGTGGAATGTCTCAGACTCAGGTGTCTTGTATCGTCTGCCAGGATTATGAAACTGGGGCGGGGGGGCGGGGGGCTAACTTGTTAGCTCGAAACTAGAGTAAAATGTGAAATTATTCACAGTTCCTGCCACTCTAAACTTTAACATTTTTAAAAGTCCCCAAGCAAATGTTGATTATTAACTAAGTTTCTCAATAATCTATTAGTTCAAAGTTCCAATGACAGTCGTGGATTAAAAAAATATTGCAGTGAAATACAGTATCATACTGTTTTTCACTGTTTTTTCACAGGGATCTTACCTCTTCTAAGTTTACACACCTGGTAAATGGAAGGACTCTGGAGGTTCTTGTACGTTGCATTGTTGTCTGAGGTTTATGAAACTGGTTTCCAATGACACCTGTTATTCAAGTAAATCTAAATCCAGTCATATGCCCACATTCACGTTTATATATTTTAAAATATTAGTATAAGTAATAATGCTTTATAACCCAAGTATTTAGAATCTTGAAGCTTGCATATAATTTCTGTGAAATGCTAAATTTCTCACATGAAATTGAGAAATTATATCTTATGTCTTTGAATTTTTATTTCTTAAATGGCAAAACTAGAACAAAACATATAGCGATCTTTCACAGCCAGAATATATAAAATGATTTATCAAAGTATTTGAGCAGTATTACATAAACTTGGCTTAAATTTACTTTTTATTCGTATATTTTAAAAGCAATATGAAAACCCTATAAATCGTGATTAAAAGATTTCTTTTTAAAAAAATATTTATTTATTTATTTTAGTGGGGAGGAGGGGCATAGAGAGAGGGGGACGGAATCTTAAGCAGATTCCTCACTGAGCTCAGAGCCCAACACGGGCTCAGTCTCAGGACCCTGGGATCCAAACTGAGTCAAAACCAAGAGTCTGATGCTCAACCTACCCAGATGCCACTAAAAGGGTTTCTCAGAGTCTCTTCAATAGGAAGCTGTGTCATCTTACAAATGAAACAGCTCTCCTTCATTAATTTGTCTTCAAGTTTAATGTCTCACTTTTCTTGAGAAACTTTATGGTCCCTTCTCTTAGATTCATATAAAGCCTTAGTGGTCTTTTGAAGCCAGCTGTAGGAGCCCCATTAAATTTGAGATAGTTTACTGGACTTTATTTTTTAATTTCCTCCATGGCCAAGTTATCCTATATAATTCAAAGGCTTGTGCCAAGGGAGGCTCTTGTTCTCTGGTGTTTGTGGCAGCTCCACACTAATCCTCCAGGAACAGAAAGCTTTTCCTGCCAAAGGCTTTCAGAAAGTGTTCCTTTGTGAGTCCCACATCATCCTGGGTACGTAAGGACTTTCACATGGGAAAAAAAAAAAACCACAGCCAGATAACAAAGGGAATTAGTAAACCCTCAGGCAAATAGAAATTGTATAGTGACTCCATAAGAACAAGGGGAAAAAAGGATGGAAATGAATTCATTAAGAAGAGAAAGTGAAGTGCCTGGGTGGTTTGGTTGGTTGGCCAGTGGATTCCTGGTTTAGGCTCAGGTTGTGATCTCATGGGTGGTGATCTTATGGGTGGTGAGATAGAGCCTCGCTTTGGGGTTCTGCACTCAGTGGGGAGTCTGCTTGAAGATTCTCTGCCTCTGCCCCCTCCCCTCGCCACCCCCAGTGTGCATGTGCGCACACGCTCTTTCTCTCATAAATAAATAAATCTTAAAAAAAAAAAAAAAAAAAAAAGAAAGAAATCATTTTCTCCTAGTCGCCTTGTTTCCTTAGACCTTCACCTATGCATTTATCCTCAGGGGGGCAGCAGTTGCCTGTAAAGGAGCAGAGATAACCTTGGAAAAGGAGCTTGGCCTCTTGCCCTTATTCATTCCATTTCTCATTTTAGTGAGGGAAAGCTTGCTTCCTATCGGGGTTGGAATCTCACAAAGAATCCTCACTCACTGGAATAAGATTGAAGCTGAATCACCTCTCAAGTGTAGAAACATGTATTCAAAAATTAAAGACTGTTGATTCTGCTTCTGAGTCAGCTACTAGTAGATGGATCTCCACCCATTTTATGAATTCACCTTTTGTGTTATCAGCCACAGGACAGTACAGTAACAGCAACAACAAATATCATACTCACTGAATTTTCTTACCAACTGCAATTTTTTTAGCAGTGTATCACAATTAAAATGTATTTTTAATACATTTACAATGTATTTTTAATACATTGCCCCATGGGGGCAAGTGGGTGGCTGAATGGGTTAAGCCTCTGACTCTTGATTTCAGCTCAGATCTTAAGATCCTGCGTTTGAGCCCCACATTAGGCTCCATGCTGGGTGTGGAGACCTCTTCAAAAACAAAAAACAAACAAAAAGGGTATTCATATATTTGGGATGTCTGGCTGGCTCAGTGGGTGGGGCATGTGACTTTTGATCTTGGGATTGTGCATTCGAACCCCACGCTGAGTGTAGAGATTACTTAAAAATAAAAAAAATCTTGAAAAGGTATTCATGTATTTATTATAATTATGGGAATCAAATCTAAGGACATAAAAAATGGTCATGATTTTTGTTGAGGAAAAAATAGAGATTATATACTACATATACAGCATGATTCCCTTTTTGGCATACACACACCTACAGACATTTGGAGAAAACATTTCTAGAAAGTTACAGCCAAAATGTCCACAGTAGTTTCATTTGGCTAGTGAGATTACAATAGCTTTTAGTTTCTGCTTTACATTATTCTGTAATTTCTAAATTTCCCAAACAAAACATTAAAGTATTTTGTATTATAAATACATATAAAAAGAAAGAACACAGGGATGCCTGGATGTCTCAGTTGGTTGAGTGTCTCAGTTGGTTGAGTGTCTGACTCTTAATTTCAGCTCAGGTCATGGCCTCAAGGTTGTGGGATAGAAGTGTCTGTCTCTGCGCTCAGCAGGGAGTCTGCTTGAGATTCTCTCTCTCCCTCTCCTTCTGCCCCTGCCCCCTCAGATAAGTAGATAAATCTTGGGGTGCCTAGATGGCTCAGTTGGTTGAGCATCTGACTCTTGATTTCAGCTTAAGTCATGATCTCAGGGTGGTGAGATTGAGCCCCATGTCAGGCTCTGCACTGGGTGCAGAGCCTGCATGAAATTCTCTTTCCCTCTCTATAAAAATAAAATAAAATGTGGGACGCTTGGGTGGCTTGGCTGGTTGAGCATCTGCCTTTGGCTCAGGGCATGATCCTGGGATCTGGGATGAAGTCCTGCATCGGGCTCCCCACAGGGAGCCTGCTTCTCCCTCTGTCTATGTCTCTGCCTCTCTCTGTGTCTCTCATGAATAAATAAATAAATCTTAAAAAAATAAATCTTTTTTTAAAAAGTGCTTCTTAAAAAAAAAGAAAATGCACATACTAAGAAACTGAGAGAAACATTAATAGGGAATTTCAACATTTAAGTAAATATTTAAATATAAATAGTCTCAATCTTAGCCCTATATTTTCCTGTCATATATCTTGGCTTTTACTTATTAAATATTTATCTTGCACGTATATGGAGCATAAAGTTGTTTTGGGGTGGATAAGTCTTCAGAACTGAGCAGCAGTAGATGTTCAAAATAGATTGAATAGACTAAACAGGCATCTGCTAGATATTTTTTTAGGGCAGCTCTGAGCAAATTATTGCCCATATCTTTCTCCTCCTCTTGGTCCACAAGGTTCTAGATTTGCCTTATCACATAATTCTAGACTCTTGGAGGAGGATGGGTTACAGCTGTCGTCTTTTCCCTGAATACCTCTGACCTCCAGTCTCTACGTCATTGCTTCTGCCTGAAATGCTCTTCCCTTTTGTCTGCCCCAGAACTTCCACTCATCATTCAATATTCAAGTCAGGTGCCCTGTTTCTTTCACAGTCATTGGTGGCTATGAGCGTGGACTCTGTGGTCAGAGAGATCTGGGTTCAATCCTGCCTCTCCTTCTGACACTTGGTTTGTGGTCTCAGCCAGCTTATCTCTCCTCTAAACCTGTTTTCTTACTTGTAAAATGGGCTCATAGATGTGAGAATGTATATGAGATCTTCAAATGTTAGCACACAGCAAACAGGTTATAAATGGAAACTACTACTATTTGTGACATCAGTGGTTTCAATCCTGACCTACATGTTAAAATCACCTGCAGAGCTCTTAGAACATGATTTAATAGGTCTGAGATGATATTCTTAGCAAGGTATTTTTAAAGCTTGTCCAAGTGATTCTGATGTGGAGCCAGGTTGAGAATAGCAGTTCTGAATATCACCTGGGAACCTGTTAGAAACTCCAGGTCCCCATCACAGACTATGGAACAAGAAACTGGAAATGAACCCCAGAAATCTGAGTTTTAACAAGCTCTCTGGGAGATTCAGGTGCACACTAACATTTGGGAATCACTACATTAGACTGTAAGTTAAAGGCATGAGCTGTGTTTGTCTTCTTCAGTGCTACACACAAATTCAGTTCAGTTTAGTTCAATTCAATTTAGGAACTGTTCATTGAGCACCAATTTTCTGTTCATTGAGTGTTGCACCGTGGCTCTGGGAATATGATGCTGTACAAGACAGGTCCTTGCCCTACAGCTTGCTTACTAAAGTCTCAGACTTGACTCTTCTCTCTGGTTCTCACTGTCTCTTAAGCAGATCTCTAACCATTGTAATCTTTATACTGATTGATATATATTTTTATACATCTGTGTCCCCCACTAAACTGATCTCCTTAGGGCAGGAGCAGCCTTTACTCATTGTCTTAGGAGATGCTCAAAAGCAGTTGCATTGCTGGGCCTGGGTCGCCATTCAAAAGCAACGGAATGTGTTCCCCTAGTGCAAAATGATAGGAAAATAAAGGTCGGTTTGTCTGTCAAGGTTTGATCAGGGAAGCAGAACCATCGTGAGTATTATGGTATATTGGTTTTATCTTAAGGATTAGACTTTACACTGTTGTGGGACGGGCTAGGGAAGTAAGATTTAGGGAAAAGAAGTTGGAGGATCAGAAAAAAGTTCCAGGCTTCCTCAAGTATTGTGCTGTTGGACAAATCAGAGCTCTTAGAGAAATCTAGAAGAGCATATCCAGCCTCAGAGGGCCTGTGAAGGGGAGTTAGTGAAAAATCCACAGAAGGCTGTTGTTCTGGTGGCCTCATAAGGCTGTAGGTCAACCTGTCAGCAGTGGGAAGGGAGCTGCGTGCAAAGCAGGGGAGGAGGAGGACAAGCTGGAGCCCCTCAGCACCCCTGTGTACTCACTCATGCATCTTACCTGATGGCATCAGAGAGCAGTGGCTCTGCCTCCCTCCATCTTCTTCATCACACATGAATTTCTCTTTTGAGCAACTCTAACCTAGAACCATATAAGGAAGAGGCTTTTTTTTTAAAAGATTTTATTTATTTATTCATGAGGCACACACACACACACACACACACACACACAGAGGCAGAGACATAGGCAGAGGGAGAAGCAGGGTCCCCGTGGGGAGCCCAATGTGGGACTCAATCCCAGGACCCGGAATCACCACCTGAGCCAAAGGCAGATGCTCAGCCACTGAGCCACCCGGGTGCCCAGGAAGGGGCTTCTTGAAACAAAATTCCTGCTTAGCCAAGTTGACATGGTACTAAGGTACTAAATCACCCAGGTGGTAAATGGTACTTACCTAAAAAGCTGCAACTTACATTTTTTCCCCCCACGAACTTCTATTTCATCCATTTCCCCCCTCAACACTCGATTTTAATAATATTATTCACCTCCATCTCCCCAACACCTTAGCTATAAAATATCAGCTAATAGTTGTCACCTACTTAGAATAGTAATGATTTTCAAGACTGTTCATATATGTGCCTTCCAAGGTGATCCATGTTAAATGCCTGGCAACTTTCTTAAGGAAAAACCATGGGATTGGCATAAAGCAGAGCACAATCGGAGGTTGTAGTGTCTTACAAATGTAAGAATGAAAGCAAGAAGATGATCATTCTGGAAGGAAAACAAAGCGAAAAATACTTGAATAACAATTTCTTGATATCTATCCTTGGCAGTTTTGGTAATGAACTGTAGGGTTCCGTTTAGTGAGAACCATAAGAGCCAGAGACTTGAAGTCAAAACACAAAAGAAGTTATTGATTGGGATCCCTGGGTGGCGCAGCGGTTTAGCGCCTGCCTTTGGCCCAGGGCGCGATCCTGGAGACCCAGGATCGAATCCCACGTCGGGCTCCCGGTGCATGGAGCCTGCTTCTCCCTCTGCCTATGTCTCTGCCTCTCTATCTCTCTCTCTATGACTATCATAAGTAAATAAATAAAAAATTAAAAAAAAAAGAAGTTATTGATTAATACAAAAAGTACTTGCCAGTTGTTCTCTAACCTTTCTGCAATAAACAAACAAGAAAACCTTATCTACATCTCTGCTGAAAATCCTACGTCATACTAGAGCATTATCTTTGGGCAAGTTACACTCAGTTTCTGTGACTATGCTGCTTCTGTACTCAATTACCTACCACTCCTGTATATCTCCTAGTAGGCATGACGTGTACACTCAGCTACCTATTCATGTTTCCACTCGGCATATAAATATAAATAAATATATTTATATGGCATAAATAAATTAAAAAGGCATAAATATGCCTATTTATAGGCATATTATACGTACAGGACCCAAACTCTTAATCTGTGGCATGGGGTTCTTTTCCTTCATAGCTCGCAAATTTTTTCTTTATGTCATTCAAGTCTAAGTTTAAGTATCTCTTCTTCAGAAAATCCCATCCTAGTTGCCCAAACCTTCTCCCAACTGTACATTCTTTTACTCTGCTGTATTTCCCATCTTTCCTGCTAGAAAATAAGATTCATGAGGCCATGTGTTGCTATCCTCTTAGAACCTAGAACAAAATAACGTGGTAGGCATTCAAAATTTTTGAAAAATGAAATCAATCAATCAATCAAATACTAACAGTTATACGGAATAAAGAAGCAAAATAATAAATAGCTGTAAGTGCTGTGAAGGAAAAAATAGTGTGGGGTGTTGTGTTTAAAAACAAAATAACTGTGGGGGTGGTGAATAGGATGGTCAGAGAAAAATCTCTCTGATATTATAACTAAGACTTCAAGAATGGGAGGGAAGGCGCCTTGCTTAAAGCCAGGGGACACACATTCAGTGAGAAGGGACAGGGAGTTTAAAGGACCTACAGTGTGAAAGAGCTTGTCATACTTGAGAATTGTCGAAAGATCTTTGTGACTAGAGCGCTGTGAATAAAGAAAGGAGTGGCTGGGGCCAAGGATGGAGACATGGGTAAAAGGTTGTTACAGGGGTTTTTGTAGGCCACTATACAGGGTTTTAGTATCATTTTCAGTGAACTAAAACTGCCACAAAGCTGTAAGTGTGGGAGTGGCAGGATCTTGGTATTTAATTTTATTTTTTTATTAAGTTTTTAAATTTTAACTCCAGTATAGTTAACATATAATGTTTTATTAGTTTCACGTGTGCAATGGAATGACTCAACAATTCTGTACATTACTCAGTGCTTATCATGATAGGTGCACTTATTTCATCTATTTTTTTAATTAATTCACTTATTTGAGAGATGAAGTGAACAGGGGGAGGGACAGAAAGAGAGGGAGAGAGAGAGGAGGGGGGAGAGATGATAGATAGATGATAGATAGATGATAGAATTCTCAAGCAGACTCTCTGTTGAGCACAGAGCCCAATGTAGGGCTGGATCTTAAGACCATGAGATCAAAAAAAAAAAAAAAAAAAAAAAAAAAAGACCCTGAGATCATGACCTGAGCTGAAACCAAGAGTCAGACATTTGACTGACTGAGCCACCCAGCTGCCCCTATTTCATTATTTTTAATACCCATGATAAGATAGTGTGATTTCCACACACTCAATATGATACCATCTCCACATGCCAGATAAAGAAGACAAAAGACAGGAAAGCTTTTGTAACAAAGATCTCTTGCTAGATTTGGGCTTCTGGTTCACTAGTAGAAATAGAAGTTCAGATTACTTTCAGAGAAAAGTTTCTTTCCTTTCTGTTCCTTTTGCTAGGAGTCCTGTGATGACAGTTTCCTCAAGTTTATTCCAGGAGTAGCTAATGATACTCCCCTGTGTACATGGCAGGGGCCACAGATATCAGAATAAATGAAATAATCTGAGGTGGGACGTAGGAGGGTTCTATACTCCACTTGCACATTGATTTAATATGTTCATTTAGCTATTGAAACATCTTCAATTATGTGCATTTTGGGTCAGTTTGTCTCTTTGTGAGTCACTGTAAATCACAGACTAGGTCCCCATTTCCTTGCTTGTGTCAACTCATCCCTTTAGGCACTCTAGACTGGAAAACTTTTTGTCATTTTTGACCTGTTCCTGTCCTTCATCCTTCAAATGTAGTAATTTGTTTATAAGTCTTTGAAATGCCATTTATACCCATCTTGTACTCTCCATTCTTATTGTGACAATCCTAGCACATAAAAAACTTAGTCACCTGTCCATCCATCTATCCATCCCTTGCGAGATTCGTAACCATCCTGTTGGCAAAAAGATTTAAGAGTTAATAGGGCAGCCCGGGTGGCTCGGCAGTTTAGCGCCACATTCAGCCCAGGGCCTGATCCTGGAGACCCGGAATCGAGTCCCACGTCAGGCTCCCTGCATGGAACCTGCTTCTCCCTCTGCCTGTGTCTCTGCCTCTCTCTCTCTCTCTCTCTCTCTCATGAATAAATAAATAAAATCTTTTAAAAAATAAAAGCTAATAAAGCAGAACAACACAAAACTGGATAATTAAGATTAAAAAGAAACAGAGAGGGTCTAAATCAATTGTTATTACTGTTGGATGTGTTACAAATAATGGAGGACTTATGATAAATAGTGATACTTGGCAGACTCGGATTCATATTGTTTAGAGCTCCCTAGGTGATTCTAATGTGTGGCCAAGGTTCAGAACCTGTGGAATTGGATGTGTAAGAGTAGATATTACCAGCCACTTGCTATGAGCTGATTA
Source organism: Vulpes lagopus (assembly GCF_018345385.1). Classification (NCBI taxonomy): domain Eukaryota; kingdom Metazoa; phylum Chordata; class Mammalia; order Carnivora; family Canidae; genus Vulpes; species Vulpes lagopus. The sequence continues at coordinate 22,818,506 of NC_054840.1, forward strand.
CAACTTTTTAATCCTGAGTATGGCTGTGTTCAACAGGGATGCATGCTGTGTTCAACACCTCTCATGGGCCCCCAAAACATTTTTCCCTAGAGCTAAACTCTAAAACTAATTATTGTGTATGTTGTAATAATGCAATAATAGCTACCATTTATTTTTTATAGTAATGTCTATACCCAATGTGGGGCTTGAACTCATAACTCTGAGATGAAGAGTTATAGTCTCTATCGACTGAGACAGCCAGGTGATCCTGATGGCTACCCATTACTGACTGTTTGCCAAGTGCTAAGCATTATGCCATTTGAAGGAATTAGCTGTTTTAAGTCTCACAACACACCTATGATGTGAGTGTATTACCATCCTAATATTTCAGATGAGGAAACTGAGGTCCTGAGAAAATAAATTGCAGCTTTTGGACTAACTGTAGAACCTGATCCTTGACCACTTCCTGTACTGTCTCTGATGTGAATACACTAGGCAATATCTCCAGTTAAAGTTGTGCAAAAGACAGAATGGTGTTCAAGCGGAGGTTCTTGTAAAAGGCTGAAGGAAAGTAATTTAACAGAAGCATTTGTGCACAGTGTTGATAGAATATTTTGCTTTCTGATGGACTTATTATAGGGAAAGACACTGAGACTCCCCAAAGGGTGGGTTGGTATCAAGTCCGCTGGACACTCTGGTGTTTTCTCACAGGGGATTTGGGGAGGTCTGGCCTCTCCCACAAGGCCAGTGCACAGGGCAGCAGCAGAGAGCAGCACTGGGTGCAAGATGTACCCAGATGAGACCAGCAAGCCTCAAGTCCTTTGGAACCAGGCTGAGAGGCAGGAAATGGAAGATGGGATAAAAAGTCAAGAAGGGTGCTGGGTCACAGGAAACTTGTCATTATTTTACCTTAAAAAGGTCTGAAGTGGAAATGCTTCAAGTTATTGAGTTAAGTGAGAACTGGAGGCTCTACATGCAGCCCCAAGTGATCATTCTTCTGTTAGGATGCGCTGGATGAGAGATGCCTGGGATACTGCTTCGAGTCTAGTTGGTCTCACTCTGACCTGTGCTCCCCAGAATCTTTTGAATAATGGACCTTAAACACCCTTTCAGTACATCTTAGCTCAAGAAATGTAAAAGGTACTCCATGGTTTACTCTGATCTGAATTCCCAATTGGGCTTTATTTTCCCTCCACCTCTTCACATCTTCCTATCGCATTAGTCAGGCTTGCTCACTGCTCCACAAGTGACCGTGGCTTGGATTAAATGTCTGTTCTACGTGCTTTAGTCACATTGCCTGATGTGGTTGCGAGTTTCTTGAGGGAAAGGATTTATGTCTTTAAAAAATTCCTCTTCTTCTCAAGACCTTGTGCTAACTAAATTGATACCTGTTACCTGACTCAATTATAGGATATCCTGAGTAGTACCCAGGACAGCACCAGCCTCAATGAGCTACTTAATAAGGGTTTTTGGATTGAGATAATGATCATCTTGGAATCAGAAATTATCCTGATGTGTTTTCTGTGATGACAATGTTGATAAGAAAGCCTCATTATAACATAGCATAGCGTAGTTCAAAAGGTCTGGGTTTGAAGGCCAGCTCTGTCACATATTAACTGTATGACCCCGGGCAGGGTACTGAGATCTACACTTTCCTCCTTGTAAAAAAAAAATGATAATGGGGACCTCTGAGTGGTTGTGAGGATTAAGTTACACCCCAAAAGGAAATTGTCTAGCATAGTAAATGGCTATCATAGGCATTCAATACATGTGTTTTACTACAGAAAATTTAAAATCTCTATACTTTTTCTTCTACTGGATTTCTATTTTCTTCTTTACCCAGTTCAGAAAGATCATTTAAAACATTTTTAAAAATGTTTTTTTTTTGTAGTTAGATGTTTTCTAATAACGAGAAGTTGGTAGACATCACATTAACAAAAGCTTTTTTTTCTTGTTGGTAATCATCTGGATCATAAAAAAACTATAATAAGACAAATTAGCCTTAAGTTTAGTGGGACAATTGAGAGGAGGAAGAAGGGAAGGTAGAGAGTCCTTAGGTTTCTAGTAGAAACATGACTCACTAACCCTAAACTTAGCACCCATGATGAGGTCTTGGTGGTAAGGTAGCCTCACCTAAGGGACTCCTGCCTTGGCTAGCGAGAGCACTCTAGAGTTGGGCTAGGAGTTTTCATGATAGAGCCATGATACTGGCTCTCTGATCTATTGGGCTTTGCTGTAGGATAGGTGTGGCCCAAAGAAGACCATCATAAATTCACCAGGAATGCGAGCATCAAGACTGAACTTTATTTCACCCAGCAACAGAATAGTAGGTGGCATTTTTCTCTTTAAATTTTATCCCATCTTCTTGTCCTTCCATGCGGGGCTGATGATAGAGGTTGTTGGAGCTATTGTGTCAGGCGTGACGATTCTGCCCACTGGTCAAGAGACCTCACTCTCAGGTGCTGGCTCTGGCTCTGCCCCTGCCTCCTGAGGTCGGCCCTTGTACTCGCAGAGCCTTAGGCGCCTCTGTAAGTACAGCAAAACTCTGTTAATCTGTTGTGATCATTCAATAAAAGAAGAGTGAAGCAACCATTTGACAAGATGAGACTTTTTTCCTACATCATTTGTTCTTTATTTAAAAGTACAGATAATATTTGAAATTAAATAAAAACTCAGAGGTTCAAATACATCCCAGAAATTGAAGTAGCAGTGATGCATTCATCCACAGGTAAATGTAGCTGTTTAAAGCTCTATCTTGTTTCCCTAGGCAAAATGACAGCAAGGGTTGTAAAATATATCCTTCCCTCATTTTATAAGGCAATTAAAGATAATCGTATTATTTTCTTCTGCAAAAAAAAAAAAATCAGTGCTGTTCAACGTTATTGCAAAAAGATGATATGATCATAAAGTGAGGCTAGAGAGGAATTTCCTCATAAAATTTTTGAATGAAATTTGTATCACATCTCATGATATTCCCTTGTCAATTATTTAAAGAATGTTTTCCTTGGCAAGACTGTTTCTACATTACTTTCTTGGCTTTCCATCCTTATCACTAAAGTCAGTGTTAAGCTAAGGATCACTCAATGCAGCCTGGGCAAGAACGAACAAGCAGAAAACTCCTATTTGGAAGTCTTGCTGCAAAGGGCACTCACTGAGTAAATGTAAATTATTGACGCATAAGAAACCCTCTCACCCAGAAAGATAATTATCAGGACAGCTTTGTCCAGTGGGAGTAACTATTTGGTATACTAGTCATTCTGGAAACCGAAAGTCAATTAATTTACTTCCTCCTGTCCTCTCTTAGGCTGCTCTGTCTTGCTTCCTTGTTGTCCCTCCTTAAACTCTGGAGGTTCCATTATTATTTTTTTCCCAGCAAGAGATTCATCATTCAGTCTCTTGACTTCCCTTATTTTTACATGTGTTCAGGGACCACATGCCATAGTTTATTCAGAATGTCAAGAATCTTTGTATGAAAGTTGATGACATACATCTTGAGGTACATATTTGTTATCAGAAAAGCAAATTGCAGTAGGCCATAAGGCAAATGAGTTTGTCCATTTTCTGTGCTAGTTAAGAAAACTTGTGAGGAAGACCCAGAGGGGATTTAGAATACTGCGCACAGTTTTATGTCATCCATTGCGATTGATGGTGTCCCCATTGGGGGTCTCACCCCTTCTCTCTAGGCTGTTTTGAAGCTTGATGGCTTTTGGTGTGTTATATTAGGACATTTAGACAATGGGGAGAAGGAACAATGAAGTGTTAAAGAAAGAATCGTGGCTGCATAAATTAATACAAAGCATCAGAGAGATCGAAATCATGAAATTCTTTCACTTCCACAGTTGGATTCATTCCATGAACTGGCTTCCAGGGGCGTCCAGGACATTTGGGGGAGGTTTGTTCTGGAAAGTCAGATATCAGGTTAAATGAAAGGCTGTTTGGCTTTATCTGGATGTCAGGGATCCAATCATCATCACTCTCTGTGGCAGTTGGTGGTATGTTAGGCATCACAGCTGCAAAGAGATCTGAGTCCTGAAAGTCAGGAATGGTAACTGCTATACCTGGCTGGGCTAGGGAAGGGAGGGTTGTTGGCCCTTGTGTCTTCTCTTGTGTCTGTGCAGAAGAGGTAGTACTATCTTCAGGAGAACCTGCCAAATTCTCTGTTTTCCAACCATTGTTCTTCCCATTGTCTTTTCTTTTATTTTTATATTTTTCATGGCCATGACCATGCTCATATTTATGTCCATGGGCTAAGCCATGTCCCCTTTGATGTCCATGGCCAAGGTCATGTCTCCTTTGGTGTTCAAGATCATAGTTAAGTTCCCGTTGACCTCCATGACCAAGGCCATGTTGCTTTTGATGTCCATGGCCAAGGCCATGTCCCCTGTTGTGGCCATAGCCTTGGTCATGCTTATGTTTATGGCCATGTTTTATTTGCTTTTCATGGCCCCTGCCATGCCCATGAGTGGGTCCTTGTTCTTTTCCTGAATCCCACTCTTCATCTTGTACAGGTGCCATGGAATTGTGGGGTGAACTTACAGTTGTTCCTTTTTCTGTTTTCTCCATGAATGAGGATCGGAAAGGTGAAAAACCTGGAGGTCTTCTCATCATTATGACCTAAACAGGGAATATTAAGATGAATGCATTCATCTGTGAAAACCATACTATCAATGAAGAAAGGAGGGACTGAGTCCTGGCAATGCTATCTTGGTTTATAATAGGGCAAAGCTATCAGATTTTAAATACTATATTAGGGGATACCTGGGTGGCTCAGCAGTTTAGCGCCAGCCTTTGACCCAGGATGTGATCCTGGAGTCCCAGGATCAAGTCCCATGTTGGGCTCCCTACAAGGAGCCTGCTTCTCCCTCTACCTGTGTCTCTGCCTCTCTCTCTGTGTTTCTCGTGAATAAAAAAATAGAATCTTAAAAAATATTATATTAATATTCCAGAGGAGATGAAAGTGTTTTTTATTGATTTTATAATTTGTAGGTATTGGGGTTTCTTTTAGTTTTATTTATTTTTTATTTAAATTCAATTTGCCATCATATCCTATAACACCCAGTGCTCATCCCATCAGTGCCCTCCTTAGTGCCCATCACCAAGTTACCCACACCCACCTCCCCTTCCACAGCCCTTTGATTATTGTTCTTAATACTCTAAGCTGGGGAGTTTTTCCTTCGTTTGGAAAAATTGGGTGGTGGTACTACATAATCTCTAGGGTACCTTCCACATCTATGATTATATAAAAGTCACAACATATTATTTATTCATTGATACTATTTCTATTAGCATAATTAACTGTTTTTGTCCTAAAAGGCCCTAAGTGGCTTTATGAGCTGAATATCCAAGGAGCATGTATCCACAACTACTTTGTTGGATTGAAACACATTAGGACATGTTCACCAGCTTGAAACGCAGTCTTTATTTAATGTTTGTTAGACAATATACACATCAACACATGGCAAAAAAGTAAGAAAAAATAAGAAAAAAGTAAGAAGAGGCAAATTGCACTGAAGATATGGACTTGTGGGTTATTTCCACCTACGCTTTCACTGCCTGTGAGAATGTGATGTTCAGAGGCAGTATTTGGTGGTACAAAGAGCTTGGCTTGGGGAGTCAAGCCAGTCAGACCCTACTAATAATCAGCATCATAGCAAATAGGGTGGGCTCTGATTTGAATCTGAGCATCATGGCTTCACTTTTCTCATCTGTAAAGAGGGTAATAACAGCATCTGCCTCATAGAAGTGTCAGGAATGAAATACGTATGAAGCTCTCAGTACAGTGCCTGGGACAGAGAATGCACTTGGTAATGTTATTATTCACCCTAGACCTCAGCATCTTTGTAATATTTACTATGTCATCCTTGACAATGGGGAAAGTTTTACCTCCCAGGGACCTTTTAAAAATTAAAAAAAAAAAATGATGCAAACTAATGCTTCCCAGACTTGAACATGGGTATGAGTTCCTAGCGATCATGTTAAAATGCAGATTTTGAGTCAATAAATGCAGAGTGGGGGCTGAGATCGGCATTTCTCCAGAGGTCCTTGGCCCTGAGCGGTGGGCATGGGAGAGCTGTGCCCTACCGCAGGCATACCTTGTGGGTACAGTTAGCATCAGCCCTCCACGGCAGGGCCTGCACTTCACCAGGAGAGGGCCCCCTGACCATGGCACGCTGACAAGATGTGACAAAAATTATGAGGACTGCTGCTCCCATGTCTAGCCATAAAGAGGTCAGCACAGAAATGTGGAAGTTCTCCCTCATTTTAAAAAGATAGTTTCCTAATTCATTTAAATAATGGTTCTTTTTCAATCCCAAACATGACTTTTCAGAATGAACAAAATTGTCCTGGGCTGACAGTAATTAGAATCATACCTTTCCCAGTGACTGACAGTTGACAGTAGGGTAAATTTTCTTCTCCCAACGGATCACATACACTTCGGCTTCACATTTTAGCTGTTCCTATTCAGGAAGACAGAAGCCAAAAGAGAGAACAGTGTTATTCATGAGATGCTTAAACAAGTATAAAACATCAAAAAGTTTTCCAGAAAACAAGTACACAGTTGTGTTACTACTCACTCCGTATTTATTGATCTGGCAACTTTCCGCCAGTTCTTCATTCCTTTCCTTGGAACACATGGTTTCCTTGGCTAAAAACTGGATAAAAAATTTCTCTCCAGCCACCATCTGGATAATTAATTAGCACAAAGTAGGAGCTTAATAATACTTGAACTTTGGGGGGAGAATATTGACATTTTAATTGTATACTGAACAAATGAGAGTTACACAGAAAAGTACAAATGTTTGACAACAAAACCTTCAACTTGTATGCACGTGAAAAATATTTGGCTAATGGCTGGTCTCATTTCCTTTTCTAAATGGGGGAGGAAGCAAGCTATAATTTTTTTTTAATGGTTTCTGGAGTTTTATTGTTTAACAGCTGCAAAATTCACGAATAATTCAAGGACTCACGTTGTAATAGAATCTAAGAAAAGTAGGAAGAAAAACTTAAATATTTTCTTTGAAATGCCTTGTCATCCTGCCAAGTCTTAAATCAGAGAAATGCTGAGTTAGTACCACTATAGAAATTAAGTGATTAGACAAATTATTTGGATTTTCGAATTTTCTTTTCTTTCTTTTTTATATTAAGAATGTTTTAGGGGCACCTGGGTGGCTCAGTTGGTTCAGTGTCTGCCTTCTGCTGAGGTTAAGGTCCTGGGATCCTGGGATCAAGCCCCAAATCCAGCTCCCTGCTCAGCTGATTCTGCTTCAGCTCAGGAGTCTGCTTCTCCTTCTCCTTCTGCCCCTCCTCCTGCTCATGCTCACTCTCTTGTTCTCTCAAGTAAATAAATAATAAAAATTCTTTAAAAATAATATGTTTTAATATCCAGCTTTAATCATTATACAGTGCTGTTTTCCATTAAGCAATTTATAGCCCCCCCTTTTTTTTGTCTAGAAGAGGCACATCCTATTTATTTATTTAAAAAATGAAATTTGTGTTTTTAAACTACACTGACTTCAACAAAATCCCAAGTATGATTTTTTAAGTCATTTTAAAATGCCATATCTTGGGGGACCCCTGGGTGGCTCAGTGGTTTAGCGCCGCCTTTGGCCCAGGGCGTGATCATGGAGTCCCAGGATCGGGTCCCACATCAGGTGCCCTGCATAAAGCCTGCTTCTCCCTCTGCCTGTATCTCTGCCTCTCTCTCTCTGTGTCTCTCATGAATAAATAAATAAAATGTTTTTTAAAAATAAAATAAAATGCCATATCTTATATTCCTTATACCCTGAGAAAGACACTTGACAAAAATATTTTAAAATTAATTGTTAAAAACTTGATGTGGTTTCTAGACCAAGTTATTTGGTATTTAATTATGTGTGTGTATATACGTGTGTGTGTGTGTGTGTGTGTGTGTGTGTGTGTGTCATGGACTGACTGTGTCTCCCACCAAATTCATATATTGAAGCCCTAACCTCCAGTGTGATGGTATTGGAAGATGGAGCCTTTGGGAGACAATTAGACTTAGATGAGTCATGTGGGTAGGGCCCTCATAATGGAGTTAGTATCCTTATAAGAAGCTTCTTTCTCTCTCTCAAGTTGAAGACACAGCAAGAAGGTGGCCATCTGCAAGCCAGGAAGAGAGCCCTCACCAGGGGCCCTAATTGGCTGGCTTTTAGACTTCTAAGCCTCTTGCACTGTGAGAAATAAACTCCTTTTGTTTAAATCACCCAATCTTTGATATTTTGCTATCGTAGTCTAAACAAACTCTGTGTGTGTGTGGTGTGTGTGTGTAAGGAGAGAGAGAGAGAGAGAGAGATTATGTAGTTGTCAAGAAAATACATCAAGTATATCTGTTGACCTAGAAGGATGACCATTATTGAAAAAAATGAAGTTACAGGATGATACTACAATCCCATTTTTATAAAAACAAACCTTAGCAGTCTTCCTTATATCTTTATACTTTGGAAAAACATGGGGAAAGCATGATGGAAGGCTGGCAAGGAAAGCAGAGTTATAGGAAGAACTAAGCTCCTCTTCTCTCATTCTTGGTATTGTCTTGCTGGGTAAGCATGGTTAAAATTTTAAAGAAATATGATCATTAACTTTTAAAACTCCAAGTGTACATGTAAGTAGGAAGGAAGTTTCTAAGAGGGTTTTAGAGTCTATACTTTGGTCATCAAAGTTTTCTTGCTCATTTCAGGGTATACTTTCATCAAATTTTTTGGCCTGAGAGTTAACTGATCAATATGATATTGCCTAAGAAAGCTGACAACATATAATGCGAACCACAGCTGTAGACTCGGTTGTATTCAGGGTCCGGAGGAGAGGAATGAAAGAGACCTAATACCATCTTCCATTTGAGGGCCTCGAAGGTCACATCCACATCACCATCATCATCAGGTGTTAAGTCTTCCCTGCTTAAATCCATCCTGTTCAAGTTTTGTTTTTATTTTTAAAGATTTTATTTATTTATTCATGAGAGACACACACAGAGAGAGGCAGAGACACAGGCAGAGGGAGAAGCGGGCTCCCTGTAGGGAGCCCGACACAGGACTCGATCCAGGGACTCCAGGATCACACCCTGGGCTGAAGGCAGGTGCCAAACCATGGAGCCACCCAGGAATCTCCCTCAAGTTTTGTTTTTAAAATGGAGAACGCTATATAGCAATATAAGTTCCAAAGGCATTTACAAATTTAAATTAATGAGCCAGACAGATACAAATAACTATTCATCAGATCCCAGGATGAGGAAGGCTTTTCTTAGGTGAAGAGCAGAGGATGGAAACCTAAAGGAAGGGGAAAATATCTAAATTTGACTAGACAAAAATGAAAACTGATTCTCAAAAATCACACCAGGCAAAGTAGCAAGGCACTTTGGGAAAAATATGATGTAGGATCAATAAAAAGCCAAAATGCCAAAGCAAATGTGCCAAGGGCATGAATAGGCATTTCAGAAAAGAAGTTAAAATGATCATATATCCTGGAAAAAAATGTTTACTTCATTAATAACCAAGGATATGCACGTTCAAAAGGCAATGCAACATTGTGTTTAATCTTCCATGTTGGCAAAGATGGAAGCCAGTGATGATGCCTGCTGTTGGCCAGGTATGGGGAGCATGCAGCCTCGATCACTGCTGGTAGGAATATAATTCATGATCCTCAGTCAGTGTCTTATACCCAGTTGGTGTGAACGTATTTCGGCATAATTGCAAAGAACTTTGTAATTTGGCCATTTGCATCAAGTCTTAGACACATACATATTCCTGGACATTTCTAGGGCTTTGTCAAAGGAGAAGCTCCTCAGCCTGCACACACAGATCCTTGAAGCTTATTCATCTGAGCAGAGGCAGGGAGGAACACTGACAGATGGGGGTGGGGGTGGGGAGGGGACAGCAGCAGTGGGGGAGGGGCAAGCAAGACAAGCGCCTGTGATAGAAATCAGAACCTTTCATGTGTGTGAGACATGGAGGATTTAAGATGTTCTTGGTTTCTGAAATGCAAAACTAGCTTGAAATAGATATGCATTCACACAGGACTAAACATGCAAGGCCAAGGCAAAACTAAAACTGTAAAACAAATCTTTTTTTTGTTTGTTATTAAAAAGAATGTTATTGGCTTTTATTAGGTAGTGTCAGGAATGCTATATACCGACAGTAAGTCCTCAACAACAACAAAATTGTCCCACTCCAGAGAGGGAAAGCCACTTATATTTATTTATCTGAGCCTCGAATTTAACATCATTTTACATGTAAAAACAAAATATGTTTGCACTGTTTTACTGTGCAATAAATTTTCCAGGAAGGAAACTATATGGCATTTCATGTAATTTAAGACCCTGTCAGTTCTAAAACATAGCATTATTTAAAAATCACCAAGAAAAGAGAGCAAAAAAGAAAAAGACTTTGAACTATGACACAATGCGTTCTTTTAATCTTTCAAAAGCTCTTTTATACTTATTTAGATGTAAATCAAATATCATACTTGGATATATATATATAAAAGGAAAAACAAAAGCAAAACAAAATGTTAAGGTATTTCTAAAACTTCTTCATATTCAGAAAATTTTCTGCAACAGTTTCCAAACAATATTATCCTCTCTGCCCTCAATTATTTTGATGATGCCATATTTCTTAAAATGGTGCTCAACTATATGTATCTATGATTGTAAAACAAATCTTTAGCCACCATTTGGCAGATTGGTCACTCAGAGCTTGGCTCTTAGCGAATCATCTCCTGATGCATTGAGTTTTTAGTAAATGGGCTGCTTCTACCAAGGCTGCCTTGAATATCTATGTCCGAGCAGTCAAGTTGCTCTCTTTAAATGCAAACATAGTGAAGACCGATTCACCTCTTGAGAGTAAGTTTGAAATTTTCACAAGATTTCAGGATAATCTGGCAACAGAAGGGATGTAAGTTCCCTTCAATTCACAGCATTACCTACTACTGTTCCTTGGCATCCTTCACGCACACTAACGTGTACACACACACACACACACACACACACACACACACGAGAGTGTTGATTAGCTAATTCACAGAGCTCGAACCAGCAAGATGACTAGATATGCATGCTTGGGCATGAGAGGTTCTCTTCCTGATGGCAGATCTCTGACCTGCACTAAATGACAGAGGACCACATACTCCTGCATCGTGAAGAATAAGGCACAGGAAAGCAGAGAGGTAAAGTGAGAAGAAGAGTGGACAGACAGGAGGAGCACGGATTAGTAGCCTCCTTGAGGGAACCCGACGTGGGTCACATGCCAGGAGACCAGGGAGAGGGTGCTGGCATCTGGGACAGGAGTAAGGGCCCGAGTAGGAGACACAGTGTCAGGTTTGATTTCCTTGGATACTGTTTGTTTAGAGGGCTTCTTCCAGTTATAAAACTAAAACAGGAAACTAGAAGGAGGAACATAAAGAGCCCATTGTGCCATCACCTAAAAACCAGCACTGTGAATAGTCTAAGGCATTTGTTTCTTTTCAGTATTGTCCTCTGAGCTTTTTAATGACACAGCTGAGGACAGAAGACATGCTCAGCTTTATGGCCTCTTGTTTTTCACTGCATATTTTAACACAAGTCACTGACCACACCAAGAGCCTCACAAAGATGCTTTCAAATTGCTGCTTAATACTCCTTTGTAAGGATATGCCAGATAGAGCTCATCATTTCTAGATTATTGATCATTTTGATATTTTGCCTTTTTTGGGGGGGTTATAGTTAAAGCTGCAATGAATATCACTGTATATAAGGACTCCTAGTTTATTTATTTAAAGATTTTATTTATTTATTTATGAGAGACAGTGAGAGAGGCAGAGACATAGGCAGAGGGAGAAGCAGGCTCCTTGCTGTGAGCCTGATGCGGGACCTGATCCCAGGACCCCGAGATCACAACCTGAGCCAAAGGCAGAGACTCTCAAGCACTGAGCCACCCAGACAGCCCAGGACTCCTTCTAGTTTATATTTCTACAAATTCAATATTGAGCCAAAAGCATGATTTTTTTTTTAGTGATACTTCTTTCACCAGTTTATAAAGATCATGTTATTTTGGTGTAAAAGTGTGGTTCTATTTTGATTACTTTTCTTTAGCTGGTATTTAGGGAAGCCAGTTGTGAGATCTATCATGGGACTTTGTCCATAAAAACATTGGTTATAGGCTGCTGGAGTGGAATGAATTTGGGTCTAGTAATCCAGCCACTCATTTTTCAGATCGGACCACAAGAGTTGAGTGAGTCCGAGTGGCTCCAAGGTCACTCAGGATGGTGGTGGTGTTTTGGTAGAGCTGGGTCTCCTGACCCCCGGAATAGGACACTCTTTAGCCTCTGTTGACAGGACATGGAGAGAGAGAGATGAATTCCCAGAGGGTACATCTGTAGGAGGGAAGGGCACTCAAGGCAGGGTAGAAATGACATGCAGGTGAGAATGTGAAGAGTCTGGACAATGACAGACCAATGAGGCCACGCCCAAGGCACTAAGCAATACTACTACGAGAATGAGTCTAGAAAGGTAGAGTAAGTCTTGCTTCTCCTAGCACTGAATTTTGTTAATTATATAATAGTGGCTAGTAATTACAGAGCACTTTGGAGTTTGAAAAATGATCGGCATTATATGTTCTTTTTTTTTTTACATTATATGTTCTTATTTGATCCTCACCCCTATCGTTTACAGATAGAAAATGGAATAACATGTTTGAAGTGACTTTCCGGAGATCACACACAAAGAATGCAGCGAGGCTGGCACTTGAAATTCAAATCTCCCAAAACCTATTCCCCAGGTATGCTGGTTCTCTGTGCAGAGCCAAGGACAATGGCAAAACGAGTCAGCAATTTGCACATAGGCTATAACATCACTACTTTTGTAGCATAGTTTACAGACCTGTACTGTTGCACTTTGCACACTGTCAATCTTGAAATAGAAAGTTCCATTATTCTCTGAGTTAAGCTTTGCAATGGAATGATTCAGAGGCACCTCCAGCTCTGGGCTGTCAACAGGTATTTTTTTGGGGCAGCCAAGGCAAATCCTGGAAGGTGGTTGTACAAAATCTTCCCCTGAAAGAAACAGGTTTTAAGTTAGCATGTGCAGGGGAAGGAAAAGTCTAGCCCAGTAGCTCCCCTGCACGTGATCTGACATTCATTTATAGAGGGTCATGGGACAGCCCAAGGCTCAGTAGTGAATGTGTAGAGGCTGTCTGTCTGACTTTTACCTTATGGCCTCTCCTCTTTCCCTCTTCTCAGAGCCAAGTGTGTTTAGGGAAACATTTAATCAGTAGATGTTAGTGGCTCATTCAATACACTGTACTTTTCCTAAGTTTTTGTATTTTTGATAGAACTTGTAAAGAGCAAATCTTACTTAAAGGAATGACTCTTTAGTGGGAAAATTTTAAGTCCTATGATTCTGGTGAGGAGGCAGCTTCAGTAGTGCTTCTCATCATGGAATGCATCCAACTATCTCTCAGGAATGAGAAAAGCCAACTCTTGGTATAAGAAATGAGGACTTGACCTTATATAATCTTGCAGTATTTCCCTTTCCCTCCATTAAAACATATAGGTTAAAAGAAAATCTTTCATTGAAAATATTTTACTCTAAGTGGTTAAAAATGAGATGCAGCTTTCCCAATTTACAGCACCTGACATAGGGACATGTTGCACACAAGGAAGATCAGCTGGTGTTGTACCCAGCGGCCGGCCATTTCGCCTTGTGGTTACCATATTCCCTCCTGGCTACTTGCAGAGCAGTGTCAGCTGCATCCTGCTGCAGCACAGGTGGGCAGAGATGGGGTCAGGTGTTCTTGGAAAGGTCTGCCAATCAGCTAGACTTCGTGGCACGACATGGAAACCAAAGCACAACTCCTGGGGAAAGACCTTGCCACCTGTCAGTGACCAACAGGCAGTAGTAGAGCATTAATATGTATTACCTCATACCTGGAAAGAGTTCACACTTCTGCGAGAAAGAAGCAATTCTTAGCTGAAGATCCATGTGTGCATGATCTGTACATTCACCGGTATCCTGGTTTTAAAAATACATATAAATACAAAAAGTAAAAAAACATTTTTAAGAACCTTTAGCATAAACAACTTGTATAACTCAAAATAGGATGTTGGCCTTACAAATCATCACATAGAAAATGAAAACAAAATATAGTCTGATTGCAAAGTGAAAATAAAAAACAATTAGTTAACAGTATCAACAACAAACACATAGTGGCAAGCCCATAGGAACGTGAATCAAGATGACAAGAATACCTAGTAGAGAAATAATAACCATATAAGTGAACAGATATGCCTTTTAAAAAGGCAAGACTTTTAGATTAAGCTAAAAACAAAATTAATGTATTACATCTTCAAGTATAATATCTTATAATAAAAAAGATCAAATTTAAATATATTGGACGAGCAAAGCTATAGGAGGCAAATATGACAAAATAAGAGCTAAAGTATCATTAATACTGGAAAAAGTAAAATTCAAGATAATGAAAAACTCACAAAGATAGCAAGAAAGACTATTTTATTTTATTTCTTTTAAAGATTTTATTTATTTATGAGAAACACAGAGGGAGAGGCAGGCTCCATGCAGAGAGCCCGATGCGGGACTCGATCCCAGGACTCTGGGATCACGCCCTGAGTAAAAGGCAGACACTCAACCGCTGAGCCACCCAGGCGTCCTGATTATTTTATTTTTATAAAACATGTAGTATAGAAGCCCAGAATCAGGATAAATAAAGCAGAAAACATATAGGAATAGAAATGGATAAAAATCGTTGTGGTGGGAAAAATTAATGTACACCATAAATCTAAGACAGGCCAGATGGATTAAAAAAATAAATAAGGTCATAGAAGGCTTGAATAACATAATAAAGATATATTTCAATCATACTTTCATATGATGCACAGGATTTAAAATGACTCTTTCATAAGTGTGGTACAAAATTTTTAATCACTTCCACACTAGTTCACAAAAAAGGCTCAATAAATTTAGCAAATCAGAAATAACATGGCCATGTTCTTTGGCTTCAGCACCAAAAAGAAAAAGAAAACTCCCTGAAAATTAATAATGTAAGTTTAAACAAATAAACAAATAAAGACTAGCTGCTTGGAAATATAGACACATTTACTTAAATAGTTAGGATTCCTTGGATAAGGAAAAAATAAAAGACAAAACAAATTCCACATCATGTTGCCAGAGCACCATTTAGCATTAACTCGTGGTTTTATGTTCTTTCATAATTTAAGGGGAGAGGCAAGAAACAAAACAAAACAGTCCAAAGTCTAGGTGTTTATATCAAAAGTTAAAGAAAAAGAATAATGACCAGGCTTTGGGAAAATGAGAAAACAATGAAGGTAAAGGAAAGACTGAGAAGTTTGAAAACAGAAAGCACTAGCATTAAATAATAAATTCAAAAGATCACTCTTGGGGTAGGAAAAAATCAAGCACATAAAAAAGGCAACATAGCAAAGTATACAGGGAAGTATAAAAATACTAGAGAATATCATGAACAAGTGTATGATAATTTAAGTGTATGATATTTCCAAAGAAATAGATAATTTTCTGGAACCCTATAAATAACCAACTGACTTAAAAACAAGAAGAAAACCTGAATGGACCAATGATTAGAAAAGAAAAGACTGCTACTCCTACTCTAAACTTACATTCCACTTCTCACCTCCAAACAATGTAGATGTTTTATGGATGAATGCTTTTAAAAATTAAAGAAGTATATATATTTCCATGTTGTATAAACTGTTTCTGAACATAGAAAAGAGTGGTGGAGGTGCATGGTTGGCTTACTAGATAGAGCATGTGACTTGATCTCAGGGTTGTTGGTTTGAGCCACGTTGAGTGTAGAGATGACTAAAAAATTAACTTAGGAAATTAAAATAATGGCAAACTATTTTCATTCTGTAAAATTATAACCCTGACATCAAAACTTGAAAAAATAGAATGCATATACAAACACACACCCAGAAAACTGCTAAACTCTTTTCACTTATAAATATAGATGTAGAATTCCTAAGCTAGAAATAGAATCCAAATGCATATCTAAAGAATAATTAACACCAAACAAACAGAATTTAATTTAGGGACCTAAAGATTACTTTAGGAAAGTTGTTAAAATAACCTAACAGATTAAATTAGGAAAACATAGTATGATATTTTAAAGTCTATTCTAAACCATTTGCTGAATTCAGTATCAATTCCTTATTTAAGAAGGAAACAAATAGAACAAAATTCTTTAAAGAACAGGAATGTTAGGAGGCTTCCTTAACATGATAAAGAACGTCTACCTGGAACCCACAGCAAGTATTATACATAATGACAAAATTCTAGAGGCTTTCCCAATAAAATCAGGAATAAAACATGATGGTGTGTGATCACTGGTATTTAAGAAATTATATCTGTCTATTTGGGTCAATTCATTAAGACATGGAACAAAAAAATGAGTTTCAGAAAAGAAAAACATATTTTGCATAAGATATTATTGTATACATACAACAATCAAAGAATCAATGAAAAGCTGTTAGAGCTAATAAGAATTCAGTGAAGTTGCTGGATGTAAGAAAAATGCATAAAAATGTATACATTTGTTTCCAATAATAGAAGAAAATAAAAACAAAAGGGTTTAATTTCTGATGACAATAACCAAAAACAAACAAAAGAAAACAAAACCTAGAAATATCATTAGTGAGCAATATTCTAGATATATATATTTTAAAAATCCCACCACCTTAGAATTATAAAATGAATCTTGTCTAAACAGAGATGTATACCAAATTCTTGACTAAAAAGATTAAAGAGCATATATGCCAGTTCTCCTCAAATTAATTTAGGCATGTAATCCAATTCCAATCTATGTGGCAATGTAAGTTTTTCTCACAAACTTATTCTAAGGTTGCTTTTGAAGATATAAACACTAGATAATAAATCACATATTTAAACTTTCTGTGAAGCTACGGGTGGTGGTATTGGTACAGAAACAGAAAAGAGATTTTTTTGAAAGAGACTATTATGGAATAAAGATCGTCACGAATTTATGTAGAAGGGAAGATTGTTGAGATATCTGGTTATTCTCTTTAAAAAATTGAAAAAATTACAAGATACATTAAAATTAATTCCAGATAGGATCAAAACTTACATGATAAAATACTGACTGTAGACAAACTAGGAGAAACAAAAATGAGGTGACTGCTGAGCAAATGGTAGAAAAATTCAAAACGAAAATATTGGTAAATTTTGCAACCTATAAACAAAAACTATTTGTAAGTCCAGAAATACCATAATGAAAACTAAAACGTAAACAACAGAAACTATGACAAAGCACTAATACCTTTACTATAGAAATACCGTTTTCCAAATCTTTAAGATTTATTCCAAAAAAGAAATGGTCAAGGAATACAGAAGACAATTTATAAATTCAACTCATAAATTTCTAACAAATATATGAAAATATAGTGGTTAAATAAGTGCATATTAACAACACTGTTGACTGATAAAATGAAAACCAGAAAGATTTTTGTCTGTGAAATTAGCTAAGTTTTTTTTTTTTTAAATCTTCATGGCTTTCTAATTCATTTTTTAAAAAGTAAACTCTATCCTTAAGGTGTGGCTTGAACTCATGACCCCAGGATCAGAGTTGCATGCTCTGCCAACTGAGCCAGCCAGGTGCCCCTAAGAGTTTTTTTTTTTTTTTTTTTAATACTGAATTCTATCTGGGGTATGCATTGCTGATAGAATAGAAACTGATACATTCAGCATACAGTTAACCTATATAAAGAGTTTTAAGAACTTTTTGAAAAAAACCTGAATTATAATTGATATTAGTTTCAGGTGTACATCACAGTGATTAAATATTTTTAAAAAGATTTATTTATTTATTTGAGAGAGAGAGGGAGAGCTCAAGCAGGGGGAAGGGGCAGAAGAGGGAGAGGGAAAGCCCACTCTCCACAGAGGGCTTGATCTCAGGAGCCTGAGGTCACAACCTGAGCTGAAACCAAGAGCCAGATGCTTAACTGAGCCGCCCGGGCGCCCCTGATTCAACAATTTTATACGTTACAAAACGATCCCCATAAGTCTAGTTACCATCTGTTGCCATACAAAGTTATTACAATATTATTAATCTTCTGTATTCTGTACACTACATGCAGCCCCATGACTTAATTGTTTTATAACTGGAGGTTTGTACTTTTTACCCCCCTTCTTCATCTATTTCACCTGCTGCCCAAACCCTCTCCCTTCTGGTAATCAATAGCTTGTTTCCTGTATCTATATGTCTGTTTCTGTTATTTGTTTTGTTTTTAATTTTTTTAATTTTTAAGATTTTATTTATTTATTCACGAGAGACATAGAGAGAGAGGCAGAGACATAGGCAGAGGGAGAAGCAGGCTCCATGCGGAGAGCCCAGTGCAGGACTCTATCCAAGGACCCTGGAATCACGCCCTGAGCCAAAGGCAGATGCTCAACCACTGAGCCACCCAGGCACCCTTCTTTTGTTTTTTAGAATCCACATAAGTAAAATCATACAGTGGTGTCTTTCTCTGACTTATTTCACTTAGCATAATATCCTCTAGTTCCATCCATGTTGTGGCAAATGGCAAGATTTCATTTTTCATGGCTGAGTAATATTCACCAAGATTTATTTATACACTTATCTATCGATGGACACTTTCGTCTCTTCAAAATCTTGGCTATTGTGAATAGCCAGATGCTTCAATGACCAGACTTGAATGAAACTGACAAAGTGAAATAGTAGTGAGAACATATGTTTCTGGAGAATTCCTCTCTCTTTTTCCTATTTTTTATTATGGTAAAATACATACAATGTAAAATTTGCTATTTTAACCATTAAAAAATGCATAATTCAGTGGCATTAGTTACATTCCCAGTGGTGTGCTGCCATCACCACTATCAATTTCCAAGTGTTCATCACCCCAAATGCAAATTCTGTACTCATTAAACAATAAATCCCCATTCTCCCTCCTCCAGCCCCTGATAAACTCTAATCTACTTTTTGTCTCTATGAATTTGCATATTTTCGATTTTTCGTGTAACTGGAATCATGCAACATTCATCCTTTCGTGTCTGGCTTCTTTCATTTAGTGTAATGTTTTCAAGTTTTAGCCATGTTGTAGCATGTGTCAGTATTTCTTTCTTTGGCTAAAGAAATTTCCATTGTTTTATACATATATCCCATTTTGTGTACTCATTCATCTGTTGAAGAGACTTTGGGTTGTTTCCACTTTTGGGCTATTGTGAATAATGCTGCAATGAATGTTGGCATACAAGTATCTGTTTTCAATTTGTTTGGGTACATACACCTAGGCATGCATTTGTTGGGTTGTATGGTAATTCTGTGTTATCTTTTAGAGGAGCTGCCAAACTGTTTTCCACAGCGGCTGCATCATTTTTACATTCCCACCAGCAATATACAAAAGTTCCAATTTCTCCACATCCTCCCCAACACCTATTATTTTCCAACTCTAAAACTTAAAACCATCCTGTGGCTTGAATTATTTATTTATTTATTTATTTATCTATCTATCTATCTATCTATTTATTTATTTATTTATTTATTTATTTATTTTTCCATTGCCCATTTTAAAATTGGGTTGTCTTTTTGTTGTTGCAGTATAGGGGTTTTTAAATATGTTCTTCATACTAAACCCTTACCAAAGAAGGGATTTGCAAATATTGTCTCCCACTCTGTGGGTTGTCTTTTTAGTCTTTTAACCCTTTTAACTTTCCCCCCAATTATGAAATAAATGTATACTTCACCAGAGACACTGAAAAGTATTGAAGAGTTCCAAAAAGTATGAAGAATTAGAAAAAGCACCTGTATTTCCAACTGAAAGTTAACTATATTTTATGTTTTGGCATATTAGTTTCTCACCACTTATACTTACATTTACTTTATATATTTGAATGATTGTGTATGTATACTTTTGTACCCTGCTTTTTTGTTTTTTACTTAACAGATTATGACCATTTTACCGTCACTAAAAACTAGAAATGTAATTTTAATGGCTGCATATATCCTACTCTACAGATATACTGCAATTTACTTAACCATTCATTCCCTACCGTTGAAGATATAAGCCACTTCCAATGTTTCTCTATTAATAATAATGCTGAAATTATTGCTGTCTGGATTTCTCATTTTCTTTCTTTTTTTAAAGATTTGTATTTATTTGAGAGAGAGCATGAGCAGGGGGAGGGGCAGAGGGAAAGAAGCAGACTTCCCACTGAGCAGGGAGCCTGATGTGGGGCTCGATCCCAGGACCCTGAGATCATGACCCGAGCTGAAGGCAGGTATTTAACTGATTGAGCCACCCAGGTGCCCCAGGATTTCTCATTTTCTTCACATATAATTCTAGAATTCAAATTTCTAAGTTAAAGGGCTTGCACCAATCCATTGCTTAAACAGTGTCTTCTGCTAATAAACCAATATTTCTGGGGAAGTCATCAGGCCTTAGCCATCTTAATATGCACTAATGACCATTACTTTGAGATCCTCTCTTTGAACATAATTTTGGTTCAGACAACAGGATAGCATCCCAGAAAGGGTCACTGAGGGATAGAGACTTGGGATGTGTTTATTAGGGATAAAGGCAGGGGAGGAAAGGTAAGAAAGCAAGCAGAGACAAGTTGGAGGTGAGGGACTGTTCTGAGTAGAGCTTGGGAGTAAGGACATCGGGCACATGGAGAAGAAACGGAGACAGGAAAGGGAAGGCATGAGAAGACAACTTGATCATGGCATCTTTTTGTTTCAGGGTCTCCTAGTCCCTGCTGACATCTGTAAGTGCTCTGCTAGGGTGTGCAGACTCTTTGACTAGGTGGGTAAGGCAGCTTGATCAGTACGAGAGCTTCGGAGTTCCCAAGGGAATGTGAATCAGTAAATACCATCTAACATTTTAGCGACCGAGACTTTCTACATAGCTGAGGGTTCCCACACCTGGAAAGACCAGACACAAAATACTAAGAACTTTATAATTAGATTGTTGCCTACTTACACCATTCAGAAGGGACTTGCAGTCTGGAGTTAAGAATAGATAATTCTCCTTGGAACAATTCGTTTGCTCAATTGAGTAAGTAATTTCATAGTTCCATCCGGTCACCACCTGAAACAATTTTGGATCAAATATTTAAAAGGCAGCTTAAACCATTGACAGCATCATGAGGAACAGAGAATGCTGCATGGCTTATCATACGTACTCAAGAATATGAACGATGATCCTTCTAGGCAGAAGTCCTTTCTCAGGAACTAGCAAACTCTTTATGAGTCTCACTCCCTCCACACAGCACCCTCCCCCCACACACACACTCCTACACATCTAACAATGGAACACAATATACATGTGGAGTCATTCCATTTCCCTAAGGAAGACCTAGCAGTGTTTCTTCTCTAGGCAGCAGGAAGAAAAGCTTCCATTGAATCTGTGAAATATTAATAGTGCTATTCTAGATGGCTAAAGAAAACTTTAGAGTTTGGGTGGCCTTTACTGGTAGGACCTCAGGTTCCCAGACTGCCAGGCAATAAGATTTCTCCTGGTTCATCCTGGGTTAGTTGCACCCTGACACGGCTGGATAGGGACATAACTGGGCAGAGCCCAGGTGTCGCATGAAAACGAGCTGGAAGGTCTATTAAAAGCAGGGTATGTTAAAAAAAAAAAAAAAGAAAGAAAGAAAAAAAAAAAAGCAGGGTATGTTACCGACCCAAGTGAGTCCTTTGTAATTGGAGGCTGAAATACAAGGGGCCCAGTCAACTATCAGTAAAGGCTCAGTGAACTGAGGCAATGAAAAGACCAGATTTACAAGTATTTACTTTTTTATCCCCCCAGTGAACCTAGAATTTAGAGGATATCCAGAAAGCTGCGCCAACTTTTTAGGTAAAATTTAATTTTTAGAGCCATGTTTGACTTATGACAGCTGGGTGATGATACAGTTTTCTTGAAACCCGAAGGACAGAGTAACTTTTTCCATTTCGCTGTTTCTACAAAGAACATGTAATACTGACGCCTGTGCGAAATGAAGTTAAAGAACAAACCTGTCTGTGGGCCTTTTTCACTTCTCTAAGAGCAAAGAGGTGGGAGCGATCCGTGTTGTTGTTAAAATGTTCGATGGCGTGTCTTAGGACGGGTTCCAGCTCAGGGCTTGCAATTGAGATGGGGTGCACACAGCCAAGGCAGTCATACTGGGCTGTCACCACAGGACCCTCGGCTTGACAAAGAGCAGGCAAAGGGGCAGCATTAATGAGTGAAACCTGCATTTAGATACGTTGTCCTAAATACGTAAGATAACTTAGAAGGCCCTCATAAACTTTCCATTAAATCCTACTATGTGGAAAAAAAAAAAAAAAGAGGATGCAAGATTGCTTTCTAGTCAGCACAATAAACCTCTCATTTGCTTAGGAACACCTTACATGCATAATTTTGTGCACAGTTATTTTAAAATTATTTAAAAGTGGGATGCCTGGGTGGCTCAGGGGTTGAGCCTCTGCCTTCTGCCCAGGTCGTGATCCTGGGGTCCTGGAATCGAGGCCCACGTCAGGCACCCCACAGGGAGTCTGCTTCTCCCTCTGCCTATGTCTCTGTGACTCTCATGAATAAATAAAATGTTTTAAAATCTTACTTAAAAGTAATTTTAAATTATAGAAGCAACATGGGTTTATCCTCTTATAAAAAGCAAAACACTGGGGCACCTGGGTGGCTCAATCCATTAAGTGTTCTACTCTTGATATCCGCTCAGGTCATGATTTCAGGATCCATCGTAAGACGGTGCCCCCTGTCATGTGGGGCTTCATGCTCAGTGGGGAGTTTGAGAATCTCTCTCCTTCTGTCCCTCCACGCCCCACCCCTCCACCCCTGCACTCTTGCACCCTCTCTAAAATAAATGTTTTTTTTTTTTAGAAAAATAAAACATAACAGATACATTATTATTTATTATTTTTAGCATTAATTAAAGCTCCTTGAAGCCCAGTTCAGGGCATAGCATTCTGTATCACTTCGATCCAACAAACATGTTTTGCAACTGCTGTAATGAGCCAGGTGCTGAGCTAGGCTGCGGGTACATTAATTCGCTAGTGATGGTCACTGGTGTGAAGCAGTTGAGTAAAGTCAAGTGAGAGAGACAGAACTGCAGACGGATCATCTCAGTATAATTCGGCAGGAGCTTGGAAAATCAGGAGCCCAGAGCGAGCTCAGGGAAAACTTTCCTGAGGAGAACAGACCTGAGCTAAGAAGGGTGAACAGTGGTCAAGGTCAACCAGGCGACAAGAGCTATGAGGCGTGAGGAGGAGCTAGGATGCTGGAGGAGGAGCCAGGAGCTGTGAGGAGGAGCCAGGAGGAGGGAGGAGGAGATAGGAGGTGGGAGGAGAAGCCTGGAGATGTGAGGAGGAGCCAGGAGGAGGGAGGAGGAGATAGGAGGTGGGAGAAGGAGCCAGGAGGTGGGAGGAGGAGCTAGAAGATGTGAGGAGGAGCCAGGAGGCGGGAGGAGGAGCCAGGAGGCGGGAGGAGGAGCCAGGAGGCGGGAGGAGGAGCCAGGAGATGTGAGGAGGAGCCAGGAGGCATGATGGGGAGCCAGGAGGTGGGAGGAGGGGCCAGGGGTCGTCGGAGAAAGCAGGCTGAGGCAGGGACAGTGGTATGGAACACGGGATATGTCCGTTTTGCCCGAGTTAGAGCAGGAGGCAGGGAGGGGTGGCCGGGTGCGTGCGGTCAGTAGAGACCTGTGCTGCGGGTCTCTAGCCGCTTGGAGGCCAGGGCCCGGGCTCCCCCGGGAAGACGCATCTGAGCGCCCTCCCTGTTATTTCCGCGCATTGGGCCGTCTGAAGGCCAGAAGGCGGCCTGCTGTAGACCGGGGGCGGGGGCGCCGAAGGGGCAAGAAGCCGACGTCAAGTGTTTGGCGAGGATGCGTCTGGCTGAAGTCACCAAGGAAGGTTCCTGGCCCCGAGCCCTAACCCACGGGTGAGCAGAAGCTCAGGCGCAGGGAGGGGAAGCCGTGGGGAGTCCGGGCGCCTCCTGGGGGGCTCTCCCCGAGTGTGCAGGACCCCAGCGCCGGCCTCCTGCAGCTCTGCTACCCGAAAGACCCACCGGGAGTGATTTGGCAGGTCTGCGTAGCCACGGAGAATTTCGTTTTCCCTCTCTTCCCCACGGTCGCGGAGCATTCTCCCGTGGCCTGCAAAGAAAAAAGAGAGAGAGAGGCCTTTTATCTCCACCTTTCAGGTGGGAAATCCACCTCGTACTGTGGCTCAATATAGCTTCGCCTTTCTTTTAAACTTGCCAAGATTTCTTTTTTTTAAACAGTTTTGAGGCCCAAGAATGAGTTTTTGTAGCCTAAGGATTATTCATTCTTACAAGCCACTGACCTCCACGAGACGTTGGAGGGGAAACGGTACAAAAGGCGAGGTTTTACTTATCTTAAAGATTTTATTTACTTATGCATGAGAGACAGAAGCAGGCTCCATGCAGGGAGCCCGACATGGGACTCGATCCCAGGTCTCCAGGGTCACGCCCTGGGCTGAAGGCAGCGCTAAACCGCTGAGCCACCAGGGCTGCCCAAAAGGTGAGGTTTTAAAGCAAGTTTCCTTTTCACCAAAATGATGCAGCGCCTTAGAGCCGGCCCTTTAAACTCTCCTCTTGATTGACCTCCCATTTCGGTGTTGAAACCACGTGCAGGAGGCCAGCGCTGTGACATGCTGGGGGCGGACCCCGGACTGTGGAAAGAGCCCCCTGCTTCTAGGCAGACACTGTCCCCACGCCCCCCACATTAAGGCAAAACAACCAGCTGCGCTGTGCCAGGCACGTTGATAGCCATTGTTATCAAAAGAAGCTTCTTGGCATACTGTGTCTCATTTCATCCTCCAACAATCCGATGAGGCCGTTGTTAGCTCCCCTTCAGGAGGCAGCACACAGGTTCCCCGGGGGTCTGCTAGTTGGAGGCAGAGCCCATGCAAATAAAGCACCCATGCTGTCCCTTCACCAGCCCTGGATCTTGGCCCAAATGTTGATCTGTTGTCTCTCTGGGGCCTGGTCTACTGCCCCAGTTGGTCGATAGAGTCCCCTTCTCATGGGAGGACTTTCTCTACATTTAACTGCAGAGTCCCCTTCTCATGGGAGGACTTTCTCTATATTTAACTGCTGGGCTTTGTGCTCTGACACAGAGCTGGAGAACACAGACAACAAACACTTGCCTTTTCTACACATTTGAGGGTTTATATGCATCCTTTACAAAGAGCCTAACTATACTAAGCATCTTCAGCTCTAGTAAAAAAACAAAACAAAACAAAAAAACAAAAAAAAACAAAAAAAAACTGCCAGTCTCAACAGAGAACACCGGGGGCTCAGGAACCGTCAACCCACTTACAGCTTGTGTAGATTCTTTGTAGTCACAATCCTGCCAGGTTTTGCCACTTTGAACAGAACAATTTCCTTCCCTGATCTGGTACTTGAAGGAATAAAAAGGGTCAGGGTCATCCTGAAAAAAAGCAACCAAAGACACATCACTGACCCAACAGCAAATAATTTGAGTGGGCTCCAATGCAGGTATGAATGTTTGATCTTGACTTAATTCAAAGAGAGCAAAATATTTATTAAAAATACTGAAAGTTATAAATATTTACTTGGAAGAATGTTCATAATATATTTACACCTAGATATTTGTAAGTTACAAAGTGGTATCCATAGTATTAGCCCATTTTTATAGAAACCAATTTTTGGTACATATGTGACTTTTAAAAGTCTGGAAAGTTATGAAGCAAAGCTATTAAAATGTCTTTCGGTGGTGGGAGTATGGCTGTCTCACTTCTTCAAACAAATGTTTGTGAGTTGTCTTTTTAAAAAATAAAATATATTTCTTTTACAGTAAGAAAACACAGGAGGCCACTTTTCATTAAAAAATGTTAGCATTTATCTCTGGATGGTGGATCAATTTTTGGTAACTTTAGTATTTTTATTTGCCTTAGTTTTTCTATTTTTTCTAGCATGAATGAGATAATAAATAAAACTTTTAAAGTGCAAAGGCACTTTAAAGACTTGTGAGATATGAAAATATAAAACTCCTAGGAGAAAACATAGTAATTTCTCTGACATTGACCTTGGCAACATCTTTCAAGATATGTAGTCTCAGGCAAGGGGAACAAAAGCAAAAATAAATTATTAGGACCACACTAAAATAAAAAGCTTTTGCACAGCAAAGAAAACCATCAATAAAATGAAAAGGCAACCTACTGAATTGGAGAAGATACTTGCAAATTATATATCTGATAAAGGGTTAGCATCCAAAATATATAAAGAACGTATATAACTCAATGTCAAATAAAACAAACAATCCAATTAAAAAATAAGCAGAGGACCCGAATAGACATTTTTCTAAAGATGACATATAGATGGCCAATAGACACTTGAAAAGATGCTCAATATCACTAATAATCAGGGAAATGCAATTAAAGACTACAATGAGATACCACCTAACACCTATCAGAATGACTAGAATCAAAAAGACAAGAAATAAGAAATGTTGGTGAGGACATGGAGGAAAAGGAACCCTCTTGCTCTGTGAGTGGGAGTATAAATTGGTTCAGCCACCATAAAAAACCAGTATGAAGTTTCCTTAAAAAATTAAAAATAGGGGTGCCTGGGTGGCTCAGTAGGTTAAGTGTCTGCCGATGGCTTGGATCATGGTCCAGGGATCCTGGGATTGAGCCCCATGTCGGGGCTCCTTGCTCAATGGAGAGCCTGCTTCTCCCTCTCCCTCTGGAGCTTCCCCTGCTTGTGCCCTCTCTCTCTCTCTGTGGAGTAAATAGATAAAATCTTTTAAAAATTAAAAATAGAAATACCATATGATCCAGCAATCTACTATTGGGTATTTGCCCAAAGAGAACAAAAACGTAATGTGAAAAGATATATGCATCCATATGTCTATTGCAGCATTATTTACAATAGCCAAGATATGGAAGCAACTCCAACATCCATCAATAGATGGATGGATAAAGAAGATATATATATTATATATGTGTGTGTGTGTACATTTATATGTATGTATATATAACTTTCATCCTGTAGGTTCAAGATGAGGTTGTCAGCAGTGAGATAGATACAGTTCTGCGATGTAGCGATTGTCTTAGAGATGTTCTGGGCTGCCCGGATCTTGTGCAGTTTGATATAGCCAGGGTTATACATATATACACACACACACACACACACACACACACATATATATATCTACACACACACACACACATATATATATATATCCACACACACATATATATATATCCATACACACATACACATATATATATCCACACACACACACACATATCTATATCTATATCTATATCTATATCTATATCTATATCTATCTATATCTATATCTATCTATACACACACACACACACACACACACACATATGGTATGTATAATGGGATATTATTTAGCCATACAAAAGAATGGGATCTTGCCATTTATGACAACATGGATGGACTTAGAGGGTATTATGCTAAGGAAAATAAACCATACAGGGAAAGACAAATACAATATCATTTCACTTATATGTGGAATCTAAAAAAATGAGATAAATAAACAAACAAAAAGCAGAAACAGACTCCTAAATACAGAGAAAAAACTACAGTTGCCAGCACAGAGGAGGGTGGGGGGATGAGTAAAATGGGTGAAGGGGCTTGGGAGATACAGGCCTCCAGGTATGGAATGAGCAAGTCATGGGATTGAGAGGCATAGCACAGGGAATAGAGTCAATGATAACTGTAGTAGTGTTGTATGGTGACAGATGGTAGCTACACTTGTGAGCACAGCATAATATATAGACTTGTCAAATTTCTGTGTTGTATACCTGAACTATAACCTGTAATACTCTGTGTCAACTACAACTATACTTTTTTCCAAAAAAAAAAAAAAAAAAAGTGCAAAGGTGGTAAGTTAGGTGAGCCTTCCAGATGTAAAATCCTGACATGTCAAACAGCAAGGGACGAGAGAGGTGAAGATGTCTAGCCCTTCCTTCACTTTGTAGGTGAGAGAAAGGAGGCCCCGAGTAGATGGGCAGGGCTGAGGCAGCCCCCGCATTTTGGAAAGGCAGAGCTGACCCCGTATCCCAAGTCTCCTGACTCTCAGAGCCTACTTGCATCACATTATTTATATCTGGGATGACCATCAAGATAATCTCCCACGTTTCTTCCAGGTCTCAGATTTTGTTCAAGAACTAGACAGTGGAGGTATAGATGGTGCCCGTATGGCAAAGCAAAGGTAAAGCGTAATTCTATGGATGTTTTAGAACAAAAAACTACATTTGTCATGGATGTCAGCCAATGAAGAGGCCATCAATCAACTATTACTTGAAAGGACCAGGACCAAATGTCTACATCATTGCGCTAGTTTGTGAAACAGAATGGCTCAATTTTACTTTCAGGAAAAAAAATTATGTTCACTGGGCTTTTTCCTTTACCCTGATCATATCAAATGACTGGACATTTCTCCTCTGCCAAAGTAACAGCTACCAACTATCATAGGCACAGAATTTTAGAGTGAAATTCATTTAAACTACTGTAAGATTTGTATTTTTTGAAATCACACACACTGTCAGGATTTGTCTCCAACGTGAGTGCATCAATTAGTTATAAAAAATATTAAAAGCCATCTAGAACATCGCTGTTACTCTTGATGCATTCAGCCACACAGACAGTATAATTAACTCTAGTCACCATGCCATAAATTAGATCCCCAGGACCTACTCATCTTATAACTAGAAGTTTGTATACTTTGACCAGCGTCCTCCATTTCCCCCAGCCTGAGCCCGTGGCAACCACCATTCTACTTTCTGCTTGGGTGAGTTAGGCTTTTTTAGATTCCATATATAAACATGATCATATAGTTTTTCTTCAACGTGAGCAGCCCCTCCCCCCTGAAGTCTAGAGGTCTTCATATTGTGGTCTACCGCTGGTCACCCAGTAAGTCCTTTTGCTGCGGTCCAGTTGAGTTCCTTGATTCTCCTACTCTGCATAATTTCTTTCAAATGACCCCATCTACCTTTGTTTCACCGTACCCTGCTTTTCTGATCACCCAGGAAGCCGAGCTTGGTTGCCCAAGGTCTAATCATACCCTGCCCGGCACCCCGGGGGCAAAGAGTGGTGTTGATCTTTTCTATGCGCTATAAGCTTCTACCTTTGCCTCTCAGTTCTTTGGTGATTGCTGAAGGGGGTGAGGGGGACTGGGCTCCGCGTGACAGCACGTATCTCAAATGGTCTCAGGGTAAAACACAGCTCACTCACCGTCCTGGTGCCTTCTGTTACACGGTACAACACAAACTGGTTGCCACTTTGGTTTCTACTGTTATATTTCTTTAGTGCAGTGTCCACAGCCTTAAATAGATCCTCATCATTGCAGTCGATTTCTTCTGAGAGGGACTCCTGGGTTAAACTTGGTAGCAGCCTGGAGCAAAGAAAAAGCATAGCAAGTAGTTTCATGGTTTAGCGGTCTCCTTCCAGGAGCTGAGGAAGGGTTTCACCAAGAATCTGGTGCCAACTTGGATGCTGATTTTAGCAATTTCCAGCCCTTTATCTCCTCTGTACTCTTGTCTCTCTGCCTCAGCGCTCCGGATCCTGGTGGGTTCCTGCTGCCATACACTATTTGCCCTATTTCCAAAGGCTCTGTTGGGTTATCCAAGCAGATTTCAGGTGGAGACATTACAACACCAAGGTTGTTGACCTGCTTGTTTGCATTCAAGAAGCACGTGGGAGCACAGGGCACATTTCCAGGTGATTGCACAATGCTGTATAACAAATCAGAACAGAAACTAATAAAGGAGGAGGAAAAACCAGCAATCACCTGTTATTCCCTTTCCCAAGTGACTTTCCCAAAGCCCTTTATGAAGGTCACTACATGGGACAACGATGAGTACAACGTACAGATACCTTTCAATCATTTCTTTGCAAGATATCTAGCTGCAGAAAAAACGGGCTGCTACCAATTGCATGGCATGCCTGTGGAGCCCACGCACAGGGACATGGTGCATGGTAGGAGTCCCACACCAGGACACTGGTGCAACTCAAGTTAAAATATGGGCATCCTATCTGGTCTCTGGTCAAGTCAGCCTCTCTCCACTCAATTGTATTGATTTTAGAAAAGAAAATGCTCCCCAGGGAGAGAGAAGCATAAGAAGAGATGATTTGAGTGAAGCCCAGTGTCCCCCATCCTTGCTTCTTGTTTCTGATGTGATGGATTTGGGTGTCTACTCACCAAGCCTAAGGAGCCTTTCTGATAAAACCCAAGTTCTGATTCTAGCTCCTCCTGTACTGCACACTGCTACACATTTCCTTCTCTCCCAGCTTTAGCTTCTGTCTCTTTGGGGGCCCCTCTTTTCCCCCAGCCTAACAATTTACCCATATCTCTCTTGGCCTTTGTTTTTTTCCCCTATCTACTGCCCCCATCCCCTGGCCCGGATACACACACACACAAACACACACACACACACACACACACACAAAAACACACACTTCTACTTTCTGCCATCACTATGTACCTGCAACTGCTTCGGTAAGTCAGGTAGTGAGCCCAAAGTCTTATTAGCCCTTGTCTAAATGCTTGAGCCCTGATTTGGGAAAAAGGGAAAAGAGGGATCCCTGGGTGGCGCAGCAGTTTGGTGCCTGCCTTTGGCCCAGGGCGCGATCCTGGAGACCCGGGATCGAATCCCACGTCGGGCTCCCGGTGCATGGAGCCTGCTTCTCCCTCTGCCTGTGTCTCTGCCTCTCTCTCTCTCTCTCTGTGTGACTATCATAAATAAATAAAAAAAGAAAAAGGGAAAGAAAGAGCATTTAATGGTGGAAAAAGTCATTTGGCACAAAAACTGAATAAAGAGAAGTTACCGGAGACTAGAGTGCCCTTAGCCTGGAGGGAAGATCTGAGAAGAGCAGAGGTCTCTGGGAGGTCTCAAGCAGAGAACACCTCTACCCTGCTTTCTGGCCAGTAGCCAGGAAGGCAGCAAGATCTCACGGAGTGAATAGCCCAGGGCAAACATGTTCATTAGTGGCCTTGCAGAGACTCTGATAGCTTCACTATGACTCAGGAGTAGCTGATAAGCTAGACCCAAAGAAGGATGTGCATGGGGTTGTAAGCATCTCCCAGCAGGAGAGAGCTAGTGGACCAGTGATGAAGAGTCAGACCTCCCCTTCATGCCCACCACCCAAACACTTGGCATGACATGAAATTCTAGAATGGTGGCACAACTTTGCACGGGGAGTAGCAGGTGAGGGAGCTCCAAGGACTGAGGTTAAGTCTCCTATTAACCTACTAGTATGGCAACCTGAAATGGAAACTAATTTTTTTCTGAAAATAGAGTGATATTTATTGTGCACCTGAAATTATGGTCACGATTCATACCTGTGGTATTCTTTGCAATTCATAGCCCAAGCCTTTATTGCCTCATAATTGAATTTGGAACTTATTTTTTTTCAAAAGGAAATTTAGAGACCTAGAAATAATAAGAGAGAATTTGAATATTTTTTTAAAAGATTTTATTTATTTATTTATTCATGAGAGACAGAGAGAGACAGAGACAGAGACACAGGCAGAGGGAGAAGCAGGCTCCATGCAGGGAGCCCAACGTGGGACTTGATCCGGGGACTCTAGGATCACACCCTGAGCCAAAGGCAGGCACTCAACCACTGAGCCACCCAGGGATCCCGAGAATTTGAATTTTGTGTTAGAAGAATAGTCCTTTGACTGCTAAAACATGCCTTCTTGGTATGCCCAGCTACAATGAAAGTACTCAGTGAGGAAAGACTCTAGAATTAGAGTTAAATCCATGAAAGAAAGAGGGTCAGAGATCTGCGGCAAGGATTTAGTGATCCATCACTGACTTGCAGCACTGACATATTTCCTCTCCATTCGTCTCTCTCTTCTCATGCCATCTCCTCCCCCACCCACGTTTTCCTTACTCTGAATATAAAAATAAGGTAAAAATACTTGAATTTTGGATTCATTATTGGTTGTATTTTATTTATGGCTCTAAGTCAGAACATTAATTTTTCCCCATCGAGAAAATCAAATTTTATTTTGGAAGTGAGTATGCAAAAAATTTCGAGATGTTTGAAAAGTCATTCTTAAATATCCCTGGACATGATTCAGAAACTGATTCAGGAAAGGGCTGGATCTCTGGCTTTAGAGGATGGCTGTGGTCTGGCAATGAGAAGCTGGGAAAATTGGCTTCAGGAAGAGGAAGAACTTCATCTTTCTTTAGTGGAGGGAGTCGGTAAACATATCCGATTTGTCTCCGGTGGAAGGGAAAGTGCCTTTTACCTGGACCTCTTTCTTCTGAGTGCTGAGGTGGTGGGCCCTGGCCCTGGCGATGGTGATCTTGGGGACTCTGGCTATGGGGTGGTAGGTCACAAGGCCCATGGTCAAGGAAATCGTGGTGATGGGGATGATGCTTATGGGGATGGTGTCCATGGGGATGGTGTTCATGGGGAGGGGGTCCATGGGGAGGGGGTCCATGAGGAGGGTGTCCATGGGGATGGTGTTCATGGGGAGGGGGTCCATGGGGAGGGGGTCCATGAGGAGGGTGTCCATGGGGATGGTGTTTATGGGGAGGGTGTCCATGGGGATGGTGCCCATGAGGAGGGTGTCCATGGGGATGGTGTCCATGGGGAGGGTGTCCATGGGGAGGGGGCCCAAAGGGAGGGGGTCCATGGGGACAGGGTCCATGGGGATGATGCCCATGAGGAGGAGGTCCATGAGGAGGAGGTCCATGAGGAGGAGGTCCATGGGGATGGCCAAAATGGTGGTGTTTACCACTGAAATTTCTATGTTCCTGGTAAAGGATACAGAAAAGTGATTATTCCATTACACAAAAGGAGAAGTTAGGTGTGCAACTCAATTTAGATCAATGGCTCCCAGACTTTTGGATTTCACAAATCAATTATAAAAATGGGATAGCAAAAACGTGTTCTCAAACTCTTACCCAGACAAATGGACATTTAAAATGCAAACAATGGGGCATCTGGGTGGCTCAGCCAGCTAAGTGTCTGAGTCTTGGTTTCAGCTCAGGTTGTAATCTCAGGATTGTGAGATCAAGCCCTGCGTTAGGTTCTGCATTCAGCATGGAATCTGCTTAGGATTCTTTCTCTCCCTCTGCCTCTCCCCCCACTTGAGCCCTCTCTCTTTAAAATAAATAAGTAAATCTTTAAAAAATACAAACAAAAACTAGCATCTACCACCATCATTATTTCATAATTGGAATAATATTTTGATAACACAAGAGTCAGAAAAATGCCTTAGAGTAAAGGGTGGTTCTTTATATGGAACAAATGTTGTATTATGAAATACATATTACTCTTATTTTTCCCATTTCAACATAAAATGGTGAAATTATATTAAAGAATGGTGCTTTTCTGTAGACCAACATTTGGAAAACTAGTGCCTTATAATGTACATCTTTAACAGAGTTCTGAGGCCTTATGGTATAAGCATCTCTTTAAAGGATAAACATTTTACCTCTTCACCCTCCTTCTTGTTCGGATTTTAGTTGAAAAAAAAATCTGTGGAGCCAGGTTCATGGTGACAAACCTGCCTTGCCCCTCCCCACTTTGTTTTATAGTTTGGCACATGGACATTTGGATTATTTTCAGTTTTTGCTGATGTGAAAAATACTGTGACGAATGTCTTGGTACAGAAAAGCTTTCTGATACAGATGTGAAATATTGCTTTGTGCCTTATTTTATGTACCTTTATATAATATGTTTGAGGTTAATTCATTCACCTTAGGTTAGAACTTAATAATAAAAGCTGCTTAATAATAAAAGCTAGGAACTGAGTCTCGGCACTGGAACCTTCACTACAAGGGCCATTTTCTTTTCCTTTTTTTTTTTTAAGATTTATTTATTTACTTATTTATGATAGACATAGAGAGAGAGAGAGGCAAAGACACAGGAGGAGGGAGAAGTCCCATGCTGGGAGCCCGATGTGGGACTCGATCCCGGGACCCCAGGATTGTGCCCTGGGCCGAAGGCAGGTGCTAAACCGCTGAGCCACCCAGGGATTCCCACAAGGGCCATTTTCAAATTCATTAAAGGTTGATTGAATCGGTTATGATTTTACTTTACAAATCTTACCCAATTTGGATATTTTCCCAATTGGAATTTTTTTATGCTTTTTGTGTCATATCAGCAATTGCACCCCTTTCTCCAGGGGCCTATTCTCTCTGTATTTCTTCTCAGTCCCTTCTCATCTCTCTGCCTCTGTCTCCCACCACCCCCCAGAGCCATAGGAACAAAACACACAATGTGTGTGAAAATATTTCTTAGTCTGGCACTGCTCATCACAAAGACTACTTAAGCAACCCACCGCAAAGTTGAAGACTTCACAGTTTATGGCAATGTCTTTTGGACTTTCTAAGTCAGAGACTTCTATATCATAGGACAAATCTGCTCTGCAGAATCCAAAGGCCTATAAAGAAAGAAAAGCCCATTAGTGTGTGTATGCATGTATTTGTGTGTGTGTGTGCAGGTGGTATGAAGGTGCACAGCTAGACTTGTAAACTTTTAGACATTTGGGAAAGAAGATGAGCTTTAGAAAAACCAGGGTGATATTATCAAATATCTCCGCTAGTTATTTAGCAATCTTTCCTAGTCAATACTTGGAGAAAGTGCAAGTTCCAAAGTAGTTCACCCTAAGTTGCTGTGCTTCCCTTCCATGAGTGCTCACTAGCACTGGGCTTCCCCACTGGAAGTCGTGAGGAGCACCACGTCATTGATGCCTTGTCTTTAGGCCAAGCCTTCTGCAATGAAGACCCAAGTTCCCTGTGCCTAGTGAGAATGAAGAGTGGTGTAGCAGTGGGATTTGTACAACTTTACCCAGCCCCCCCTTTTATTTTTTATAATTTTAAATGAAATTTTTTCTTTTTTTTATTGGAGTTCAATTTGCCAGCATATAGCATAACACCCAGTGCTCATCCCATCAAGTGTTCCCCTTAGTGCCCGCCACCCAGTCACCCCCACCCCCCACCCACCTCGCTTTCCACCACCCCTTGTTCGTTTCCCAGAGTTAGGAGTCTCTCATGTGCTGTCTCCCTTTCTGATATTTCCCACTCATTTTCTCTCTTTTCCCCTTTATTCCCTTTCACTATTTTTCATATTCCCCAAATGAATGAGACCATACAATGCCTGTCCTCTGATTGACTTATTTCACTCAGCACAATACCCTCCAGTTCCGTCCACGTTGAAGCAAATGGTGTTTTACTCAGTTTCTTGAAGGAAAGTGTTGGAAAGGAGGGAACCAGTATGAAGATGGATTTGTTGGACCCTGTGAAAGTGACCATCTGCTGGCCCTACCCTAAGTACAGAGGCTACTACTGGCTGGCATTCCGATGTCCCAAAGGCTCCTAAACCTGGCAGTCAAAGTTAGACTAGGACAAGAAGAAAATGCTTTCCTAAAAGAGACAGTTAAGCACTGAGGTTCTGAGATCAGTTTTGGAGTCAGACAGAAGTATGTGAATTCTGGCTTCACCATTTACTGGTTGTGTGAGTTTAGGCAAGTTACATAAAATTCCTAACGACCTTCAGGTCACAGGAGGGCTTAATCAAATGAGATAATGCTACAAAAACACTTAGCACTGAGACCCCTATTCTCCAGCTGCCATGTTTCTACACTGGGTTTGCATTACCCACACCAAGGTGGTGAAGGATTTGTTGAAGAAGGGAGTAGGAGAGGGAGATATCTCTTCTAGCGGCCACTAAGCAGGATTGTAGAACTGCTTCAGGTGGGAACACTGACCAGCCAGAAAAGGAACTAATGAATGCTTCCTTTCTTCTGGCCCTGGAGAATGTATTGTTAAACCTCACCATTATCCTGGACTTGAAATCAGAAGGCCACTGTGAAGATCCTATGCCTTAACACTTTCTAGCTAACTGCCCTTAGGCAACTGGTTAAACTTCTTCCAGGCCCTTCTGTCTCAGGGAAATGGGGCAGACATTTGCTTCTCAGCACAGTTGTCAGAGGGATACAATGAGGCAATAATACACATGGAGGTGTTTTGTTACTGTAAGTCACCCTACAAATGTTGAATATTGTTAATACAATCTTTCTGCAGGTACATGAGTATCCACTTATAAATGATTAGGGGGCAAATCCCACGGGACTGAGCATCAAGAGAATTGGATTCTAATCTCAGCTTGGTTATGAGCATTGGGCTAGGTCCTTACTTTACGGATCCTCTGTTATTGTCACACAGGGTCACTGTGAGGAGTAAATGAGATGAAGTGAACGAAGGCTCTTAACACAAGCCAGTTATTAGTTTTAGCTAAGTCTTTAATCCTAGTGGGTTAGAAAAGACCTCAGGCTTAAGTTTAGGTAGTTACTGTGCTTATTCTAAAATCGTACTCTTATGATTCATTTAACATCTCTGTGCCTCAGTTTCTCCATCCATAAGAGAGAGAATAATAATATCTACCTTGTAGGTGGTGGGGTTAATAACATATGGTAAAGCACTTGGAAGGGTGCCTGACACATGGTGGGTGATCTCTAAATGTTGCCTAGTTCTTCATAGATGTTTATTATACTCACATTATGGTGCCTGTGAAAATGGTGGGTGACGGAGCAGTTCCTTACAGAGAAGTCCACATAGTAATTGGTTCTTTCCCCTCCTCTCTAGAACAAATTGGATCAAAGCAGTTTCAGGAACATAAAGAGTAAAAAAAAAAAATGGCAGTAGATACCTACTATCCAATATGCTGTAAAGCAACACAGGGATTCAAAATCACCAATATGTGCCCTTTTTCTTATGGCCACTGCCTTTTAAAAATTTATCACATAAGCGATAAGGTAAATACTATTTCACTGAAAATGTCAAATAATATAGACCTAAGCCAGCACAGTGTGAAAAATCACCCTTCCTGCACCCAATCTCTTTGTCCCAGATGTATCACTACCACCTATTTGATTGTTTCTCCTGGCCTTTTCCTAAATATATTGCCCATATACACGTATATATAATTAACATAAATGGGCTCAGAGTCTAAGTATTGTTTACTAACCTGCTTTTCCCCCTAGGAATCTCTCCCAAAACATTCTCTTTAGTGATTTTGCTATGTTCATTCCATGAGTTGTACACACCATAATTTATTTAACTTGGCATTTGCAAAATGCAAGACAGACATCCAAGAGCTGCTTCGCAAGACTACTCCAGCAGGGGAGGCACTTGGGCCCCTGGATTGGAAGGCAGGGGCACTGTCAGGCCTCAGCCACAAGACTGGGTGTGCCAAGACGGTTTCTCTGGTGCCTCTGTTTCCTATCATAATACAAGGAGATTAGGACTAGATGATTTTTAATGACTCACATAACCCTAATATGCTCTTCTGTCTTTCCCTCTTTTCTTTTTGGGTTTTCCCTCTTCTTCAGTGGATATTTATACTCCCCACAACTCCAAAAATTAGAAAACTGCAGTAAAGCAGCCTTATTCTATTGAGGCTGCAATAGGGCCCTCAGTTTGAAAGGAGCTGGACGTGTGAGGCCAGTGGAGAGGGCCAGTGCCATGGGTTCTGCACCTGCCAGGTTGGAGCTGGGCCCTCAGACACTAGCTGATGTGAGTAGTGACTCACCGCTCTGACAACTCTCTCCAACCGGTCCACTTTGAAAGAGGCAAAATCTCCATTCTCCTGTTTGTACTTCTCAAGGGCTTTGTCAGCTTGTGTTCTGTAAGGCTGAGTATCTTCGAAGAAGTCAAATAGGATGGGACTGTCTTTAGTATTGGCCAGTGCTGAAGAGACTGGAGAAAGAAGATGGCATCTTTGTAGTACCAGGTTGGAAACAGCATTGTCCTTGTTGGGACTTAATATACATAAGCATGGTGGCAAGAGTAATGATAGCTTCCATTTTTCAAATTGAGGGTTGGAGGAGTTAAATAATTTGTCTGAGATCAAATCAGCCAGTCAGCAGCAGAGCTAAACTTAAACCCAGATCCTTCCAATGCTTATGTTTCTGCTATAACCCCATTTAGACACCCCTCCTCCTGTCACTCACAAAGTGTTACTATTTCACTAAACTCCTCCTGTCTCTCCAAGGAGGGAGAGGCATCATTAATACAGTTTTGCCCAGAGAGAGAAGATACAGGTCAACCTTTTTTCAAGGTGACTTCTTGAAGGAGTTGCTTGGTTGCTGAATTTTTATATATTGAATCATGTTGAAATGGACATTTTTAAAAGGAATTTTTTGGTAATTCTTTTTGAAAAAAGAAATAAAAAGAGCATGGCATTTAGAGTCAACACTGGTGTGATAGGATCATGTCTTTATTACATTTTGGCTGTGTTCCCAAGGCCAAGTCATTGAACCTCTTTGAGCTTCAGTTATTTATCTCTAAAATAGAAAGTATCATAATCTTTACCTCACGTAGTCTTGTAAGATGAAATGGGATAACATCTGTGTAACCGCTTTGTGAACTATACAGTTATAGCTAACAGTTAGATGTTGAAATCAATAATTGAGGGCTGAGTAGTACACTCTGCAAAGTGTGCTACATAGAGCGTCTTAATTCTAAGAAGGATCCAGAAGGCTAATACTATGATTATCCTTCTTTTACAAAGGAGGAAAGTTTAAAGAGGTTAAGTAAGTTGCCCTCAAGACTATACAACTAATAAGTGATGAAGTTGTAATTCATCACTTATCTGACCTCCGAGCCTACATTCTCTACAATTATGCTGCACTGCCTCTCATAGATTTCTATTCTTGTATCTTGAATTCCTTTAAAGGAAGGTATATCTGTAACAGAAGGAAAATCTCCCCCTTTTCTTCTGAAGAGATCAAATAATTGAATCCATGAAGGCAGGGACCATTTCTGATATGTATATCTTAGCATCAAATGATGGATACCAGAGTATGACTGAATTCTACATTAATCTAGAATTAATTAGCATTTTAACAGATGACCTTACCAGAACTTGTGGTGCAGTTAAAGTCATTCACTCTAAGATACTGAGATTCATTCAAACACTTTGTAGCTATTACCTTACACTGTCCGATCACCTGTAAGAGAAAAGGGTTCATGTCATTGCATACTGCTTTCCTCGGGTTGAATGTGGGGAGGGGACAAAAAGTGATGTCACATACTCCTACTATCCATTGAGAATTCATTTTTGTTTTTTCTCACCCAGTCCTCTCTCAAAACCTGTATTTTCTTAGTCTGTTCCCGTGAGCTGGGTACTATAGGCATCCAAAAGCCTCATGAGAGCCGGGGAGAAATGGTTTAAACAGATCATGACCATATCCCAAACATTTTTGAGGGAAAAAAGTGCTAAGACTCCTAGGTATGTAAATGTCTTATTCTCTAGAACTGAAATCTTATATATGTGCTTATTGACCTTTGTGTTCTTTTCCTGTGGTGGAGGGTCTGCCATCTGAGTGCCCACATGCAATGTAGAACAAGACCCTAGTTCTCAAGGTAACTGCATTAATCCCTTTGGCTATTCCTGCCAATGGGGCCAGTCTTTGTAGGACACAGTCACAAATTCATAGGTTCTTAGGCCCATAGACTGTCAGGGCCTGAGTGGATCTTAGAGTCCAGCTACCCCAAACCCCTTCTGTTATTTTACA
Source organism: Vulpes lagopus (assembly GCF_018345385.1). Classification (NCBI taxonomy): domain Eukaryota; kingdom Metazoa; phylum Chordata; class Mammalia; order Carnivora; family Canidae; genus Vulpes; species Vulpes lagopus. The sequence goes on from NC_054840.1 coordinate 22,858,050, forward strand.
GTTGAGGAGGAAAAGTCTAGCAACTTAGGTAATTTGCCCAAGGTCTCACAGCTGGGCATGTTATCCCATGGGACTGCAATCCCCATGGACTCATCTTGAACTGGGATCCCAGGTATGGCTCTCAAGAGACTATTACTCAAGGTCCACATAGTCTTCAGGAATCAAGAGGCAAAATCTGCTCTTCCTTTTTCACTGCATGAGCACAGGCAGGCAGCCACCCTGAGTATGCAGAGTAAACAGAGGTCAAGGCCGATAAAAGGAAGAGGATGGTACCCTGCTTACTTACTATATCGGATAAACGTGCAGAAAGAGCTGGCTTGCAGTCATTCCAGTGTTTCCTGGATAGGACTGAACAGTCCGATTCTTTCACATCCAAGACTAAATAATAGACAGCCGCAGACTCCTGAGGAATGCCAAAAGAGCAACAGGTGAATAGCTTGTGGGAGCCTAGTGCTTTTTCAGTAAAAGCAGGCTCTTTATTTCTGAAACAGAATTCCTGCTCCTCTCCAAAGCATCACAGATGTCCTACCTTTGTGTCATTTGATCTACTTATTTTGAATAAATAGCTTCAAAGAGTTACTTCCAAATGTTCTTTTTAACCGGTCATGATGTTGCTTCCGCCCACAAGCTTTAAAAAGCAAGCATTGAATAGCAGCGCGGGTTTGGGCGGAGGTGTCGGAGGTGCAAGCCCAGAATTATGAGTGATGACAGCCTCCAATCTGTACGTGCAGTTGTGTCCTCTCATCCAGCTCTATTCCTGAACTTGGATTGCTTGCCTTGATTTCAACTGGCCCAAAGCTGAAACCGCTTTCTTCTCTTACAAACCAGCTCTCTCTCAACCTCCCTTGTCTTTTGTGGGAGGCATCATTAATTATTTGTTGTCTTAGTCTCCGGCTTAGAATCAGAAGGTCAACTGTGGTTTCTTTCCTTTGCTTTTACTATCCAGAAGCCAGGCTTGCCATGGTCTTCCTTTGAAATGTCTCGTGTCTGTTCCTCATCCTCCCTGCTCTAATCCCCACTGCCTGGGGCTGGTCCTCATTTCCTCCCTCTTGAATGCAGGAAATAGCTTCCTAGTTCACCTCACCTGCCTCCATCTCCCCAGACACCCTGTGCCCCTGCCTCACCCACCCACATACTCTCTTGTCACCACTCAGAGGTAGCACTGTGCCCTACACATGTGGCCAACAGCCAGGAATGACACTAACGATCACTAAATTGCTGGCCGAATCCCAAATTCCTGCAATCCCTCTTGCTTTCTGCAACCTGCAGTGCCTCTGTCTCTAATACTTGTAACAAGTAGGAATTTCTCTGTTTGTCTTCTGTGGTGCTCCATGGTCTGGCCTCCTTGATTTCAGCGGTTCCACCAAAGGGTAGGTTATTTGGGGAGTGGGGCGAGGAGGGAGGCTTCCTTCCATAATCTCTATCAAGCCCTCAAATCCACGCCAAACAAGCATATAATCTTATCATTAAATGAAAGCGGTAGGCTCTCCCTGCTTCAAGATAAGCCTACAGTTTCTCTTCCAACCTGATAGCTGCTCCAAAGCCCACATAAAACTTCTGGAACCCCCACCCCCACCCCTCTGCTTATGTTAAATTACTCCTTGATACCCTCCTTCCTGATTCCCTACTCACATCCTTCTCCCATCCAATTTTAATAGATTCCCTTTCCTGGGGTTGCTTCAGCGTCTATACTGCTCACTTGGCTCCAAGAATGTGTCCCAGCTTACACAGTGTGCCTGTGCCTGTATGTGAGCCAATGATTATTTCCTTGAGGTCCCTGCCTACGGCTGATTCTAATTCTTCTCTGACAGTGCTCACTATTGGACTTGGCTCAGCATACACGCTTATAAGTACTTAGAGATTGATTCATAATTAAGCGCTCTGAATAGCAAATGTTAGTCTAAAGGAAAAAAGAACAGTGTAGAGCTGCAGCAGAATCTAAACTGGAAACCCTAGCCTAAGCCATTGCATCGTGCAAAGCAGTAAGCCTACAGGCCGGAACCACATTGCCCAGCTCAGCTCTAGCGCTGCTGATTCCTCACCGATTCGTCCACATGCGCATCAGCGACCCGCAGCAACTGGAAAAGGTAACCATGCCGCCGTCCCTTATTGATCAGGTCTAGGGCTTTCTCAGCAAAGGATTCAGTAGCATCGCAGTCTGTGGGAATCACAGCACAGGAGCTCAGCAGCGCGACTAAAGGGAGGAGAAGCAGTGCTGCAGGGAAGGCTCTCATTTTGTGAAAATGGGAAAACCAACCCTTGCTATAGTACATCACACCAGGGAATTTTATAAAGACTTTCTAAAACACACACACACACACACACACACACACACATACACACATGCATAATTGATTAAACACAGTCTTTATACATTTCTGTTGTGTAACCGGGGAGAGTCACCTTGACCCCTGGTTAAAATATCTATCAACATGCTGTAAATGATTAGTGGGTCCTGGGGACAGAAAGTCAAGGCATGCCGCTGGTGAGTGGTAGACCCGTGATCTGCACAAAATCTGGATTTTTCTAGTAGTAGCAGATCCAGTGTATGTTTTTGACCACAAGCACTGCCCATATTGGTGTGTGGGGTGGGGTTAGAAGTGAAGCAGTTTCCCTCCATCTGCCTCCCTGTTTCTGCCAGAAAGCTCTACCATCACTCCCTGCTCTGGATTATGGCACTCAACATCCTCAGCAGAAGGTAGCTGCACTACAGGGACGCCTGGGAGGCTCAGTGGTTGAGCGTCTGCCTTCGGCTCGGGGTGTGATCCCGGGGTCCTGGGACTGAATCCCACATCTGGTTCCCCGTGGGGAGCCTGCTTCTCCCTCTGCCTGTGTCTCTGCCTCTCTCTGTGTGTCTCATGAATAAATAAATAAAATCTTAAAAAAAAAAAAAGAACAAAAGAAACAACAACAAAGAACAAAGAACAAAAAAGAAAAGTAATTGCATTATTTAAGGAAGGTAACACGTTAAATGGTTAACACCATAAAAGGAACTGAGTTCTGAGTTAAAGAGAAGGATTAAAAAGCTGTTACTTGGGAGTCAGATCCGAATTTCAAACCTGCCCTGTTCTCTTACAGTGTGATGCCGGGTAAGCCATTAAACTTCTCTGATTCTTAATTTTCTCATTTATAAAATGGAGATTCATACCTCTTGGTAGGATTGTGTGATACTTAAATTGGAGACATATAAAGTAACTAGTATAATTCTTGGCACAGATTCGGGTATTGAGTAAATGATGCGATGTATTTTTGTTATCATTATTATCACTAATGTTTCTGAGAAGAAGTTGGCACCTCTTATCTGGTTCTCTGTGGCCCCTAAAGCGTACTAAAGAGAACTGGTTTATATGGACGAGAATGGTGGTGAGGGTAGGAATCAAACAATTTGATGCCCATCCCAGAGAAGGGGTTAGGAACACTATACCTGGGTGGCAGGCCTGGCATTAGGCTGATACCCCACCCCCACCCTTCTAGAGAAACAACCTATCTGCCTGTATTTTTCCTGAAGGAATATGCCCAGGTTCCCTCCTGGGACCCTGACAGGTCCCTTAAATAGCAGATCCCCACTTCCTGTTCTCTCTGCAGTGAGTGTCTGAGTGGTTCTCATTCTAGAATCACCTGAGGAACTTCTAAAAATCCTTGTCTAGGCCTCTCCCCAGAGCAATAAGGATCTCTGAGGGTGGACCTAGGTCTTGGTACTTTGAAAACCTACAGGTGATTCCAATGTACATTCATAGTTGAGAACCACTGGACTCTAAACAGACCCTGAAGGGAGGGACATTGTCGGAAGAGAGAGGGAAAGGGGAGGGTATATGAAAAGCAGGCCCCACTTCCCAGAGTCACAGGCTGGCTTAGCAAGTGCTAAACATGGAAGACACATGTTTTGAATTATGCTCGATATTGAACCTGTAGTGTTAATGACACTAGCTTTTGCTTAACGAAACTGGACCTCTTCAATGAAATTTAGAATGACAGGAGTAGTATGTATGAATCTGGCCAAGATGTCACTAATGGGCTCTAACCTGAGGTGAGGCAGGGAGAAAGCTATAGATGAACATGAAAACTTACTATGTTTTG